>NC_030683.2:27830516-28136569 GCF_000004195.4 Xenopus tropicalis
AGTGCACAGCTCCCGTCTCCAAGCTCTGTTAAACTAACCTTTTGTATAGCTAGAGACCATAAAAGCGAACAGTATGGGCAAGGACAATAAGAAGAAACATCCTACGTCTTCCCAACAGAGCTCAACACATGGGAAACCCATGAGACCAGATGACGCAGGGCCTAACAAGCCTGGTAAGATGGCAGATCCCTTGATATGCAGTCCGAGCCCCTTGGATTCCATCAATTTATTCCCATCATTTACTCAACAACAAGACCTTCATGAACTTCTGATGGAATCGGATCTCCAGGACATGGAAAAATCCATCAAAGCTGCCCAAAGAGTCGTACTGAAGGAGATAAAAGACACAAGCTAAGGTTGCCACCTCACCCCTTTTAATATTGACCACATATCGAATCAACATCCTTCATGGCTAATTAACAATTAATCTAAATACATGATGCATGGCTGCACATAAATCAGTTCAGTCTGCAGCATGCCACTAAATTAATTGCTAATTTGCCCTGCATGTTGTGGATTCAGTATGTGGCTGGTATCAAAGGGGGGTGAGGAGGCAACCCAAAGGGGCTGATTTACTAACCCACGAATCCGACCCGAATTGGAAAAGTTCTGACTTGAAAACGAACATTTTGCGATTTTTTCGTATTTTTGCGATTTTTTCGGCGTCTTTACGAATTTTTCGTTACCAATACGATTTTTGCGTAAAAACGCGAGTTTTTTGTAGCCTTTACGAAAGTTGCGTAAAATCTTGCGATTTTTCCGTAGCGTTAAAACTTAGGCGAAAAGTTGCGCCTTTTTCGTAGCGTTAAAACTTAAAAGGTGCGAAGTTTCGCGTAAGTTTTAACGCTACGAAAAAAGCGCAACTTTTTGCGCAAGTTTTAACGCTACGAAAAATCGCAAGATTTTACGCAACTTTTGTAATGGCTACGAAAAACTCGCGTTTTTACGCAAAAATCGTATTGGTAACGAAAAATTCGTAAAGACGCCGAAAAAATCGCAAAAATACGAAAAAATCGCAAAATACCGATCTTTACGAAAAAAACGCAATCGGACTCATTTCGACCCGTTCGTGGGTTAGTAAATGTGCCCCTAAGAGAAGCAATCGCTCCCTGTGCCTAAATGGTTTTCAAAACTACATGTGCAATGGTTTAGTTCAGTTCTGGGAGTTTTGACATTTAAATTTTGCATTTAATACTTAGCAAAATGTCCAGAATCACTCCCTGCTGATTTCAGTGACACTGATTGGTTAGACTCTCTGGTCAGATGACTGTCAGTCAGAAATGCGGCAGTCTTACTCACGTGCACTTTCATGGCTTTAAGTGATTGCCACTGATATGAAAAGGGAGCCATTCCAGGTCTTTCGTTACCCTTCCATGGGGCTATTAAGTGTTTGTTTGGCAGAACCCCCATGATCCATTGCCCTGCACTGGAGATTGGTGAAAATTTGCCATTCATCGCTTTTAATTCTATCCAATGAGAAGCGCTGTGTGTGTGTGAAGCACAAGGAGAGGTGACTCAAAACCAGTCACTTGAGTATTTTTAGCAAAAGTCCATCACATGTACAGCACTTCTTTGTTGCACTGACAGGCAGACAGGGCATATTGACTACTATGGTTTTCCATCAGAGGGCAGTGACTGTCAAACCACCACTATTGCATATTGCTTTCAGGTATAACTAAATGTGTTTTTGGTCTAGTAATAGTCCTTGTATGAATGAATTATTCTTTCAAGTTTATCAAATCTATTCAATGAGGAATAGACATAATAACTAGTAAAATAAAGCATTTGTAAATACTGACACAGAAAGGTTGTTATGGTTTAACATACCGGTATATATTTAACCTATCATATTTTACAACTTTAAAAAAAAAAACTATACCCTTTATGTTTAAGCCTGAGTATTTCAATCAGCCCATTGGAATGGATGTCACAATGGCACATGATTAATCTTGATGCACAGAGCATAGTGCTCACACTGCACTTTATCACTGCCCAAGGCTGGAGGAGGAGGCAAGAGAAATGCCTCAGCAGCTGCTAGTCAGATTCTAGCTTCTCTATTTCTCCTAAGGCCAGGTTTTTGCTCATAGCGAACCTAAAAAACATCTTGCTACATTGTTCAGACTTGTTAGCAAAGATTTGATAACAAAAGGCATAAAAGGGACATTCTTGTTACAAGGAAAAATGGACTTTACCTAAGAGTCTTTGTTGCATTAAGTGGTTTGTTGCTGCAAAAACATTGGCACACGGAATTTTAATGCCGGGTCTGGTTCCTTACCCCTGGGAATGGCTGCAGGGCCCCTTATACTGATGGCAGTGGGAAGCAATTGACCAAAAACACTGGCAAGGAGTAGGTAATAAGAAAAGGTTGACAATATTTTGTCTCTGCTGCGTTTCCTGGGAAAATTGATTTGGGCAAAAAAAATTGTGGAGGTGCCCATTTAAGGTAATTATAACTTGCATCCACGTCTTTCTGACTGTTATAGAGCAGTCTGCTAAGCTTAATAGGACAGAAGATTGGAACTTGGCCCAAAATCTTTTTTCATTCTGTAAAATGGATACCCTGGAGATACTCTGTGCAGAGGTGTGGGAAATTGAAAACACATTACAGTGTAATTAATCTGTCTCATATATATGAACATATACAAATATAAATGAACTATTACTTTATTTGCAGTGTTTGCCTGCACTTCATTCTCTCTTCCATCAGTGTTTTCTATCAACCCTTTCTTTTCCCTATTCCTGATACCTAACTGTCGCCCTCATAAATATGCTCTATTCATGGGACTGGCTGCTGGTCTGTGTGCTCTAAATGCAGAGTCCTGTGGCAGTTAATTTAGGGTGGGAGGCAGGGTGCAAAAAAAATAATTGTGGATTGAGCCCATTTTTTTTATGCTTTGCACCCTGCCTTCTTGCTCCTAAATGAACCACTTTTGTGTGTGCTCTGAAACACTATTGCAGTTTATATAAATAAGCTGCTGTGCAGCCACCGGGGCAGCTATTGAAGCTAACAGGGCAAAAAGGTTTGTTTACAGAGCAGATAGAAAAAAGGCTCTATAAAATTCAATGATATTAGTTCTCACACAGGAAGGTCAGGTCACATGCCATTCATGACTCTCTACATTAGAATAAAAACCTGTCATATATAATAGGACATTTGTTACCAAGAAATAGATAAAAACTATACATTTAATAAAACATTTCTACTGTTTGTTACTGGTCCTTTAATGAGCACTGGAGGTGGGGTTGCTGTGGTGCCTCCATGGAGAAGTATAAGCAACAAGAGGGCTTCCAGTGCTTTTTTCAGGCAGTAAAAATATTTAGGTGGTTGAATGAAAGAGCAGAGAGTTGAAATGAACTATATACAGAATATTAACATGGACAGAAATAAAGGGCAAGCAAACAACAGATGGATAAGTCCTGCACCTAGCCATCAAATAATCAAACTATACCTGTAGCCTGGCTCATGGGGCTGCATTTGATGTGGTTGTGGAGGATACCCTTGTAGGGGGTAGTATAAAATAGAGCCGTGAGACATTCCATTTTCCTTTAAAAGGGAAGGAAAGAAAAAATCACTTGGGGTGCCAAATTGTTTGGTACCCCCACAGTCTTCTTGGTCTTCCACTATTGTTTTTGTCCAGGTAAGCATGCACAGTAAAGGGAAAAGCGTTTCAGTCTACTGTCTGAAAGAAGAGATCTAAGAAGAGGAAGACGATTGCAACATCCAGTACCCCAGACTAGTGCAGTGTTCAGATAACAAGGCAACCGATATTGCAAAAGGCTGCGGATATCGACTCGTCAATCGGCCAGGTTAAAAGATTTTGATCGGGCGCCATTGAAGGCGCCGGCTGTTCAGGGCTGAATCGGCAGAAGGAGGTAAAAATCCTATTTTTTATACCTCCATATCTGACAATTCAGCCCTGAACATCAGTGGAGGGTGGGAACGATCTTTTGTGCGACCAATGGTCGCATGAAAGATTGAAATTGCTATGTGTGTACTTATACTGACCATAGAGTGTGTGAATGTGATAGGGACCTAAGACTAAGCTCCTCTGGGACTGGGACTTATGTAAATAATTTATAATCTCTATAAAGCTCTGGTGCAATGTGTGAGCATTATATAAATTACAGGAAATACATAAAAAATATATATATTCTGTTCAGTGAGGGTCAGGCAGACAGGGAACAGAGGTGACATGAACAATAACGGTGCATGCCAACCCTGTTATACAGTTCTGCAGGGCTGATCCTGCCATGGAGCAAGGTAACAACCTGGCATGTTACCAGGGGTGGCAAAAAGCTGCTTCTGACTTTAAGAGCCACATTTTCATTTTTTAAAATCTCTGCACTAGCAATACAGCCCCACCTAGACCCAGGTGTGTGCAGCATATAAGGAGCCCCTTAAACACCACTGAAAAGACATAACCATTGAGTAATTAAGGGATCATAAAAATCCAATGGTGGGCCACATCTATGCCCTGGCTTCCATTTTAACAGCATTTGTCTCCAATTACCAAAATAAAGTGCAATTGACACTGTCTGTGGTCCTTCTGTGATTAAGATTGGTTCATTGCTAGCAGCTCCCTTCCTTTCCACCCCTCTGACTGGATTATAAAATCTCCCCAGTAGCATTCAGAGTACCACATTCTGCAGAAACCTCTGCTTTTTTTTTATCGTGATCTATTTTATCTATTCTATATTTCTGCAAGACGTCTTCAACTTTTTTGTAAGGAGGCCAAAAAAAAGGGTTCTGGTTTAAGGCAAAATACCATTTGAACAACACACTAATGAATGTAGCTTGGGGCTCCCATGATCAGAAAGCACATGACTGTAGATTTATATCAGTGAAGTACATAGTAGGATCAGCTTGCCTTTAAATCTAACTCTCTGTCTCCCACTCCTGTCAACAAATGACGGTGTTACCAGGAAAGCAGTTTTCCAGCCATGTGCTAACTGCCTTGTGCTGGGAAATCAGTGAACTGGCACGGCTTGGGATGCTGGCACGGAACCCAGCCCTCCACAGGAACAGAATATTTTATACCTGCAGTTACAAGCTTTGTGACAATGCAAAAGTGATTCATATAAAGCCATGCCTTGGCATGCACCGCAAAATATAATTTACCATAGAGGCGTTTTAGCAGCCGCAGGCAGCGTGAAAAGAATGATGTGCCAAAGCAGGTATGAATGTCTAGATTCTGCCATTCTAATGGGCTTGTAAAATGTGCCAGCTATGGATTCAGCCTTATTCATGTGCCCAACGGGCTATGACGGAAAACTGGCAAATGATAAAATTTAGGGACACTCCCTACAGTACAATTAAGTGTAACATTTACATTTTCACCCCTCCCCCAATTTTTTTTATTACAAAACCAATATAATTCAAAGCAACTTTCCAATATATACATTGTACAGCAATCAATCATATTCAACAATATATTTATTTGGAAATGCAATTGCTGTTGAAAGCAGTATCTGCGGGCACAGTATTCCCAGAACTACTGTACTGGGCCCCACACAGAGCGGCTGCAGTCGAGATAATGGCCCTGCACTCTGTATAAAAGCAACCCTGGCAAGTTTGTTTTTTTAAAAAAAGGAGCATGCTGACCCAGGGTAAGAGATGGGAGATCAGCTGCTAAGAGACCTGCAAACAGAGCAAATGTTAAGTCCATTAATAAATTCATTCAGATCAGAAAAAAGAAGTGGAGCTATATTTATTTCGATTAGAATGTTTTTTTTCCTGTAGGATATATGTTCAATGATAACTTATTAAGCCAAGTTTTTTTATCATTTTTTGCATCATTATTGTATTTTCTCTTTGAGCTATTTTGTTTTGATATAGTAATTTATATAGCTCTACCTATAAATACAATCTATCACTTACAAAACCAAGCAACACTCCCATGGTACTCATACTTCCAATAACGACATGCCCTCGAGGCATGCCCTCGGGGAAACAACACTACGTCTTACCACTACCAGCATAGAACTAACCCTCTGAAACCCCTCAACCAAGAAACTTACTTCAAGGCTATATGCACTCCTTCTGTCGACAGTTAAGTCTTTTTTTAGCACAGCATACACAATGTGGCATAGAGACTTCCCAGAGATAGACAATGACAACTTGGACGAAGCCACCGACAAAGCCTACGATTGTAGGCTTGTCTCAACCAGAGACAGATTGAGACAATTTAAGATAATACACAGACTTCACTTAACCCCCCCTGAGACAGTATCATATGAAAAGACCCCCAAATGCAATGCCCCCGAAGCAAACTATATACACCTCCTTTGGCAATGCCAAACCATCCAATCCTAATGGGCACAAATAATGAGCTATATCCAAGAGAAAACCTCTTTTCCAAACATACAAACACCCAAGGTCTGCTTATTGGGAGTGGTCGACGACCTCATCCCAACAATCCACGTGAGAATCCTCTTTCGCAGTCTACTGTTCTATGCTAGGAAATGTATATTACTACACTAGATGGCTCATGCCCCCCCTATGGTAGATATATGGCTAAACCTTATTAGAACTTTACTTCCTCTACTTCAACTCACGTATACTGCTAGGGGGTGCCCTCAGAAGTATGAAGTCTGGAGGAGCTGGATAGATGCCACAGACTAAATTGCCCCCTCCCCACAGTGCCCTGGGATGTTCTCCATTGTAAGGACCACTACCCTAGATCAGACCGAATGCAAATGTCATTATATGAGCTATCTTATACAAAACTCAGGACAACATGATGTAAAACCACATGATGTTTATTAATGTTATACGTTTGTATGTATTGTTTCTACGTTAAAAATGTAAAATAAAAATCTTTAAAAAAAAAAAATGTAATCAGGGCCTACACTGAAAGTATCATAGTATGAAAACATTCTTACCAAACCTTTCAGAGTTATAATGGGATTACCCTTATAGAATTCATGAAATATATTTGCAGAACAGAACAGTTTCTACACGGAACAGAAAAATATCGTCATCATTCATTCTAAGTCACACAGTAGTGCTGACCAGCTGCTCAAAACACCCTTGTGCCAGTGCTCGGTCTAACCCACATTCTGCGGTTACCCAGCTGCTAGAAACAACAAAAAGCCATTATTATTTGTAGACAAAAGCAGGAAAAAGATTTCCAATGCTCAGTTTGCCTTTAAAAACTATTTTACAGAAAATGAGGAGTTGGCCAAAATATGTAAGCTCACGTGCCACGTCAAGGCCCCTCATTGTACATGAGTCCTACACTGCCTATAAGCATTCCGAGTCTGTAATGCAATTAAAATCGAGTCCCCCAGCAAACAGTGTGACTGAGTAGTAAGACCATGTTGCACTTACCCTTAGGCTAATTTCAGACGCAACGTTTGGCGTATATTTTCGGCAACCCGAAAATCGCTTGCCGAAAATACCGCCATACGCCTCCTACCTGTGCCTGCACCCAAATGAATGAAATATGCTCGGGTGCAGGCACATAAAGCCGATATCCACAAAAAAACACGAGACTTCATATCTTCTGTGGATATCGGCTACATGTGCCTGCACCCGAGCGTATTTCATTCATTCGGGTGCAGGCACAGAGGTAGGAGGTGTATGACGGTATTTTTAGAAAGCGATTTTCTGCTTGACGAAAATATACGCCAAACTCTGCGTCTGACATTAGCCTTAACTCAGGAGCTCTAAGGAGTTCCTTGTTTTAAAGGCTACATAGCAGCTAGAAGCAATTTCTGGCTACAATTTGTACACAAAACACATGAAAAAATTGCCAGCGCTCAGTTTAACCCACTCAGTAGCATTGATCAGCTGCTAGAAGAACAGATAGTTTATCTAGCCATCTTGATGATATTGTGCATCAACATGAATATTTATTGTAGGCAACTCAACTTGTTCTCCCAGGCTCTTCTTAGTGTATTAACATGATGTCTTGGCTCAGACCCGAGATAAAATATTTGGGGACCATTGAGAAAAATGGCTGCATTTAATTGGTTCTATGGCTGCATAGGGCTGATCAGAACAGAGGCCCTAGACATAGGTTCAGATACGTATGTGTGGCGGAAAACTAACACTGCACATCACTATGAACACACCATCCCCACTGTCAAATATGGTGGTGGCAGCATCATGCTCTGGGGGTGCTTCTCTTCAGCAGGGACAGAGAAGCTGGTCAGAGTTGATGGGAAGATGGATGGAGCCAAATACAGGGCAATCTTGAAAGAAAACCTCTTGGAGTCTGCAAAAGACTTGAGACTGGGGCGGAGGTTCACCTTCCAGCAGGACAACGACCCTAAACATAAAGCCAGGGCAACAATGGAATGGTTTAAAACAAAACATATCCATGTGTTAGAATGGCCCAGTCAAAGTCCAGATCTAAATCCAATGGAGAATCTGTGGCAAGATCTGAAAACTGCTGTTCACAAACGCTGTCCATCTAATCTGACTGAGCTGGAGCTGTTTTGCAAAGAAGAATGGGCAAGGATTTCAGTCTGTAGATGTGCAAAGCTGGTAGAGACATACCCTAAAAGCCTGGCAGCTGTAATTGCAGCAAAAGGTGGTTCTACAAAGTATTGACTCAGGGGGCTGAATAATTACGCACACCCCACTTTGCAGTTATTTATTTGTAAAAAATGTTTGGAATCATGTATGATTTTCCTTCCACTTCTCACGTGTACACCACTTTGTATTGGTCTTTCACGTGGAATTCCAATAAAATTGATTCATGTTTGTGGCTGTAATGTGACAAAATGTGGAAAAGTTCAAGGGGGCAGAATACTTTTGCAAGCCACTGTATATATATATATATATATATATATATATAAAACACTTGTGTTATGTAAAATAGTAAAACAAGAGCTCTTTCCTTTCTGAGAGACGGTTATTTTATTTAATGATACACAAAGCAAGCATTTTATAATTTTTCTTACCAATGTGAACTCCTGTAGGCACCATGTTTAGTCACACTGCATAGTGTGGCCCATGTCAATATGGTGAGATTTTATAGAACAAGTAAGAATTTAATAAATACATATAAATCACAAAAGAAGAATATTCAAGCCATTGGAAGGCAGTTTTTCTTGAGCATGTATTCCTTGTGTAGCCTCCCACTCGTGGTTTCATCATTTTACTTACAGTTGGTGGGGGTGAAATACAGGCAACATTTCCCTACCTTGGATTAGTAGCTGAAGTCACCTTGGCGCTACATTAAAAGTTACCAACGCCATTAATTAAAAATGAGTTAACAGTATTTCATATAAACATATAAAACTATATTAAAATGTATTATACTACTTTGCTTAAGGTGATGGGAAGAGACAGACGGTATTTCAGCGTCCCATAAAAAAAGATTTAATTTAAAAAGTGAAGACACAGTTAAGAACGTTTGCTCTGGGAAGCCATCTTGGTGGGCAAGAAGACACTGGCAATAGTTCTCCTTCCACCTTGCCTCCGTGCCAATAAAGCCTGCTTGGAGGAAATCTTTTACCTTGCTGGGATGCACCTAATGGTACTGTATTTTTCTGGAATGTGTTTTCATTTAACTGAGGAAGTGCCGTTGCTTTTGCCTACAAGTCCCTACTAGATACGCAGGGGCTGCCCGAGGAAAGCAGGTGCAATGGTAAAACTGAGAAAGAAATATGTCAAGAATCATACTTAGAGTCAAAAAATGCATACTTTGGGTCGGACTCACGGAGCAAAGATTGTTTATATACAAATTCAAATCTGTTGCTGCAGCTGAAATATATGTAACAGAAGAGGCAAAGTGAGATTTTCCATTGGCAAATTTAAACATCTTCTTCTCCCCTTCACAATTAGATGATGCTGAACAGAATATATACTTTGCTACAGTATGATGTTTTGATTACTTTTACAGTAATATAATTAATATCTGTATGCAGCCTGATAGAATTAATATTCTATATAAGTTCAGTACAATAGATCAACTACTATAGGGCATTGTTATCAAATGTATTACAATAAAAAACTCCCACATACAATTTGTATATGTCCATCCGTTTTGGTTTTACAATGTAACTTCAGTAATTTCTCCTCCGGGGAGATCAGAAGTGGTATCTTCCGAGATCTGGGCAAAGCAGACGGGCGACTAGTCTCCCCGTCTGCCACAGCCCTTATGTATAAGATATGAAGAAACTAAACATTTAAAGAAAAGAAACTGCACTAAGTATAATCTGGTTAATCTGTATATATGTTTGTCATCTGTTATTGTTAAACTTTACTTGGTTGCTAGGGTCAGTGATGAATACCCATATACAGAATATGAGGTTTGGTTGTTATTGTTGGTAATATTAGGTTGCATTGCTCCTTCTTCTGGTCAAATGTTTTTCCTGACACTCACACAAATGCCTTTTTTTCTGTTTTCCATAGCAACCAGATGCCATTGGTTCAAAGGCAACGCCACGCTGACGCAAAATCAGAAATTAAACCTGGAGATAAAAACTGAGGCTATCACTTAGTTTAAACAATAGTTTAGACCAGGCTGGGGAATCCATATGCTGTAGAGGACATTATGGCTTTATACGCTATTAGTTTCCAGGTTTGGTTATGAGCTTAACAGGCCTCTTTTAGTGACATTACCATTTGTTCAGCCCTTTAAACCTTTCTACTATCATATTGTGGGACCATGTCATTTAAAGGCTATTCAGTACTGAAGGTACCAGCACTGTTCTGCCCACTTATCAAATAAGTTAATAGTTGTCACACAGTAAAATACGATAAGGCTCACACAACATAGATTGCAAGTGTTTTCTATTTCAGCCGTGAACCAGCCCTTAAAGGAACATGCATGGTAAAACATAATATATTAAAGTAAATGCTGGCAGGTGTTTGCATGTATTTGGACTTTCACAGTGTTAATAAAACCAAAAGATTGTGATTTTGCATGAATTGTTATTCAGCCGGCTGTGAGAAAATCTCTTTGTACTCCTCCCTTCCTTTTGCATGCCAAACGATGGAAAACATTTTATTGACCAGGAAATGGGTGGTTGGGGAGCTTCCTTGTTTTTGAAACTGTTGGCTCTTTATTTTCAGTATCTTAGTTTCTATCATGGCAATGGATTTTTCCTCAGGAACCGATTATACCATCTCTTTTGTTGATAGCAGGTGAAATACTGACTGGACCCTTTTGGAAACACGATGGAACAGTACGTTTGTGGGGTGAGGGCTTAGGAAAAATGAGCCATTTTACAATACATCCCAAAGTCAAAAGTAGCAGAAAAAAACTAGTAGCAGTATATTCTACAAGAAACATACCCCCTAACCCCCCCCCCCCAGGATGAATGAATATATTTTTTAGTCCAGTAAATTTGTTGTCTAGTGAGATATATGACTGTAATGCATAAACAAGAGTTTCAGGTCACTGCAGTGCACGTTTCTTTTTTATTTTATTTAATAGGTCATTTATCAGGCTTTCATGTTGGAAAGCTTCCCCTGCTTTGGGCTCCCTAGGGCAGGTCACCCTTCTGTTGGAAACCTATGAGGTGGGGGGGTTTCTTGTTTTTCTTTTTAAGTTCTATCATTTTCTATTTTTTAGGCACATGCCTATCTTTATGGGTGATGGACCTTCTTAGCTTAAAATATTCGCATACAGTATTACAATTATTATTATTGGGTCAGCCCACATTCTTAAAGGAATACTGTCATTGGAAAACATGTTTTATTCGAAGCGCACCAGTTAATAGAGCTGCTCTATTCCTGCATTGAAATCTGTTTTTCATTTTGAAATTTTACATGGGGCTAGCCATGTTCATTTCCCAGGATCATGCAACCTGTGCTCTGATAAACTTCAGTCACACTTTACTGCTGAGCTGCAAGTTGGAGTGATATCATCCCCCCTCCCAGCAGCCGATCAGCAGAACAATGGGAAGGGAGCAAGATAGCAGCTCCCAGTAGGTATCAGAATAGCACTCAATAGTAAGAAATCCAAGTCCGGCTTGGGACTCCTCCAGTTACATGGGAGTAGGAGAAACAATAGGTTACCTGAAAGCAGTTCTAATGGGTAGCACTGGCTCCTTCTGAAAGCTCAGACTCAGGCACAATGCACTGAGATGGCGCCTACACACCAATATTACAACTAAAAAAATAAATTTGTTGGTTCAAGAATAACATTTTAAATGGTAGAGTGAATTATTTGCTATGTAAACAATGTAATTTAGAAATAAAAAGTACCCCATAAAAATCATGACAGACTCCCTTTAAGGTGAGTGATTGAGGGACAGGGCAGTCCTTTGAATCTTGCTTCCAAATGGACCATCGGTGTGGAATTATATTCATATGTGGGAGTTATACAGATCTCTGTAATCACAACTGAACACATGGATTTAAAAAACACTTACTGGAAACAATGCTATAGCTGGAGGGGCACATAAAAGAAACTCTCCATATTATGACAATAATACTGTTATTCCATTCCATATAAAACTCAAGAATTTAGATGCAGAAGTGAATAATTTGTGTCAGATGTGTTTCATGACAGCTCACCACTTCATGAGAGGCCCATAGGCGATATAATATATATAGTGGCGCTATAGAAAACAACAGAAACCAGTACTCAGTCGGTCTATATACAACAAGATATAAACTATTGCGGGACAATGATATACGTCAGTGCTTTATGCCAATACTTTATCCTCTGAGTGCTTATTGCACGTCTCTAGTGTGTGTGCTGAACTGCTAACAGCAGCCAAGAAGGAAATATTTCAGGGCTTCTGCTACAATTATTCTGTTTATATTTAAACCGTATAATCCCAGAGCACAAAGTACAAAACCCATGGGTGTGAAATCATAAATGTTTACATTTATTTAAGGATTATAAATTCACATTTTATATCTCAGATTATCATAGTAGTGTTTCACAAGTACCTAAATGAGTATTGTGAGCATTTATAAATGTTTCTTTAAGTTTTCAAGCCATACATTAGAGGTGTACAGATATTACTAAAATGGGCCCCACTATTATTGCCCCTATCTCATCAAGCATCACCACTGACACTTAACTGGCAGAATTCTGTTATAGTGACATGTTGAAGTCAATAAATGGCTGTTGATTGGGGGAAAGCTTCCAAGTTACTTTATATACTTTAATTTATCAAAAGACACCCATAGATGATTCCTAGGTAGAGCGGTAAATCCTTCCCCAGCAATCCGCACATAAAATAAAATACAGTATTTTATATCAGGGGTGCCCAAAGGTAAATTATGATCTTTCAGTAAAAAGTAAAAGTTGGCTTGAAGCCATAAATCTGCCCATCTGGTAGGTCACAAGGACTGAGCTTGCCCACCTAGAAGCAGTTTCTGAGTCAATGTGTTGTTCAGCAGAGGTTAAATAATTTCAGATTTATTCTATATAATTGATGGTTTGAAATGTTATCATATTCAGAACATAGCCTAAGGTACCAAGCCATAGAACAGATACATAAGATTACTAATTCTGTGACTCAATGAAATGCCATACAAGCTGTGTCTGTACAGTGATCTGTGTGAATGAGTCAGAATATTGCACCAGGAAGCAAAGGATCATCTTAAAGGGCCCCCATACAATTTAATCATGTGTGTTGTTATAAACAAGAAAGAAGGGACTTATTGAGGTAGAAAGAAGAAAAGAAGAACTTGTAACTGTGCATCACAATTTCAAAGTAAAGGTAAAAGCTCATGGACCATTTAATGCAGGTGTTTATTTTGTATTATGTGCAGAAACAAACCTGCTTTTGGTTTTATCAGTATAAAGCAAATACAGACGCAGAGAGGCACACATATGTTTCATGTAGAGTTACCACTCAGCTGGTAGTTGACAGGCCTAGCCAGCAAAACACCAGGGCTGGTATTACAAATTTACTGGCAACATACTTGCCAGTAAGTTGTACTACCCTATAAATCCATCCCTTTCCTCACCCTCTCAACTGCCCGATTCTCCTTATATGAACAGACCCACTTCCACTTCACCCATTTTCCCACCCCACCAACCTATTTACCTGCCCTACTGGACAATTCCCCTGCCCCATGTCATCACCCTGCCCCCCAAGTGCTGCCATCGACGCCCCCCCCCCACCCAAAGGCCAGTATAATGCTGCTAGTTTCATGCCTGGATTGGGGTGTTTGATTAGGGCCCAGTAGTGCAAGTTAGTGGGACAGTTATATCCATGTGTCCCAGAAGAAAGGAACAAGTCAGACCTACATAGTGTTCTATCCAGGGAATCATGTTCCTGATGCCACCTAACAACCTAGTAGTTTACGCATAAATAGCCATTCAACTGATTTGTTGAGATATATAAAAAAGAAAATCCTTGTAAATGAAATATCATAATTCCTTCTACTAAAATACACATTTTTTACACCAATTGTGATTTGATTGCTTTTATTGTATGTTATAGAATGGCCAGTTCTTATGTCTTATCGTTTTTTCATTCTTTGCTTTCCTCTTCTCTTCTGCCAGCTTTCAAATGGCCCAGCAGCCAAAAAAACTGTTGCTAAGTGAGGCTACAATTTCATTATTATTTTTTTATTACTTGTGTTATTACTTTATGTTTCTTTTCAGGCCCCTATTCATATTCAAGTCTCTCATTCAAACCAGTGCCTGGGTGCTAGTGTAATTTGGACCCTAGCAACCATATAGCTGATAAAATTCCAAACTAGACAGTAAATAAAAAGCTAAATAATTAAAAAACCACAAATAATAAAAGAATGAAACCAACTGCAAATTGTGTCAGAACAGAAGTCTCTACAAGATGCTAAAAGTAAATTTAAAGGTGAACTACCCCTTTAATGCAATTGTGAATAACACATTTGAGAGGGAGTGCCAAAACACATTTTGAAGCATATTTATCAAAGAGTGAAGCAAGAGCTTGCAACAGTCCACCAAAATAAAATTTTGCTGATCTCTATTAATTTCAGTGAGATTTTAATCAAAAGGAGTCCTCACATTCACCCACTGATTAATATGCTCCCATAGGAATTAAGAGTTCTGGCATTTTACTCTTGCAGACTGTGAAAAGCTCTTGTTTCACTCTTTGATAAATATGACCCTCTTGAGACTGTCAGCCAGGTTTGGGGGGAGGTGATTGAAGGAAAAATGGAAGGAGCTGCAGTGTAGAGTTTGATCAGTGGATGGAGAAGACCTAAAGAGGGGAGCACAGAAGGTAGAGAGAGCATAAAGTATGGGAAATGGAGGTGGGGGGGTCAAGAGCCCCTAAGAAAATAGCAGATGGAAATCGGGAAACAAAATGTAAGGGGTTGCGGGAGAAAAGGAAGAAATGAGAGTGGGGCAAATGTCAGTGTAGAAGAAGAAAAGAGTAAGAACTAGCTTGGAGAGAAAACTGGCAAAGTTCATTGGCGACATAATAGAGGCCATTCATGGCTCCCGGGGCTTATTGCAAGAGCCCTAAGGGGCACGGGAGTGAAAGCCCACCCTTTACTAATACAGGGCTGTTTTAGTGAAGTGACTCTCTGCGCTCCAATTGTGACCTTTTTTGCGCTGTGCACACCCCATAAGGCTTTGCAATTGACCCCTTATATCTGTGGTAAACTGTATTGGGGCAGAATATATGGGACATGCTACACCTGGAAATGACGGTGGAGAATACAGTAGCATGTGTGCCAGGGGCCTTATTGATTTATATTCCTAGAAGGTGATTGTTATTCCTACTCTTTGGCTGTATACAGACCCCCATCCTGTTTGCATCTCTCGCTTTTTTTGTATTGATCACTTTTTTGTTGATTGTATTTTTTTGTAAAAATAAGTCGCACAATAATCACACCTATAACAGCATTTTAACTTGATATTTTAAGCTTGGTTTGCAGCTGCTCAAATATCAAAATGCACCAGAGAATGAGCCCTTACGGCACCCACCTATAATGTTGGATTTTCCTTTGTAACCCGGCAGAGAGAGGGCAAACTATTCAGTTTCAACAAAAAAAAGATCGTACATTCTTTGTTTGGTCCATTGTTCTATTTCTTCGAATGTCTTTTGTTGTCCGGGGCTTCAGCACCATACTCCTTTGCTGTTTCTATTAACTGGCACAGAATCAAACCCAAGGCTGTTTACCCTGCCAGTGAACCAGTTCTTTTGTCTGTGATCAGAGACTTTATCAGGGAAAGAACAGCTGGAATGATAAAGCACTTAGCGAATGTGTCCTTTGCTAGTCCGGCTGGAACACTGACAAATGGCTGCTGCTGCAGGGCGCTTCTTTATTTCAGGGCCAAATGAGAAGCAAACCTCCCATATTTCATAAAAGACACTTGAGGCCATTTGCCTTTCCCTAACTCTCTATGAGAGAGTGCAGGATGCAGGGCACATGGGAGTCCCCTCAACAGTACAGTTCTGACTAATGCTACTTACCCAAGGAGTCATTTACTTTGCCCTTGTGCTAGAGTGTTTACTTAGCAAGCACTTGCACCATAAGGTAAGCTGCGCTCTGCGCCTCGTGTTCTGTTCCTCATAATCATCATTTCTCCTCAAAGTTCTCCTGTCAGTGTTATGGCAACCTTGGGATTGGATAGGTGGGCTAAAAAAAATAGTTTGGGGCATATTTATTATAGTGTGTAAGCCAGCATCACCGGTGATGTTGCCCATAACAACCAATCAAATATTCTAGGTGACCGTTCAAACCCAATTGCTGATTGGTTGCTAAGGGCAACATTACCAGTGATGCTCCTTTGTGTTCAATTTGGCCACACATGGGACTGGATAAATTGCACTGATCTCCTATTTTGGCCTCCAAGCTGAGCCAGCAAATTACAAAGATATTACAGCGGAGGGCTGGCTTCTGCCCTTTCTTCTTCAGCCAGTGATGGGAAAAAATAAGAATACTGCTCACTGTTCATCACTCCGGTGTGATTGTTGTCTTTAATTTGGGGCTATAAACAAATAAATTGCATGGGATGTGACTGCTTTGCATTCTGGGGGCATGGTCTGCATTTCTTGCATTCAGTTGGAAGGGACAGAAGAAGATTTCCCAGTCAAAGTAACAGCAATCAGATCACCCCAACGTGTCATATTAGAGCCAGAGGACCACTGCTCTCATGTAAAAGGTTTAAATTATTATTATTATTATCCTTTGCTTGAAGACCTCAATGAGGGCCTGTAGTGCAGCCAACCCCTTGGGAGCAAGTCAGGAGTGTAGGTATGTGACAGTGCCAGGCATCACTTGGGCACACAGGAGGGCAAAGTTCTACCTGCTCCCAAACTTCCTTTGATTCTAATCAATAGGTATCTCTAGTTTTGATTAGGATCATCTTGTCGGAAGCTTTTCCATTTTCTGTGTATGATAAAAGAAATATTTTCCTCTTCTGCCCTGCGGTTATGACTGATTCATACCATATAAAAGTGGGAATGACTCGGTAATCCTAAGGACCTGTAACAGCTGAAATCACTTCCGACTCCCTTCCCAGAAGAATTCCCAAAGAGAACATGCAAGGCATTAGCTATGTGTTATCCATAGAATCAATATCCTATGTGCCTTTTAATTGGCCATATTAGTGGTCAAGTCACTTAACATAGGAGATTATCACTGGAACATGTACACCAACTTTGTAGGGTACTATCAGCCCATACCATACACAAGTCAGCATGCTTCCAATTCATGCCATCTTAATAAGAAGTCACAACCCCAAGCCCCTTGATGATGGGGGGGAAAGCCTCACAGTTTATGAACCACTGCATTTAAATATACACAAGGGAAAATATCTTATTTTCTGCTGACCTACTTTCATTGAGAACAATATTGTGCCCAGATTAGCAGATTACAATGCCTGCCCAGTAACCATTGCCTGTTGCCATTGCCCAGATCTGAGGCTACCTACACTCAGGAAAAACTCTCCCTACCTCACATTAAGAACCTGCAAGATTTTTTTCTACCGGGGATTAAAGTGTTGGGTGACTTCCTTATGGATAACACCTTTCCCACTGACATGCAGTTAAGGACATTCTATATAATTCTTTAGATACCTACAAGGCTCAGTTTCTCTTCCCTACAGTGCCCCTCTGTTAAACTTACTCTCTAACCAGTAAACTGACTTGACATTAATATAGGACCTTGATTAATACAATTCCTTCTCCATTTTATAGAGTAAATACTAAGGTGGTGCAACTGCGTCCAAAACTTAACAATGAGCAATGGGAGGAGGATTCTTTGTATAGGGACTTCATAAATATTTGTGATTCAATGCAAGTACAATTAAAGTTCCTCCACCAGATCTATATTACCCCTATGAGACTTAAAAGGATGGGTGACTGACCTGAGGCTGATTGTCCCAGATGCCAGGGTCTGAATGCCTTCTTTCTCCACTTGGCGTGGAAGCTTACCACACTACAAGCTTACTGGAAAGATGTAGTCAAATATATTGAGGAAATGTGGTTTCTCCAATCCCTGTACTCTAGAAATATTTTTATCAGGACTGGTGGAGAACTGGAGAATAAAGTTAGGTCTCTCACTAGGACTCTTCTACTACGCTAAGAAATTTGTTATTATGAATAGGATGGAACCACAGTGCCTTTAGTTACACATTTGATTCATGTAGTGAACAAATCCCTTCCCTCTATCAGACTTAACTATAAAACTTGAGGCTGCCTGGCTAAATTTCACAATATGGTTGGATGTTCACCCTCCTGATGATAATGGGACCCCTTACATATTAAAATGTTATGAGGTCATAACTCAATTTGTCCTCCTCGTTCTGGAACAGAAGGACAGACATTGAATCTATTTATTTGTACACTTCAGAGTTTGCATATTAGTAATAATTTTTGCCAAAGTCTTTTTTTCTAGAACATTTAAATTGTAGGCTGATTCATAAAATCGTAAAACTGGCATACAACAAAGCCTAAAAATGAGTAACCCGTGTGAATAAGCGCTACAGCTGCGGAGGCTTTGTCCATAGTTTGTGCCCTTGATAAGCTTAAAGCTGCGTCTTTTAGTGGGTTCTGACTCAGCTCTGTGCTTCAGTGCTTCTGGGTTGGCAGTGGCTTATGAGGTGCCAGACTGATTTATCATGTGCCCGTGATTCAAGCCCTTTTGGGTTGGCACCGGATCCTAAAGTATGAAAAAAAATTAAAGCAAAACCTGAAATCAGCCCATGTGTTTTGCTTGTTTGGTGTTGATTTTTAAGAGCTTTAAATTTGGGAAGTAGGGATTCTGATGGCCATTGTAGTTTCTGATGCTACATCTTTTGCTACATACAGAACTGAAGTTTGGTCTCTGATGTGCATCTCAATGGTTAAAAAAGCATATAAACAACCCAGAAAATGGGTAGTTGGCAGTTAGTATGTTAGTCTAAAACCACTAGGTAAATCTAAATAGCCACTGAGGAAAATTCAAAAAGAAAATCCACACAACAGACACAACAATAGACTCCAAGAGCAAAATTTACTCAAAAGGAACGTACAAACCTAAATACCCAGTTCATCTGCTTGAAATGTGCAATAGAACCTAAAACTTTGAGGAAATAATGCCACAGTCTGGTTCATCAATTTAACTTCTAAAGGCAGATAGCCATTCTTTGTTCCCATCTGAACTCCCCTACCCCTCCAGGGCAAACTGCACATTGATATCCCACTGACATTTTCAGCCACTGGCTTGAGTTTATCTGCTCAGCTTGGTATATAAAAGCCATTTTGCAGATGTGACAAACTGCATAATAGTTTATATCTTTAACTGTATATTTGTATCATATTAAAGGGGAACTCCATCTTCTGAACCAAAATTTGATAAAGAGCCCCACACAACACAGTTCCTATGACTGTAATCTGTCCCTTCATAAAGTATGAATAAACACCATTTTTATATGCTGAAATCCAGCTGCAAAACAGTTCAATTTCTGCATCATTCGCCTTCCTGGAAAGGTGGAGGGACTAAAACATTGATGTTACAAATTGTAACGACTTTTCCACACCTTCCACAGACTGCATGCAGGAACTACATAACCCACAATGCATTGCACTTTGTTGTTCCTTTCCTTATTGACAGCCAACTACTGTTACAATCTATCTGTCACAAAGTCGTCAGCCAGATCAGCAGTAGAACAGGGGGCCGGGCTTAGGGAATTGTTCCAAACCATATTATTACATTAAAAATCATGAAAAGGCTGTGTATTTTTGAATTGCTGTATACAGCAAAGTTGCTTGAAATTATGTTGTGTTTGGGCAGAGTTCCCATACCAGTTTCTATACTCTAAAAGGGGGATTTTGAAGGACCATGTATTTAACATTAAGAACTACAGCTGAGCACATTTTTTTAATAAAAAACCATTGAGTGACTGCATTGAATTTGGCTGTGAATTCATGGGGAATCACGCTTTGATCGGCAAGTGGTGCTGATTGGTCCATATTTCAAGACAATTCATTCATAAATATTGGATGCAGATCATCCCCAAATATGCATAAGTTCAGTTTGCAAAGAGGATCACAATTTATTCTCTGTACAGAAATATGTTAAATGCAATAATAAACCAAATTAAAAGTTGGGCTACTGTATGTGATTCCATAAAATTATTGACTGATTTGATTGAATGATTGATTTATAAACTTAGTTGGAAAATAGAATAGAACATTCAATAATATACTGTCTTATCTCCAATGCAAAGTAACATCAACATCTTTTTAAACAAAAGTCTAAAAGAAATTTGCCATTAATCCTCTTTGCCATCTGCGGCAAAATCCATGATTTCCAGTGGCAGGCTGAGTTTTTTGGTAAAATTTATTATATAAAATAATTAAAACTACTATTTGCCCAGTAGAGCTTTGTGATAAAAATGTGGTTTCAGCAGTGGCAGAAATATTTGCAAATCCATGATACAATTTCACCATGGGTTCTGTTCTTTTGATTTAGGGTTGACACGTTTTGTTATGGCCGGATGGGGGGCAGGCTGTGATGGAATTTGGGGGCATGGCTATGGCATAAGGGGTGAGAAAATGGGTGGGCTGTGCGGGAAATAGGCAGGAGAATGGGTAGTCTGGGCTAAAGAGCTGTCCGGGTGTAGTGTTTGGAAGAAATTGGCAGCATGGCAGCCTTATATTTGTATGAAGAACTGCATTTTGCTGTTGCATTTTGCTGCATTTTGTGCAAAATGTTTCTGCAAAGCGAAATGCACCAGTTCTGCTCATCGCTAGTCCCAACCCATAAATAATGGTATGTATCTATACAGCATCTATAGGACCAGTAATCCCAAAAAAATAAAGGGGTTTCTAAATGCATTTAATAATATAATTTACTGTTACCCTGCAAAAAACTTTAGCATGATTGGTCCTGAAACACAAAGCTATCTGGTTGCACAATGGAGCAATATAAAACCTTGTGGGCTGTGTCTGTAGGAGGCTTGGGCTTGATTCATTTAATAGATATTTGTGGCCCTAGGAAGCCATTTAATCTTGTTCTGCCTCAGGCACCATACTCAGGTTTGAAGCTCCAAATAGACTGAAACATTCGTACAGTGCTGGCTTTAATGCTGACATTATACAGATAAATGTTTAACTGAAGAGAAATTACTGAAAGGACTCTTATGTTCTATCAAATGGGTATATATGATCCTATAAAAATATACACTTATTAATACTTTTAAACATATGAGTTGTGTTACAAGTCTTTGGGGATGATTTGCATCTATTCATGAAGATCTCAGGTTCATGTTCTTTGTGTGTTTTGTACTCCTTTCCGGAATGAAAATGCCTGTAGGGAGATAGCTCGTCTTTCTTATATAATAGACAAATTATATATAAGGATTTTTTTGGTGTAACTAATGAAAATGTTGCCATGGGTTCCCATGATCAGGGGTATGTAAATGTTAAGATTTTTCTGGTTCACAAATGAATAAAGAGACAGTGGGAAAATTAAAATTTTTGTGTAAAACCCTCAGGGTATTGGGTCCAACCACACTCTAAATATCCCAGATAGAAGTTTATATATGAAATGGTGAGTTTTAACTTTCATCTAAAAAAATACACTTCTCAAAATCCCACAGGAATGAAGAGGGTGAGTTTTTATGTACTAAGCTTTCAACTCAAATTTTGATAAATGTAAGGTCATGCACCTGGGATGTAAAAACATGCAAGCCCCGTATACCCTTAATGGGACTGCACTAGGCAAATCCATAATGGAGAAGGACCTTGGAGTCCTTGTAGATAATAAACTTGGCTGTAGCAAGCAATGCCAGGCAGCAGCTGCAAGGGCAAACAAGGTTTTGAGCTGTATTAAAAGGGGTATAGATTCACGGGAGGAGGGGGTTATTCTTCCCCTTTACAGAGCGCTGGTAAGGCCCCATCTAGAATATGCTGTTCAGTTTTGGTCTCCAGTGCTCAAACGGACATTATTGAGTTAGAGAGGGTCCAGAGAAGGGTAACTAAGTTGGTAAAGGGTATGGAAAGTCTCAGTTATGAAGAAAAACTGTCCAAGTTAGGGTTGTTTATACTGGAGAAGAGGCATTAAGGGGATGACAACTATGTATAAATATATAAGAGGATCATGAACAGAAAAGAAGGTTCCGTCTAAATATTCAGAAAGGATTTTTCATTGTGAGAGCTGTGAAGTTGTGGAATTCTCTCCCTGAGTCGTACTGGCTGATACATTATATAACTTCAAGAAGAGATTGGCTTTTTAGCAAGTGAGGGGATACAGGGTTATGGGTTAAGGGACACGCTGATCCAGGGACTGGTCCGATTGGCATTTTGGAATCAGGATTTTTTTTTTTTTTTTTTATGTGTGTCATTTTTCAACCTAACTTTCTATGTATCAGCAAAGCCACTTTGCACTTGTTTCCGTAACACCCAATAAGTTTAGTGCTCAGAGGCTTGTCTCATTCCTATTTCATAGCTTTTTTTTATTCAAATATCTTATAAGCTCAAGGGTAGACAGCAACTCATCAGCATGTGGTGTAAATGAAGTAAAGAGTGGAATTTGTTACGGCATGTTCCTCTAGGGAGTTTGCCATAAACCATCACTGCCATCGTCAGACCCAACCCATATAGTCAGAACCTCGCAAGGTACGTATGTTCAACGTCAGATGCAATGCAATGTTATAGCAACCAAACATCCGACAATAAATTTCGGCTCATTTTATAATGAGCTTAATAAAAATACAATCAAATAAAATACCTTAACTCCTTAGATGCCAGCACAGTGTATAAGCCCACTGTTAGCATGGGACATCTCAGCTTTTCTAAAGAGACAAAAATATGGTTTAGCACCAGAATTTTCATTGCTATAAAGGTTCTTACTAAAAAAATAAAGCAGTATAAATTTTGGTGCCTGGGTTGAAAGTGGATAAGGTCAGTGTGAGCCTGGGGACTCCCTTCCAGCTTTTAAACCATTCAAAAAAGTTTCCGGCTGTAGCACGACAAGTGTCATTTGAGACGCCTACAAAGGAACACTGCAGGTAGCAATACTTTAGTGACACTGGCAATAGAGCTAAGGCTTTATGGCTGCCCCAGTGCCACACTCATCAGTTCATATCCCATTCCCAAGTGGATCATAGAGTCAACACAGGAGTCGCTCCTAGGAGTCAAACATAGGCTTATGATCAAGGGGACAAACATTTCAAATAAGTGATCTTAAATTGCATAGGAGCTGCATATGTATGTATAGTACCAATCTGATGGTTCATACATAGTACAGGTATGGGATCCGTTACCCGGAAACCTGCTATCCAGTAAGCTCTGAATTATGGAAAGGCCATATCTCATGAGGGCATGTTTATCAAAGAGTGAATTTCCTCCACTCTGCTCATTTCTCTGGTATATTTAAAGACCAATGTACCAATAGGTGAAAGTGAAACTTCACCATGTGATAAATATGCCATAGAAAGAAATAGAAAGTGATGGAATTTCACTGTGGAAAGTTCTAATTTCACTCTTTGATAATACAGATTCTATTTTCATCATATAATTCCAAATTTAAATAATAAAACATTAGCTTGTACTTGATCCCAACTAAGAATTGTAAGCAAAACAATCTGTTGGGTTTATTTAATGTTTAGCTGATTTTTTAGTGGACCTAAGGTATGGAAATCTAATTACAGAAATTACAGAAAGATCACTTATCCAGAAAACCCCAGGTCCTGAGCATTCTGGATAACAGGTTCTATACCTGTATATGTTACTTCAGAAGCACTAGGGTCCAGCTGGGGTTTCCTTAGCATTACTATTATGGATATTATCCTGTAAACTGTGTTAAGTACATAAATCAGGCTCCTATTCTTCATGAAAGTGAAAAGTGCTGTACTTAAAAATATAACTAATAATAGTGTAGGAGACATTAAATCCTCTGCTGTGCTATATAAGTCTCTTCTTTCTGTTCCGTTCTTTCTATTCACACAGGCAGGTGCTACAACGTGGAGAGTTTACAACCCGAAGGCAGATTTTTTTTCTCTCTCTCCCAGATTATGAGTTTTAGGGTGGAGTAAAAACTTAAAACCATGCCACACCTTTGTCAGGACTTGTCTGAGAAACGAAGGGACTGGAGAGAGGGAGACTGGGATGCAGAGATTAAATAAAAGAAAAAGTGTACATTCTTGAAGAATCAGTCAGCCCCAACACACCTCGAAGGACGTGTAAATAAGTGTAGGAGGGCGAGGAATTATAAAAAGGAAAAGTTTTTTGGGGAAAGACACAATTTGGCCAGAGGTTCTTCTCATATAGGGATACCCAAGGTATGTATTTAAGGTATTTAAACTGCAATATGGGGTGTGAAGGGGGAGAAATGCAATTCTGATGCTAAGATTCGTTGATGATATATTCTGCAGCCAAGTGCTTATTATATGTCTATAGCTTAGGTGGCAGAGAGTTCTGTATAACTGCTAAACCCTTGCACAGCTGACAGTCATTAGAATGCAACAACCAGGTTGGTAGAGGTTAAAGCTAATGGTGTGAAAGATATTCTCTCTGCATTGTTTGGCCCACTCTTTGCCACCCGAGACTCCTTTATTCTTTGATAATCAGATTAGATGTAATGTATGCCTTGTTGCTTGAAAAGATTTGTTCTCCTGTTAGGTGTTTCCCTTCTTTTCCTATCAGACAAAGTGAGTCACTGTTTTGGGACTACGGATGCTGATTTGTTTTAGTTTTCTATTAGTTACCGGCTGTTTTAAAGGTTGTTTTTTTGTTTTTAGGAAATAAATGTTGTTTTTACATTTGCTTATAAAATACCAAGCTAGGTATGGCTTCAAGCCTCTGAATACATATAGTTCCTAATCTATCACATAGGCAGTAGGGGAAACACGGGGGGGCAAGTATAATGCTGCGCTTGTTTTTCTGCTCTTCACAAGAGCTGGTGAGAAGCACAGAAATGTGAACCTTCTCTGAGAAGCTGATCTGTTTATATCTGAACCTCTCCCTGCTCTATGTGCACCCTGCTCTCTTCCTGCCCCTTCTTTTTGCCTGCCCAAATCTGACTGACTATTGGGGGGGGGGGGGCAGCTGATTGTTTATAGTTAGAGTCTTCAATATTTGTTCTTATTTGGCGAAAATAGGATATAATCTAAACTTCCTATGTTATTATTTCAGAGTCCTTCTACAATATATCAGTCTTAGCCATAATTGATGCATTAAGATATTCAAATAGTTACATCATATCTGTGCCCACCAGTTGTTGTTAAACTACAATACCCACAATCCTCAGGGCTCAATGACGCTGCTTCATGGTTTGCCACAGTATATAACCCTAACCTGAACTAACCAGTATATCATTGCAAGTTATGCTTGATTTGGGGGGTTCTGAGAGTGATAGTTCTGCAATAGTTAGAATTGCAACTATATCTAAACTAGTTATAACTACAACTTCCCAGCGTAAAATGTTACATCAGGTTATTGCCTTATTGCCTTTTTCTTTAGACTTTCTTTAGCAGTTGTCACCCTAGTGATTATAAAGACTGCACCTTTGCCTTTGTTGTCTGTGAAGCAAGCCTAGGAAATCATGTGTTTTTCTTTATATAAAATTGGTGCATTATGGGAAAACCAGCCCTATATAATGGGCAGAAAAGAATCAGCTTAGTTGTCCTTTAAATGTGTCTAACTATCATCATTGCCATCATCAAGGTATTTATAAAAAGCCTGTATTTCCCACAAGATGAGGCTGAGACACATACACAGATATAAAATAACCAGATACCCAGCCTGATACCCCTTTTGCATTAAAGCACAGGGCAGAACTTATGTTTCTATATAGGCAACACTGTATTCACAGATTTGCCTTATAATGAGGGGGGCTTATTCCACAAATGAAAAGAAAATTAAATATTTGATGCAATACCAAGTATCCAAGAATCAGAGAGGCTGCACCAGGTGAGGTTTTGGTGCATTATGCGAGGCTGAGCCAACAGAGATGCACAAAGCCAGCTCATGAACATAAAGTGCTATTATCCATGGCTTCAGGGCTGGGTGCACATAACTCACTTGTAGATACAAAAACTCTTATTTATATTGTTATTTTAATTAAGCACTGGCACAGTGACAGCATTGTGTAAAAGTGGGTTTGGTTCTATTAGAGAAAAACATCTCCACCTAGTGGGCAGGTAATGAACAACAGCTGAAGCTGAATCAAAGAATGAGAAGCTTTTCCAATGCATTTAGAACAGTGTCCAGGTGTGAAAGCTGCTATCGATCTATCTATGTCTGTGTGTAAGGACAGGGAGGTATTTATTGAGTAGAATCATAATATGAATCATAATATTGAAAATGATGGAGCTTGGAATCTAGGCTACTGTTATAGCCAAGGTTGAAGAAGGGGAATCTTTTAAACAAATACCCCTCTCACCAAAAGCGGGAGAGTCAGTGCTATATATATAGAAGTAACTGAAGTAGAAGTTCACCTACATTTGCTTTTGTTTACTCAAAACCCTTAGCTAAGTGCTCAGAGCCAGCCTGTAGGTCATCAGTTACCTCAATGTACATAATGGGATTAATTTCTAGGCAGAATGGGATTTTAATTTTATTATTAACTGTTAAAGAGCCCCACTGCTAGTTAGTTTCCATCACGGTTGCCTTGCCTTAAGTAAGGTCTCTGTGTGGGGCACAAGATACAGCTGTAATAATGGCAACTTACTATCATGGGCAACATTCCCTCTAATTTAGGCTGCAAAAAATTGTTTGCAGTTCTGAAATACTGGGGCTTGTTTATCAACACGGGGCAAATTTACTTGTGGGCAGTAACCCATGGCAACCAGTCACATTGTTGGAGGCATTGCTCTACCTGCAGCTGGCTGAAAAATGTCAATCACTGGTTGGTTTCTATTGGTAACAGACCATAGGCAAATTTGCCCAGTGTTGATAAATGAGCCCTAGTTGTGCACAAAAGTGCTGAATTACAGACACACATGCAGATTTTGTGCATTTTTTTCCCCTTTGATATCCAATAAAGACAAATATTTATGCAGGGGGGGGGGGGCGCCTAATAACATTCAGGGGCCAGGGTTTCTCTAATTCAAAGACAATGCATTTCTGAACAATGGGTAAAACACTATAATCCTAATCCTGTATCATGAAATAAATCTAGTACTCAGCAAATTGAACCCATATTCCTAGAAATCTCTACAAAACCTATAGAATGTGTGCAGGCCGTGGCTGAGCCCCAGTGCACCTGTCCCTGCTATCAACACTATTGCCAGAGGGGTGTAACAAGCAAATATTTATTAATTCATTACTTTCTAAGGAAACAAAGGTGGGTTTAGTCTTTTGTACTTTAAGGTGGAACAGGCAGAGTACCCAGCTTTATTTATGTAGGCGTTTAACTAAGCATTGATCTCTCAAACTCCATAAATGCATCTCTCTGAATAGAAAACCATTTCTAGTTTTTGTCCCTACTGTCACTGATTGTTATTATTTGGACAAATTGCACATATCAACTCTGCATTGGCCATTGCTGATTAAATAAAGGGTAGAAGTAAGAACTCTGTTCCCGCAATACATAAGTACAGGTATGGGGCCTGTTATTCAGAGTGCCTGAAGGACCTTGGGTTTTCCGGATAAGAAGTATTTTTGTAATTTGGATCTCCATAACTTAAAGGGGTTGTTAACTTTTAATATGATGCAGAGAGTATTATTCTGAGACAATTTGCATTTGGTCTTCATTTTTTTTTTAGTATTTGTGTTTTTGTTTAGTTATTTCACATTTTGTTCAGCAGATCTCCAGTTTGAAGTTTCAGCAGCTATCTGGTTGCTAGGGTCCAAATTACCTTAGCAACCAGGGAGTGGTTTGAATGAGAGGCTGTTTTATTATTACAGATAATTTTTTTAAAAATGTGAATTACAGGTATTTGATTATAATGGAGTATATGGCAAATTACCTTCCTGTAATTCAGAGCTTTCTGGTAACAGATCCCATACCTGCATTGCATTCTATGGCTCAAACCAGGCCAGGGAACAGTTCCCTGTTTAGGCCAGGGTTTCTTTCCCAATTAATCATACAATTATTTCATGTGATCAAGAAACTCTGCTAATCCATAAATGTAGGAATCTAGAAATATATTTAGAATTGTTTTGATGACTACAAGATTTAAAGCACATTCTTGGAGCAGGGAAATGATCCATCATCTCTAGTGTCTCCTGCAGAGATCAATATGATCCATTGGTTAGAGAAACAGACTGAGCAGAAACTCACAGGGGACATGGGAGGAGAGCAGCCTAAAGGTCCCCATACACTATAAGATCCACTCGCTTGGCAATGTCGCCATGGGGCAGTCGGTTCGGGGACCGCATCAATGAGCTGATGCGGTCCCTGATCCAATCCTGGATTTTCTAACCTGGCCGATCGATATCTGGCCAATTTCAGGCTGGATATCGGTTGGCCAGGCCGCTTGGTTCTGCCAATACACGGGCCGATTAGCTGCCGAATCGGTCCAAGGGACCTATATCGGCAGCTACTATCAGTCCGTGTATGGGGACCTTAAGCAACAGCCCATATTAGGGATCTTGTGTACACCGTGCAGTTTTGCAGAGAGACAATACAAAAACAGGCACCACAATGCTGTTCTTCCTTGTGTAACTTCTACCAACTGTTTAATCAGGGACAGCCTAATACTAACAAATCTTGATCAATTCAGGGCAATAGATTGTCATCTCATAAGTTATTAAAGATAAATCTTATGTGAGATCATTCCAACATCAAGTTAAAAGGTGGAGGTATAAGGATCACATTGTGGCTTCATCCCATCTTTAAGTAGCTTTTTGCTGGTTATGAGCTCATCATTAAAACACGTATTATCATAAAAATGATGCCTCACCGACCAATAGGATATGCGCTAGCTGCCTCCAACCAAATCCTTGACTGTTCCAACTTGCCGGGGGTGGGCTGGGTGTGACTTGGCTGATGGATGATTATGTGCATTACAGTAACTGATGGTGGCTTGGAGAGGGGCAGGGTGTTTTTTTGCCACCCTTTCCAATGTAAATAATATTTCCCAATCTTTGGATAGGGGTGTGAATTAGTCATTTTAGTTTAGTATTAATTATCTATATAGAATGTCACTGTGTGCTGTGAAATGTTCAAGATGCCAGTAAATGTGTCCAATGTGAAATTGCAACTGCGTCATGTGAAATCAGTAAAATTAACTCCAAAACAGCAAGGCCAAAAGAAAACCAGATTACTGGGTGGGAGGGGACAATATCTGTACAGGTGGGTGCAAGTTGGCCTTTCCCTCATACCTATAAATGAAACAACCAATGGGCTAAAATTGAACATAACATGGACCTACATGCAATATTTATACCAACAGTACCTACTCTAAATGATTATCTCTATACAATTATAATCGATTATACTGATAGAGATACCCCACAGGTGAATGTTATGGCTGCTGGTAGGGCTTCTGCAATACTGATGATATCCACATTCACCACTAGGTCTACTAACCCATAGCCTAGCTGTCTAACGGGGGTTCTGTTAATGGGGGCTAGGTCTACTAACCCATAGCCTAGCTGTCTAACGGGGGTTCTGTTAATGGGGGCTCCATACCGCTATAGTCAAGTCACTGTGCACTTTGGCTGGGCTTCAACCTCATCCCTTTACATACTAGCCAGATATCCCTTTATACTGGCTTGTCTCAAATTATCTTTATTGCTGCACTAAAATCAGTACAGTCTGGACCACGTGTGATCCTTCATGCAGCATATGGGTTCCATATTTGTCTGGTATTAGTTGAAAGCCCTGTAATGTTGCTGAACTATTGATTACCTGTTTCAACTCAAACATCTGATTGGTTGCTATGAAGGGCCCCTTTACTAGTCATATTTCCTCAAAACCTTCACCATGAAAGCTGGTCCGTTTCCCACCACAGCCCTAAGTACATTAGGATTGTATTTGGGTGCTGTGTGCAGTGAGTGTGTGTGTTACAAGGCATCATGGGTTCTAGGTGGTGCATTATTATGTTCTGTTGGGTTTGTACAAGCCGATATGTGACTGATATACTAAAGAATAGACAGAACACTCAGTCCATTATTATTGTTATAAAGTTTATAAAGTCTCTTGTATGAAAAAAATGTAATTGCTTGGTAAAAAAAAAAGTAGTGTCAGAATGGCAGCAAATAGTAAGTGGAATAAAAACCATTTAGTTCTCTGAGCATAATAACCAGTTTTACTGAACTGCAGCAATCCATTATTTTCCTCCTTTCCTTAAGAGTCTCCAAGAGAATGACTCCTGGTGCTTGCAATCACCCTGGCTGTCATTCATTTTAATGGCTACGGCTAATATAGGTGTTTTTGCTCAAATTTCCATTTTTGGGCCAAATACTACTGGCAATCGGTAGGTTCTGGCATAGACAGGTTCATAGACAATTACTATTTATTGGGCCTTTTGGTGAGGGGCTGTTTGAGCCTCTGTGTACTTGGAATGCCAGGGCTTATTTTGATTCCCAGTCTGGACCTGTGTAGCAGAGCTTGCCGGTGACCATTAACCTCAGTGATGGTAGCACCGACCGTTCAGGATTTTTATTTGCCAGTGGAGGCCTTTGCTGTTTTAAGTCTAGCTAATCTCTTCATTGTACAAAAGGTATTGCCATGCAGCATGGTAGCCCGGTATTCATACCAAAATAGGCACAAATGAGTGTGAGCATATGTATCTGTATTTCTGTTACTAAACCAGTGTTGGCCACTGGGCATAAAAGAACAATATGCCCGTCTCCCATAATTCCTTACATGGGGGGATGAAAATAATGTTATGTTTTAAGGCAATACTATATGCGAGTGGTACAAGTCATTTAAATACCTTGTGCCACTGTATTTAATGAGCAGAGATGGGAATTTTACCTTCTTTTATACCAAGTCACCCTTCTGGATCTTCATTTTAATGGAAAACCTAACCCCTTCTTTAAAAACCATTATGACATCCTGGTTTGTTTTTGGGTTAATAAATCTGTTTGGGTTAATAAATCTGTTTTTGGGTTAATACCCTGTAGAGCAGTGATCCCCAATCAGTGGCTCAGTTGCAACATGTTGCTCCCCAACCCCTTGGATGTTGCTCTCAGTGCCCCCAAACCAGGGAGTTATTTTTAAATTCCTGACTTGGGGGCAAGTTTAGGTTAAATAAAAACAAGATTTACTACCAAATAAAGCCCCCTGTAAGCTGATAGTGTGCATAGAGGCCCCTAATAGCCAATCTTAGCCCTTATTTGGCTCCTCCATGAACTTTTATGGTGCTTGTGTTGCTCTCCAAGTCTTTTTATATTTGACTGTGGCTCACGAGTAAGAAAGGTTGGGGATCCCTGCTGTAGAGAGATCCTCTTTAATCAGAAGACTCCCACAGAGGGACCCCCCCATTCCAGAGCTGTCAGGTGACGGTGCTGGGATTTGGAGGGCTCACAATTGTATTTAAGCCCAACGCTAGGCTGCTCCAATGCTGGCATGTGGGGAGACTCACAGCAGCAGTTAAACATGGCTCTGAACCCAGGGACTCTGCTCCAGCAGAACCTTAAACTGACAGAAGTGGGTCATAAGCGCCACCTACACAGGTTGGAGAGATTTTATGGGCCATTTATCACTGGGGGGAAGAACATGGGGCAAAAATCCATGATCTATGTTTTTTTCCTACCAACCTACCTCTTTATGAGTGCCAGCCACGTGTGCTAAGTGTATTATATGATAAAAGGTGCAGTTTGTTTGCCTGGCATTTCTAAATGAGGCCTGAGATCGTTATAACTTTTATTATTATCAGGTATATTTAAAACCGCCAAAATATTCTGCGGTGCTGTATAATAAATATGTAAGAAATTCTCTTACGTGTGTATATAGAGAATCTCTGCCATAAAGCACATGGCTGTTGCAAATAGTCTTTGTAAATGCCCAGTATAACTTTTAAGTAAAATTAATAATTTGAAATGTTGTTTGCAGATGCACATATCAGTCTCCATTATGGTATGTGACATTTATTTATATTTATTCTTGCTTTCTTTCCAGGTGACTATGGAATGGATGGTATAATGAAAAAAACATACCGGGACGGTGGGGAGGTCTCTGGGAGAAGTAAGATTTATCAGCATTATTTAGAATGTATAATACGGTTCTAAAAAGAGCCACGGTCAATGCTCTAAATTGTTATTCAGGGGGTGGAATTCTTTCAAAATTTTAAATATGTATTGGTTGTTCTTACAGCCATGGAGTGGTTGGGCACAAAAGCTAACTAATTGGTTGCTATGGGTTACAGTGCCAGGGCTGAATATGCATATTCTTGTGTATCTGGCACCCATTGTGGTGATTGGCTGCCTTATACTCATGTAATGATTAGGGGAAAATGAATGCAAGGTAAATAATTGCCTTTAAGTGTGTTGCGCCACCTAGTGGTGTGACAGCATTTGTCCTTTTTCAGTTCTTTCCTGCAATATAATTCTAATAGAAGTGCCTTGATTTCCAGCCTACACAGAAACAGTAACGTCCTCATCATCGAGACTTGTGTCATTGCCACCAAGTAAGTTCCTGACAGACAATGCATCTCCATATGACACAGTGCAGTGATGACATTTAATTCTGTTATTGCATTTGTTGGTAGAGTTGGAGCAAAAATACAATTTTTTATGTGCCACGCTGTTAATTTAGCATTTAAGTTGAATACTTATATTCATTTGTCACTGGTATCTTTATACTACATTCTTGTGCCAGTGGGCCCCCCTCTGGTCCCTGTAGCACCCCCTGTAGGTACCCCCCTGGGGGGAAGGGGGCAGTAGAACAGTTACCTGTTCATTTATTGTGCCATTTTTGGCTTTCAGACTCATCCAATATAGAATTCAGATACAAAAGCCTAAGATCTTTTCCTAAAAGTCATTAGGTTTCATTTATAGATTCCAAGGACACCAGTGCTGGAGTCCAAAAGGGTTTAAAACTGCACCCCATCTGTGGCTCTGTACTTAACTCTGCCATAGACAGGGAAAAGTATAAGGTTCTACTGAGCCTTGGGGCCATGAGTGTTGCTTAGCCTTTGTGTATTCTTGGGGGGGTTGTGCCCATGTGCTGCCAACCACCCTTTTGATGCAACTGTGTTTAGAAAGAAGTGCAGCTCTTTTCCTTCCAACCTACCATGTCGGACATGTTCCATGGATTAACGTAAAGTGTTACAAAGCTTATGCCCCTTCCCCATCGTGATTTATACTAAAGAGAATATCTTCTCCATTTGTCTTTCAACAGAGGGGGCAAACTCTAGCGGATCCAAAATTTCCTCCCAGGGTGGAGGGGGTGGAGTGGAAAAAAAGACCATAGTTCAAAGCAGCAGCACTTATGTTTCTTCAGGTAGGTACTTGCAATAGGCCGTTATTTTGTGTATACTCAATATATAATGCAAAACAGAACGCTATTCCAACTGGCACAATTGGGGATTTTCTGCTTAACAACTTTTGTATCTACAACTGCATATATACTGCCATCTAGTGGAGGTGTAAGAAAAGAACAAGAGAGCTGCTCGGATGAGTAGTGAAACGTCTTCAATGATTACTAAACAAGTCCAGTTGCTTCAAATTTATTTATACTAGATATACCATGACCTGGATGAATGAAAATCTTCATAGACAAAAGAACAAGAGTGTTTCTAGTATCAACTTGGTTCCATTTAATGACTTCTTGTATGCCCTTAATTCAGCCGTATCTTCAGGAGCTGATTTGTCATTTGTAATTCTATAGCAGGAGGAGGTTCAAGACTGAACAGCACATCCGGCTCCAAATATCCCCATTCCCCAAGTTCCACGCTCTCCATTTCCCCCAACTCAACCTTTGAAAGGAAAGCCTACGTCTCCTCCACAACTCGCCAAGGAGCATATGAAGGTGGGCTGCAATAGCCATTGTAGTGTATTAATGGGTTGCCTACTTACATACAATCTCATCTCTTTTTTAACTAAATACTAAGAGAAGAATATGTTCCCTTCCAGGAAGCTCCAGTGGTAATTCTTCACCAGAATACGCTAGAAAAGAAATGGGTATGGTTATATTTGTTTTTTATGGGGGATCTCAGTTCAAAATGAAATAAGCTTTATTTCTGGGTTGGTTTGAGGATGTAGATTCTTGAACAGATGTTGCCATACTGCTTGAATCTGCTAAGACATTTTATCCAGGCTGCAGTACTATAGCACCCCTTAGTGGTCACAAATAGAGTGCAGGTATGGGACCTATTATCCAGAATGCTTGGGACCTAAGGTTTTCCGGATAAGGGATCTCTCCATAATTTGGATCTCCATAACTTAAGTTAAAATTATTTAAATATTGAATAAACCCAATAGGGCTGTTCTGCCTCCAATAAGGATTAATTATATCTTAGTTGGGATCAAGTACAGGTACTGTTTTATTATTACAGAGAAAAGGGAATCATTTAACCATTAAATAAACCCAATAGGGCTGTTCTGCCCCCAATAAGGGGTAATTATATCTTAGTTGGGATCAAGTACAGGTACTGTTTTATTATTACAGAGAAAAGGGAATCATTTTTAAAAATTAGAATTGTTTGCTTATAATGGAGACTATGTGAGATGGCCTGTCCGTAATTTGGAACTTTCTGAATAACGGGTTTCTGTATAAGGGATCCCATATCTGTATGTGTATATATATATATATATATATATTATATTGTTTATTTTATATACAGACACACGCATATATATATATCACTCAATCAATTTACTCCTTTTACAGCATCTTCCTCAAGCAGAGGGCGCGCACAGAGCAGGGGTGAGTACATCGCTGTATATCATTGCTGTGTCGCGTTGTGTAGTATTACTGATACTATTGGCGGTATGTGATAAAAAAAAATAGGCAACAAAGATCTGCAAAAATGTGCATTATGGCATGGTGAATTTTAAATGAGCATTTTTATCCTGCTTGAAAGAAGTTTGATTTTTATGGCTCAATTTCGCTATCATCTTCACAATCAAAACTCACACTAGGGAGGGAACATGTGTCCCTGGAGTACAACTAAGGACAAACAAGGAGGACATAACATCTAGAAGTGTATTAATATATAGTGGATAAAGTACTCCCATGTTTGGATAATTTAAGTCACCGAGGAGTTCCGCACCCATATAAACTCAAAGGCACCTTTTAATATCTTCATCTTTTACAACAGGGGGTACATTATTTATTATAATACACACAGTGAGTCATGTGACATAAATGACATCACTAAGCACTGATGATATCACTAAGCATGATATAATTTACAGGATATCCATGGCTCTTGTGTATTATGAGTACATAATATACAAAAACCATGAATTTCCTATAAATGATATTCTTATAAAGGGTGGTTAGTGATGTCATTTCTGTCACATGACTCATTGAACAAATAAATTACTCCCTGTTGTAGAATATAAGGATATTATAAGTCACCTCAGTATCCAATGACCAGCCTTCGGCCTTGTGCTTTTATATGGTCAAGAAACTCTTCAGTGATTTATAATAACCTTATATCTCACAATAGGGGTACATTATTTACTATATATATATACATTGTTATATGATAACATAGGATGGAAAAACCTTAAAGCTGCCACAAAAATTGTACTTTTTTTTTACATTAACAGTCATTTCATTTGTGTTCATTAATATTTATCTTCATGAGTCAAACATATAATTTATATCTATCTAAAAATGTTCTGATCTTGAATATTGTGCCCTTACAGAGACCGAAATCCGTACTCGGCTCCAGAGTGCCTCTCCCTCCACCAGGTGTAAGTAACTCTATTCTCACTGCTTCATCCTGCCGGTTATTATTTTAGCTTCTGTGTTTCCCTTGATTGCAAGCCTTTGTGAACAGAGCCACCTCCTACATTATTTCTCTCTCTTTTGCTTTTCAGGGACAGAACTTGACGATGTGAAGAAGTTATTAAAACGTTCCACCAGCGTCAGTCCCACTAGATCCCCAACTAATACTCTCCCCATTCCTAAAAAAGCCACAGTGGAAACCAAGATCGTCACAGAAAGTTCCCAGTCAGGTACAGAGTCACTGCTATACCCGGGGGATCCTGTAATAAGAAATTGTTCATAGATGCCACTGGGTTGCACTTGCACCCACACACATGTCAACCAATTAGATGTTTGTTTTTGTTGTTCTACCCACATCCAACTGAGAAAAGCTAATAACTGATTGGTTGCTATTGGTTGCTGTGCAGTTTCACATTTGCCCATTGTTTTTAAATGAAGCCCATATGACCAGTTTTCTCAGGAGCCAATAAACCTGCCTGTATGTTTTTAGAGTGTTGGAGACACTTCCATGGGAAGCCGGTGCAAGCACAGGGAAAACTTTCACCTCCATGGAGAAATTGCCCTGGCTGGATTTGAACCAGGGTCAGGCTGACCCACCAGGATATTGGGAAAAATCCCAGTGGGCCCTGAACCTGTTAGGCCCTGCCACCTGCCCACATCGCTGCCGCCCCAGCCAGCACTGGTCCCTGCTTCGCTGTGCTACTTACTTTGCTGTGAAAAATTAAAGATGGCCAATCATTCCACACTGGAAAGTACAGCCATCTTTAATTTTTAACATCAAAGTAAGTAGCACAGCAGAGGGGGGCACAGCAGTGGCTGGGGTTGGAGCAGGAGCAATGGGACCCTTAGATGATTGGTTGGTGGGCCCTTGAGTAGGGTACCCAGTGGGCTGCAGCCTGACTCTGATTTGAACTTAGGACCCCAGCACTGCAAGGCACAACTACACTTCCATCCTGCCCCATGGCAACCCCAGGGACTACTTTTTTAATTCATATTTCCCTTAATGTACCCCCTGTTCTGTTCATTGCAACAATTCACATGTAAGGCCTTAATCTTGCATTTTGGTACAAAATCATTCCTTTATACAATTAATAGACCTACAAAGAATTATTTGAAACAATAGGCTCAGTGAAGTGATTTTCTTTTGTTTTGTGAACCAGTTGCAGGTTCCTATGACACCACCATCCTGGATTCTGCTCTCCCATCTTACATGTGGACTTCCACACTTCCAGCGGGATCCTCAATGGGAGGTTACCAAAACAATATGGGCTTCAGTTCTTCTATGCTGAATGCTGCCTCCACGGGATCAGGTAGCCTTATCTATAGCAGCCTAGAATAGTTGGCTTGTTGTTCTTCTTTCTTTGTTTTGCAATAAACTTACATTTTTCTACATTTTTTTTTAGTGTTTGGAGTTCCCAATAACCTGGCTCCTAGCTCTCCCTCACTAAATTCTGGGTATACCTCATCCTCTGCAGGTAATGTCTCTAGCCATGTTTATTGATTTATTGCCTTTTATAGAAGAAAAACTAATTTGCCTAAAAAATTAGGTTGAGAAACATACAAATAACTTGTTTAATATCTGAACAAATATAAGCCATATGGGTATGGGTCCTGTTATTCAGAATGCCCAGGACCTAGGGTTTCCTGGATAAGGAGTCGTTTTGGAATTTCGATCTCAATATATGTCTACTAAACAAAATCATTTCTACCCTAAATAAACCCAATAGGATATTTTTGCCTCCAATAAGGATTAATTATCTCTTAGTTGGGTTTAAGTACAGGTACTGTTTTATTATTACAGAGAAAAGGGAAATTAAAAATTGGAATTATTTGCTTAATATGAAGTCTATAGGAGATGACCCTCCCATAATTCAGGACTTTCTGGATAACAGGGTTGTGAATAATAGTTCCTATACCTGTAGTATTTTTTAGAGCATTGGCATCATGAAATCGATTTTGACTTTCAACCAAAGATACAATTCTCGTTTTATTCTATAAATCTAGAGCTCATCAGGCATCTGATTCAAAATTAAATGAATTGCGTTGCTTGCAGTTCTGCAACAATGTGCATTATGTTTGATTTAGATCATGTATTTATGCTCCTTGCTGTACATTAGTATGAGTACTGATCATAATAAACTTATGTAACTTTTTACAGTATTCGGTGTTCAGAACAACCTCACCCCAATGCCAGCACCAGGCCCTATTGTTAGCAGTGTGGCAGCATCCACTGCCTCAGGTAAGTGGGTGGAATTTGGTTTTCCCATAAGGAAAATGAAAGTAGCTACTTTTGTGCACAAAAACAACTCACATTAAATATCGTTCTTTCTTCCTAAAGGATACGGTGTGCAGAAAAATGTCACGCACAGCTCAGGTGGACATGGAAGCACTGTGACAACTTCAGCTGGTAAATCCTATATAATAATAATACTATATATGGAAGCCTTATATACAAACATATTTATATATACAGTGTAGCTCAGAAGACAGTATATGCATAGACCTGTCTTACCCAGACTAGTTCCACATATGGAAAGAAACTTGGTTCCGTCATGTACAGAAGTGTTTCTCTATGATTCTGGGTGCAAAGGATTATATGCATTAATATTTAGTTTATATGCATCTAATAGTCCCCAGCAGTCCCTTGTATAGTAAAATATAGAATAAATATAGGTAGGGTTGCCACCTTTGGGTTGCTGGAACTCTGGGTGGTAGGGCATTGATGTCACGGGGGTGGAGTGTTGACATCATGGGGTGTCAGTGATGTTGGGGGCAAGGACCATGATATCAGGGGCTATGATTGGTTGGTTGACACGTCAATCAAGGAAAGTCCTGTCCAGATTTCACTATGGAAAACCAGGCAGGCTGTTTTGCAGCCCTTCTGAAGACCAGGCTGTCCAGATCAAAACCGGACAGGTGGCAAACCTAAAGACAGGTGTCACCCTAGAGCAACTCTGGGTCACATCTTATCATGAGCAGAAGCAGCATTGCCTATAAATATCCTACTTTTACTAGTATTATTTCACTTCCTATTACAAATAATGTATGAATGGGTAAAGTCTGCCACACATGGAATAACCTGTTTGCTTGGCAAGGCAATGGGTTGAATCGGCAGCTTAAATCAGCCCATATATGGCCATCTTAAGTTTATTCATGGGGTCCAACCAACTCCCAGCAAACCATTCCTAAGGTATAAACACTTGTGATTAAAGAAAATATTCTGCAATCAGCAAAGGGTCGCGAACAGCATATGGCATTTACTCTATATACAAAGTATTCACAGATACACTAATCTTTCCTTATCATTCTTTTTAGTTACTAGCACTAAAACCCAAGGTGATGATATCCTGGGCAAGGACTACAAGTTCCTCCTGCTGGAGAAAGAAAAGGGCCCTAGCAAAAAGGAAGGAGACGTGCTCATTATGTCTAAGGACACCGGCAAAGTGTTTACAGCTTCCAATGGAGGAGTTTCAGGTACATCTGCCCCTGTGGTCTCCAGCATGTAACTTATTCATTTGCAAGGCATTGTGTATTTGGATGTAGTTACCTTTATTTTATATGTGTTCCACATTATGGGGGATAATTACAAAGTTTGCACTATGTATTATCGAGCAATTGGCAAGTTGCCTGTTTAAAAGCAAACATTTGGCTGCTATAGTTTTCATAGACAGCTTTGCAAATGTAATCACATAAACCATGAGTAACAGAGAGGTTGAATATCAGATGAACAATAATGGAGACATCCAGTATAAACAGATAGGCATTATCTTCAGCAGGGTTTTGCAATACAAGCTCAGGTCCAGGCTTCCAAATCATAGTCTGCTACTGCATACAGTATGTATGTTCTCTAGAGCACAGCACATTTCCATACAGTTATTGTGTCACTGCCAGTGCTTGCAATAGATTTTATCTGATAGAAGAAAAAAAAAGACAGTAATATGCTAACTGGACATTCATTGGTTTAACAGGCACCTATGAAGAGGATTCATTAAAAAAAGAAAAACAGTGTTTTACCAGTACAGAGGCCTCCTACAAAACTGAAGCTAATGGTAACTAAATGTATTCTTGTGAACAGTTCAAAGAAACAAGTACAGGTATGGGACCTGTTATCCAGAATGCTCGGGACCTGGGGTTTTCTGGATAAGGGATCTTTCCATAATTTGGTTCTGCCCCCAATAAGGGGTAATTATATCTTAGTTGGGATCAAGTACAGGTACTGTTTTATTATTACAGAGAAAAGGGAATCATTTAACCATTAAATAAACCCAATAGGGCTGTTCTGCCCCCAATAAGGGGTAATTATATCTTAGTTGGGATCAAGTACAAGGTACTGTTTTATTACTACAGAGAAATAGGAAATAATTTTTAAAAATTAGAATTATTTGCTTATAATGAAGTCTATGGGAGAGGGCCTTTCCGTAATTCGTAACTTTCTGGATAATGGGTTTCTGGATAAGGGATCCCATACCTGTATATGTATCCTTGTTTTTTTTAGCTTTCCCTCATTTTACGCATTTATACACGTATACACGTATAATGCATTTCCCTGATTTTACATTGTCACAGATTTTTACACCATTTTTTCTGGCCCCCTGAAATACATAAAATTAACTAATTAAAACATATAAAATATTGTCTCACTTCTGTTTAGGAGGATTGAAAGTTAGAAAGGACAAAGCCACTTATGCAGGTAAGCGAAATAAATCAGAAAACAAATCTCTTTCTTGTATAGCTTAATATATTATTTTGGGACTGTGGCTAAAATTGGACCTCACTTATTATCCCTAACCCATGGGCAAACAGTCTTGAGCACTGTAAATGCGAGCTTTCGTACAATAATATTGGTGCGTGTATGGCCAGCTTAACATGTTCAGCTTGATTGTTAGGATTTAGAATATCACTAATCTCTTGGTGCTTCCATTGCAGAGATACAACGAGTTGATGGCCAGAAAGCTGCTGCCACTTACCAAGATGGAGGAGAAGGAGGTGGAGGTACAGACGCTGTCTGCGGCCCATGTGCCTCCTGCTGCAAGTGGTGGATGTGGGCACTGGGTTTGCTCCTTGGGTTACTTTTCCTCCTTGGACTACTTTTTGGACTCTTATCTCTATGTAAGTAATAGTCAATCTTCTGCCAATCACAGCAGATGCTCCATGCACCAAAAATACAATATTTTCTCATGAAATGTGTCATAGAAATTAGTGCTTTTCTGTTATCAATTGTCGGTGGTTTATATGGGCTGGTACTAGAGCATTCCCAGATGAATAATTAAAGAGCCCCTCTTCTGCACCTAGACTGGCAAAGACTGGCAAAACTAAAAAGGGGTTTTTGTTACGTTGCAGGGCAAGATGTGAAGAACCTGACTACTCGTGTGAAGACTCTAGAGGAGAGTCAGCCCAACAGTAAAGTGGTAGCTGAGTACCTCCAGGCCAATAGAATAAATGCAGTAGGCAGTGCGCCCGGTGCCTCTTCAGCGGACATTGATTTATCCAGCAACACCTTAGGGGTTGGAGCTGGATTTACAGATCAGAATAAAGAAGCTTTCTGGGATTACATGAAAAGGAGAATGCAGCAAGAAAGAGGTATAGAGTCTTTAAATGAAATGTTAAGTAGGATGCAATCAATCTATGAATCTGACAAATAACAGTACTTTTTTGTTAACAAACTATCAAATGCAAGCTAGGGTTTGTTCTGCATTGAAATCTAAACACTAAAGATTCAATACATCCCTATTGTTTTCCAACTTGCAGCCCTCTGGTTGTTGCAATGAGGGTGAGGATTACAGACTGTAAAGGCATATGCCCTGTACTAAGACCTTTAAATTGCCAGACATCTTAAGAGACTGTAGAAAGGGGGCATTGTTTTCTTTATAAAACATGAGTAATGCTAAAGAATGGTGTTAATATTCAGAATTAGCAACTTGTCTGTAATATCCAGACTACTGCTAAAGAGAAGGGTATGTAGAAAAGCACATATAAGGGCTACTCTGCCAAGCTACCTGTTGTGTAGCAGAACTCAAAGTTCAACAACATGGCATTGCAACAGGTTGAAAACATTGAAAAGAGAAGTTTCCATTGGCCAACAACAATTTTTGAAACCGTTATGGTTGCTCTTTCCTCTACAATAGTTATTTTTGTTTTTGTTTTCTTTCTTCTTCTACCCCTGAAGTCTGATTTCCATCAGTTGGTTGCTAGTGCCACTGACAAGCATGGGAACTACAGTGGTTTGCTTCCAAGTCAGAATCAACATTTACCAGAAATCTAAGGGTGAAGACACATGGAGCTACTAGAAGCTGCTACAAAAATAGACAATGCTGATGATTTACTGATAACTGTCTCTACATGTGTTTTAGCAGAGGCAATTCTCAGTATTGTCTATGGCAGGGTATTTTCTGGAGTTTAGTAGCCATGACAAGTAGCTGCTACTAGTAGCTCTGTGTGTCTTCACCCTAAGGGTGAAGACACACAGAGCATAGCAGCTACTTGTTGCGGCTACTAAAACAGACATTGCTGATCATTTTCTGATAATTGTCACTACATGTGTTTTAGCAGAGGCAATTCTCAGTATTGTCTATGGCAGGGTATTTTTTGGAGTTTAGTGGCTGTGAAAAAGTAGCTGCTACTAGTAGCTCAGTGTGTCTTCAACCTAAAGGAGCATCAAGTTGTCTTGATAGTAGATAGTCAGTGAATGGCTGCTTGCATTTCAGATTACTGTGACCAATCACTGGTCTTCTGCCTGGGATGGCGGCTGGGACACCCCCACCGCCCTTCCTTTGGGTGGAACAGTTTTAGCTCTCATGGTTAAGCAGCAATTACTTTACATTACTGCCGATAAAACAGAGCTGGGTGGTACATAAATACATAAATATGCAAACAAAGGCAACAAGTTGATTCAAGATGAGTAGGGGGGCTTGATCAGTTTCCTAATGAGACGCTGTTACATGCAACATAGAAAGACATTCTAATGATAATATTACTTTTTTGTTTTTCAGGAGTTTTCATTGGAGAAAAGGGAGAGTCAGGCCAAAAAGGTGAAAAAGACCCAACAATTTCTTTATATTTATGATTAAGTATGATTCTTGCTCTATATTTTTTAAGCTATCTGGAAGTATTCCAAATGATTTAACCTCAACTAAGAATGAAAAACCAACAGAAACGTGACAAACAGGCAGATAACCGATTTAATGCTGTTTAGGCTGTTTGTCTGTTGTAAAAGAAATGGAGCATTTAAACTATGGAAAGACTGTCAAAGCTGGGGTTGTATTATCTGGAGAAAAGGTGCATGGGATGGGGACATAATTAGTCTTTACAGGTACATTAGAGGGCATTACAGCCAGTGGGGTTGGGGGTTCCCATAAAAGTGATCTTCGAACCAGAGGCCACAGCTTGAGGCCAAACTTGAGTAACAGAACAGTATGGGGGGTTCTTCACGATGAGAACAGTAAGTTTGTGGAATGCCCAGCTGGGTGATGTTGTGATGGCAGATTATATTAATGCCTTTAAGAGGGGTTTGGATGATTTCTTAAAGGGGACCCGTCACCCTAAGAAACAATTCCAGATTGTTTTCCATTGTGTTTGTGAAGCAAAATAAACTCACTTACACTATATATAGGTAAAAAGGGATCTCGAGGCCTTACAGGTTATTAAGGCAAGCTTTGTATCCTGCCAAAATTTTGTGTATGTGCTGGAATGGGGGCCTGATGACCTGGCTACACTATGGGGCGTATTATTATTATGCTGTGTAAAACGAATTCCCCGAAAAAACGGAGTAAATATCTGTGTAAAATAAATGGAAAAGATCGCCATCTGAACGCCGGATATTACGCTGTTATTTTCCATAAGTTCCGGTGGAAGAAAAAATGCTTAAGACAATTATGCCGATTTTACGCCGTTTTTACGCCATTTTTACATGGCAAAGCCTGGGGATGTGTGGCGAATTTTCTCACCGTTTTTTACACAGCATAATAAATATGCCCCTAAGTTGGTGAGGAGGATGGGGGCATGTGAGGAGTGCAGTGGCATCTAGGAAGTGCTGAATAGAAAGTGAAAGTAACTGTCTGCCCGCCTCTATGCCTTAGCAGGCAACATATGATTGACAGCTGGGATTTTTTTTTTTGTATACTTTCGTTTTTATTGATTTTTGACACATTTTTGTAAACATAGCATATTGTTTGTTAGGTACATTATTAGGCTTAGATTATTTTTTCATTCAGCTTGTTGCGTATTAGGGAGGGAGGGACAGCTGGGATTTTTAAATGCATATTTAATGGGTTTGGATGTGTTAATAAAAAATGAATTTAGGTTTCATGTTTATTTGGAAAGCCTTTTATTATACAGCTTTTTATGTCTGGGTGACAAGTCCTCTTTAAACAAGTAAAATACCCAAGGCTATTGTGATACTAAGATCTGCAGTTAGTATAGATATTATAGTGTGCCCTCAATTCTCTTTTATAATGTTCCTATGTTTCTTTGTCTAGGTGACATGGGAATGCAAGGGGAAAGAGGTGAGACTTTCATGTTTGTAAAGGCAATGCCTCAGATCTGTTTGTGATATTGCTGGAACCTGTCTTGTCTCTCCATTATTTGCTTCCGGAGGATCATTTGTATTGGATTTTGATTTGAAACCAGTAACAATCTCATTAGATTTCTCTTTTTCTTGTTATAGGTGAACGAGGTTACGCTGGACCCCAAGGTAAGCAGGAGTTTTGAGTAAAGCACATTTTATAATTAAGGATATTCATAACCATATCTGTAAATGTACATCTATAACTGCATTTAATCTTGACACTCTAATGGCAACAGACAATATTTGCAGAAAACTCGCTTACAGTTAACTGTCAGCCAAAAACAGCATTGCATTGCACTCTAATAAAGACAAATATTCTTTATAATTGGGATTTCATTAATTTTTTTTATTATTATTCTATTCTGACATTGCTCTCTTACACTCTCTCTGATAGGTGCACCAGGTCTCATTGGCCACACTGGAGCTGAAGGGCCAAAAGGACAGAAAGGCAATGCTGGTTAGTAAAAGTGATTTTGGGCTCATGTAAAGGGATGTGTTGTACCTGCAATTGTGCTTGCCTTATCTCTGAAAATCAATACAGAAACCTGTTATGCAGAAAGCTCCGAATTATGGAAAGCCCTTCTCCCATAGGCTCCATTTTAATCAAATAATTCAGAATTTTAAAACTGATTTCCTTTTTCTCTGTAATAATAAAACAGTACCTTGTACTTGATCCCAACTAAGATATAATTACCCCTTATTGGGGGCAGAACAGCCCTATTGGGTTTATTTAATGGTTAAATGATCCCCTTTTCTCTGTAATAATAAAACAGTACCTTGTACTTGATCCCAACTAAGATATAATTACCCCTTATTGGGGGCAGAACAGCCCTATTGGGTTTATTTAATGGTTAAATGATTCCCTTTTCTCTGTAATAATAAAACAGTACCTGTACTTGATCCCAACTAAGATATAATTACCCCTTATTGGGGCAGAACAGCCCTATTGGGTTTATTTAATGGTTAAATGATTCCCTTTTCTCTGTAATAATAAAACAGTACCTGTACTTGATCCCAACTAAGATATAATTACCCCTTATTGGGGGCAGAACAGCCCTATTGGGTTTATTTAATGGTTAAATGATTCCCTTTTCTCTGTAATAATAAAACAGTACCTGTACTTGATCCCAACTAAGATATAATTACCCCTTATTGGGGGCAGAACAGTCCTATTGGGTTTATTTAATAGTTAAATGATTCCCTTTTCTCTGTAATAATAAAACAGTACCTGTACTTGATCCCAACTAAGATATAATTACCCCTTATTGGGGGCAGAACAGCCCTATTGGGTTTATTTAATAGTTAAATGATTCCCTTTTCTCTGTAATAATAAAACAGTACCTGTACTTGATCCCAACTAAGATATAATTACCCCTTATTGGGGGCAGAACAGCCCTATTGGGTTTATTTAATAGTTAAATGATTCCCTTTTCTCTGTAATAATAAAACAGTACCTGTACTTGATCCCAACTAAGATATAATTAATCCTTATTGGAGGCAAAACAATCCTATTGGGTTTCATTAATGTTTTATTGATTTTTTAGCAGACTTAATGTATAGAGATCCAAATTACAGAAAGACCCCTTATCTGGAATACCCTTGGCCCGAGCATTCTGGATAATGGGTCCTATACCTGTATGATATTAGGATCAACTGTCGCCTGTTAATAATAGTTCTCCCTTTTTGCATCTTTGAAGCATTAATAAATCTCCTCCTCCCTTTAGGTGACACTGGCGTGGAAGGCCCGTCTGGGCAAAGAGGAAGAGAAGGGTTACCTGGACCTCGTGGTGATCCTGGTCCACCAGGAACTGGAGAAAAAGGGGACAGAGGTAATGTCTTGATGACCTTATAGAATCAAAATAAATAAACTGTATTCCATATATACACATACATTTGGCTGTAAATAATATACATGGTATGGCCTCCATATTTACTATAGAAGGGGCAGTTGTTCTTTAATTACTGTGATGTTTTTCATTTTAGGCATAGCAGGTGAACCAGGACAATCAGGACAGCCAGGCTTGCCAGGTCAAATAGGACTTAAAGGTAAAATCCCCAAATTCAAATTTAATGAGAGCAGCAAGTAAATCAGTTTAGATGTATCATTGTTCCTGTTCTATAAACTTATCTAATCAAAAAACAGACTAGAAACTGTTCTCATTTCTTTTTAGTAAGAACTTAAATATTTCTTTTCTGCCTGTAGGTGCTATGGGTCTTCAGGGTTCCCCAGGAGTTCCAGGTTTGTATTGAGTTTTTAGCTTCTTTACATTTGTTTGATTTAGTGGCATAACTAAACCCTCTTGGGCCCCTGGTCCTTGTGAAGCTCTTTAAAGGAGAAGGAAAGGTAAAAACAAAATAAGCTTTATCAGAAAGGTCTATGTAAATACAGCCATAAGCACTCACAGAAAAGCTGTACTAAGTCCTCTATCAAAAGAAACACAGGATTTCTTGTCTTCTTTTGTGTAAACATGTACACAAGGAGGTCTGCAAAAAACACTGAAAGGAGTCTACAGCTGGCAGAGGGGGTACTGCAAAAACTCAATGTGATAAACAGTTCCAGCACATAAATTCTGTTCAACAGATGGGGACCAGACCAGTTCCTTCATTTATTTCTAAAGATTCTACATTTAACATCAGCAAAGTATCTGTTAAATGTTTGCACAAACTAGGGGAAGAAAAGCCAGAAGCTACAAAACTGTGGGTCCTATTATTTCCCTCCTGGCTTACAAATGTATTGGTTCCTACCCTTGGTTGGTAATAGAATGCAAGGCCAGATATGTTCTCTGACCACTCATGCAGCCAAGCAATGTTTCCAGTTATAAAATACGCAATTATTTTTTCCAATAGGAACACCCGGAATTCAAGGTTTCCGAGGCGAAGCAGGGTTGCCAGGACCTAAAGGTATGACTTGATGCTAATTCTAAAATGAACTGCAAACTGCATGTGAAACAATATCCAGAAAGAGCAATGGAACTATTATATTGACTTCCATAGGTGAACACTGAATATGAACTGCACTAGGTGGCACTGTAGACAAACAAACATTAGCAAAGCTTTTATATATATATATATATATATATATATATATATATATATATATATATATAAACAGCATAGGAAGCCAGCACTCATGTCTAGTCGATATATCTCGCCTGGGTGCAGTCTATAAAGGATTGAAGTAGACACGTTCCAAAGATTAGGTACCGCTCACACAGGACTTAAGGGTCATTTTAGTATTTTTATTTATGTGTACAAATCACTAATGTTTCGGCTGCAACACCAGCCTTTATCAAAGTTGATAAAGGCTGGTGTTGCAGCCAAAACGTTAGTGATTTGTACACATAAATAAAAATACTAAAATGACCCTTAAGTCCTGTGTGAGCGGTACCTAATCTTTGGAACGTATATATATATTTATATATATATATATATATATATATATATATATATATATATTGAAAAAAAGACCAGCAACACCGGATCTATTGCAAACAATCAATTATATATTGAAAAATACATGAACAGCCATTGCTTTGCACTGTTATTTAAACTCTTTTACCGTGCACCTGGGACAAGGATTGAAGCGGTGTGCCACCCTTGATTCGATATATATATATATATATATATATAAAACCTGTATATGTATTGTATTGTATTTATATTTATCTATTTTGTTAAGGTGACAAAGGAGGAGTTGGACCCCCTGGAGTTAAAGGTATGGCCCCTGGGCTCTCTGCCGGTTTAATGTAAAATCATAATTTATTTAACACTAGTATGTGTATGTCTTGGTATTTAGTCATTTATACTGAACACAATTGTGCTTGCTTTAAGGCGACCAAGGTGAAAAGGGATCTCGAGGCCTTACAGGTGAGTTTAAATGTGTGGTGTTCATATCTTAACTTAATACAAATACACTGGTAGCAAAGAATCTGTGTCATCTCAACAGAAATATAGCAGAATGGATCTACTTTCCCAGGTCTAATTAAATTACTAAGGAAATTGCTGCTAATCATACATATTGTGCACATATCGGCCTTCATTTTCATATTAATATTAAAGTTAATGTACACAAGACTGATATTTTAACACCTTCATTTTATCCTTTTTCCATTATGTTCTTCTGTAGTGTAAAAGAAATAACTGTTATGGTGGACTAAACTATTGGCATGGTGTAGCTCTGGCTATTACATGTCTATCTGTTCAGCTGCCATTTTGTCTTCTTTATTAGAATCCTTCATTCTCACTCACACCTTTACACACATCTTTACTCTGTATAATTGATTTTATGAAAACCATCAAGTAAAGCTCTACAGTTTACTGCGTTCAGTCATTTCTCATAATTTTCCTATGAAGACTATGTCAGATTGATTTATGGACTAAGTTGTACCAGTTTTTGTTATCATTTCATTATATTCTAAATTCTGATTTATTGATTTACAGGGGAACCTGGACCAAGAGGGTTACCAGGTCCTACTGGGGAGCCCGGCCCTAAAGGATCATCAGGTGAGAGCTTCTATTCTGTAGGTTTGGGAGGTTTCAGTTCATTCTGAGGGGTCTCAAAGTAGGCTTCTTTCGTTCTAGCATTGGCTTTCTAATGGGCCGTTGTACTTATTACAAAACCTAATGTATCTGTTTAAACTGCTGGGTATAAATCTATAGCAGTGATTCCCAAACAGTGGCTCTTGGGCAACATGTTACTCCCCAACCTCTTGGATGTTGCTCCCAGTGGCCTCAAAGCAGGTGCTTATTTTTGAATTTCTGGTTAGGAGGCAAGTTTTGGTTGCATAAAAGCCAAGTATAATCCCAAACAGAGCCTTCTGTAGGCTCCCAGTCCACACAGGGGCTATTAAATAGCCAATTATTGCTCTTATTGGCACCCAGGAACCTTTTTCATGCTAGTGTTGCTCCCCAACACATTCTACATTTAAATGTGGCTCATGGGTATAAAAGGTTGGGGATCCCTGAGTTATAGAAATCAGTAAAGAGGCAAAATGTGATACTGAGAGCTAGGGATCAGCTGCAACTGAAGAGCCACAGACTGGATATCCCAGATAAACAACTTGATTTTAGGGCTAAACTCCACAAGTGCTTTTGTCAGATGATGTCAGATCGACAAAGCGCATCTGACAAAATGGATATAATCACATGGGTCACAACATAATGGGACTGATACAACAATCTGATGTGTAAACTAAACTAACTGTGTAAACTTTTCCCATCCGACTCAATGCGCCTGTGGAAGGGAACGCTGCGTCTGCGTCCGACAAGATAAAAACTGATGGTGTCGGAAAGGCTTTTCTCTCTCATTAAAATACATTGACTGTCGGATGTAGAAGCATGGAAACATTGGGAAAACATTGGGCCAGATTCAATTCAGTGAGAAAAACATTTATCACATGAAAACTTATGGGCGAGATTCAGTTTGAGTTGCAATTCAATTCAGGAAAACGTACCTCAAAGTTTACATAAAAACACTATTGAAGTCTATGGGAAAAAAACTGGAACTGAATTTGGAGAAAACATTTTTCTCCTCAAATTGACTCTTGTCCATGAGATTTCACGTGAAAACCTATCAACCATTCTTTTTGGATTGATTGTGGCCTTTTATCTGATCTGCCATTACATTACAGCCTATTGGAGATCAGATTTTTTTTGGATCCTACAAAATCATATGCTGTGGATGCTGCTGCTGCATGGTGTTGGTGTTGGTGGTGGATCAGATAAAACGTGACCAACAAAACCTGATGAAAAGCGCTCCTGGAGTTCAGCTATTAATCATATTCATCATAATGAAGTTCTTCAGCTATTAATATTATCATAAAGTAAAATCCCTTTTATCAGACATTCATCATCTGAGTTTCTGGAGGCCACACTCCCTGCTCATGCATTCTTCATTTGATCCTTTCATATAGGTTCACAAGGCCCAGATGGAATCCAAGGTCAAAGAGGTAAATATAAATGGATGAGGACGAAATATATATATATCAATAACATGCATTAATATGTCACTTTGCTAATACAATATATAAGGATGAATATATGCGCCTGTAGAATTAATATGTATGTATGTATGTATATCTTGATTTATAAAGTGCTACTTATGTACGCAGCGCTGTACAGTAGAATACATTAATACAAACAGGGGGTTAAAGATAATGGATAAATACAAAGTACAACAATAAATACAAATAAATACAAGGTACAGTTGCAATAAGAGTCAGAAACAAGATGAAGGAGGTCCCTGCCCCGTAGAGCTTACAATCTATATGGGAGGGTAACTAACAGACACAAATGGGAAAATATAAGTGCTGTAGGTCACAGTGGGTGACACTACAATATAATAGAGTTTCCAAAATACAAATGATCTGGCTCAAAGCAAATTGAACCAAATCCAAACGCAAATTTGTTTGTATAAAAATGTATTAGGGCTCATTTACAAGCCAAGTGTAAGAGCACTAAGGGGATCTTTATCTGACCAAATTTAGAAAAAGCTTGAATTCAAAAGAGGGATCTACCTCCCAGGGTTTGGATTTGCTTTGGCTGAACACTAATGGTCCTGTGCAGTACTACGACACAAATATAATCTGAAACTGAAAGTAAAGTCGCAATCAAAACAAATCAGCAGCCTGCCAGGAAGCCCTCTGTATAAACAACCCCCCCCCACACACACACACACCAGCTACAGATTAGTTTTGAATCTATTTCGTACAATCAGAAGGTAGAATTTTTATAAATGTTGTTTTCAAAATTCTTGGGAGTGATGTGGCTGTTAAAGCAGCAGTTCTTTTTTGTGTTGTGCTCAGCCAACCTGCAGAGAAGCCCCATCATCTAATGTTAGTGTCATAAATACACTGCATTTTTTATATCTGGAAAATTCTGGATATTTTCAGCTAACGTTATATTACTGAAATTCTGACATTGTGTTGTTTTAGCCAATGAACTTTAAATAAATCCCATGGGGCATTATAATGTTTGTCTCCCTTTCAGGTGAACAAGGACTTCTTGGCCTACCAGGACCAAGAGGACCCCCTGGTTCCTCAGGAGACCCCGGCCTTCCAGGTAAGAAGAAACAGCATTGAATAAAATCACAGCAGGGACTGTCAGTGCATCAGTGAATATATACAGTTACGCACATATACTCACATATACTGTATAGAGTTATACCAAGCCGTGCCTTATGATGCTGGTGAGGAAATGTTCTTCAGTAAAAGAAAGTCAGTCTTACTAACAATCTGAAGTCAAATAAATTCTTACTCTTACTAATAAGAATCTGCTAAACTAATAATCTATTTTCATTTAAATGAGACATACCAGGGGGGAAAAAAGTGAAAAAAAAACTTTTCTCCACGACCTACACAATGTACTTGGTTGAGGGAATATCTACAGTATATATCTTGATAAATATGCCCTTAGTAATGTAAATAAACTAACTGTAGTTATTTGGATAGGAAAAATCTGCTATAACTTTTAGGACAATCCTTCAAACTGAGCTGCCCAACTGGAGACCCAAAAGCCAGATGTGGCCCTCAGCGAGATATTGTTGGCCCCAGAGCTCTATAGATCTTTTTGGATGACATACTGCATAATCTGATTGTATTCTGCCCCCTTTGCACATATGGTTTATAGTGCATTGTCAGCCCTCTATATGGGAAAAGGTACAACTGCCAGCTTTGCCCTCAGTCTTAGGACAGAAGGTTCCTGGCTATATACGTACTGTATGTATGTAATATACATACATGTGAATATCTTTGCATTATTACATAACATATTATGTCCTTTTGTACATTTATCTACATTCTTCTGTGCCCTGCCCCTTCTGTCCTACTTAAAGAAGACTGAAACAGAACACCATGTCATATAAATTCAATCGTTGATATATCACCCCATAACATAGTTAATGGTTTAAAAACTCTCTATTCCTTAATGTAATCTAATCTATTAACATTTTTTCTAGGACTTCCTGGAGCACAAGGCCCACCAGGTAATTTACTTGTTCTTAAAAAATTAAATGTAATCAGACTGTCTCCAAATGTTTAATCAATGAGTTTCCAGCTCATATATATATATATATATATATAGCATAGGAAAGAATATTTCCTGAACCTTTGATACCTAAACGTGAGTGCCAGCTCTCCTCAGACTGTATATATATATATATATATATATACTGTTTATATAACTGTTTCAGTAATGTTTACAGATGCTCATAGACACAACTGGAAGTATTTTTGCCATTGGGATGCGTTGCTATATTGGATCAGAAAATACTTGACTTGACTCACTGTGCTGATCATTTCTCTGGATATACAATAACCAATCCTATTATCTCATCATTTTAGGACCCCCAGGCACACCAGGCAGAGGAGGACCTAAAGGTAGATAATTTATAATATATATAAATATTTCAAAGGCTACTTGTGTTTGGAAATTGAAAAAAATATATCCTAATTGGTTGTTGGTAGCTCAGTGCGCTGTAGCGTTGCTATGAGCTAGTTCACTGTAGGGGTGCAGAAGGAAAGCATGTTTCCAACCAAGCCAACATTTGTATTATCAAACCAAGGTATACTTTGATTGATTTATAGGTCCCTGAGCTTCTTTGGTAACATGATTTGTATGAAAATCCATAATGCAGTTTAACTACAGTCAGTAATGTTCTTCCTATGTACTTTTGGTCTGGTAATCCTAAAAGTAAGCCTTGTCCAAAGACACTGCACCTTTCTTTTACTGCTCCATAGGTAAAGCAAAAGTTTCCATAGGATACTTTATGTTCTTCCTCTTATACATAAATAAAAGTAAATAACTAAATTGTCTGAACTGCTTCTCTAATCTTACCTTACAGGTGATCCTGGCGATCCCGGCAGAGTTATTGCTCAAGGTATGTAGTGCAGTTTATTGTGGCTTTTCTAGTACTGGAAAAAAACTATAAATTTCTTTAACAATGTGTTCACCTAGCCAATTATATTTGCAATATAATGTAAATAGCAGGAAATAAAATATCTAAACTCTATTTCCGAATCAACAAATTAAGGTATAAAGAGATAACCCTGAACTTCTAAACTGTTTCCCAGAACCAACAATTTCATATACATTCAAAAGCTATGATTATGACTTTGGTAATTATGTGCATAGTTCCCTTAAGTGACTGCAATAAATAGCATGGACTGGTTTCGAAATATATGAAAGAGTTTTTATTTTAATAAACTAAAAAGGCTGCCTTGTGACTTGGCTGTTATGTGAGCCTATTCTTACGATCAAGAAGGCTTCATCTTATCTTGTCTTGACCACTAAAGTTCCTTCTACAAAAACCATGCAATAGTCATGCCTTTCTTGTGACCTGGTTCTTCTAAAGGGTTATTGGCACTGATCCCATGTGTTTATATTGTACTTTTTCTTCCATTTCAGAGGGTAATACATATTCAATTCCTGGACCTCCTGGACCAGCAGGACCTATTGGACCACCAGGATCACCAGGTGTACCAGGTATGTAGATACATCTATATATAAATAATACTATCAAGGCATATTAAGCATCATTATAGCTATGTTCCATATTTTTTAATGGAGTGAAAAATGTAGCCTAAGTCTAGGAGTATGTGATAGGTGGTTGTACTGTAAGGTGATTTTAAACTTTTCGCAAGAGAAGAACTAAAAGACCCATCCAAGAAGCAATTCTTACAAGCTGTATTTCAATTAGTGCCTGGACACTTTCTAGCAAGAAGTTGTTTGAGCGCATATTTATTCTTCTTTGCTAAGACTTGTGCATAAATCTAATTAAGTGCTCTACATTCCTGATTATACCGATCTATGGTTGTCTATATTCTAAGCAAAATATTTGCTTTTATGTCCCCTGTAGATGATTGTGTTGGGTAATTACTAATTACCCAGCACAATCATCCAACTATTAGCGCCATAACAATATTTCCCGGCTGATGTGAATCATTGTCATCAATAGATTGAGATCTCAAATGACTGAATATGTAGTTTGCACACTGTAAATCCTTTGTCTTAAAACTGTAAATTTTATTTACCAGGTCCAGTTGGGCCAGCCGGTCTCCCAGGACAGCCAGGTAAGAAACACTTATGTAAACAAAGTGTTTGATTTGTTCTTTATTTCTGTTGGTTACAGTATTTATTGGTCATCTTGTATTATCATATGATTAATAGGTGTAAAAGGAGCTCAGGGAGATCAAGGAGATCCAGGCGTTTCAATCTCCAGGCAAGAAAGTGAGTAACGATGAAAACGATGAAGTACCTGAGCGAGTAATGCTAAGAGAAAGATAATATGTAAGTAAACAAAAAATTCAAAAAATCCTAATTAATTTTAATAAACATGATTTCCACAGGTTCAGCTGCACAACAAACACTTCCAGGACCCCCAGGTCCTCCTGGTCCCCCTGGTTCTCCCGGCATACCTGGTGTTGCAGGTAAGTACCAACATTTGGTAATTAATCAACTAGCATTACCAATTTTTTTAAGGAAATATAGTTATGGTATATTACAATGATTTGGATGAGAATTTGTTTGTGAGAGGCCTTTCTCAGGATCTCACGTTATTAGAGAACTTTGGTATTGGAGCCATGGGACTATGGACACATCAGGCTGTAAATATCAGTAAAGTTTAGCATGTTGGCCCTTAGCTTTATTTCATCCAAAACATTGCAAATTAATATTGGTTGTCCAGTTTTGGGATAGCTGGAGGATTTCAGGTCAGACATCTCTGTCCTACACCAATCTAGTAGTTGTACATGATTCCATATTTACCATGACCACAATCAGGCCCGGATTTGTGGAGAGGCCACAAAGGCCCGGGCCTAGGGCGGCAGAAATGTAGAGGCGCCATGCCGCCCCGCCGCAATGGAATTTTTAAAGTTTTTTTCAATACGGAGCAGTGGGAACTTCTCCCCACTGCTCCGTATGGGGCTTTAAATGTATGCTCATGCGCACTCGCGGGCGCGCAGTGGGGGGCGGGGTAGAGAGACGAGCGGTTGTTCGCTCATTCGCGCATGCGCATTGGGGGGGCGCGGGCCGTTCAACGGGGTGGCCTAGGGGCGCGCCGAAAACAAATCCGGCCCTGACCACCATCATAAGAAATGATGCTCTCAGAAAATGAAGCTGAAGGTGTAGCTTAGCAATACCCAACTTTAGTCAATGGAGTAAAAACATGCTTTTTCAAAAAGTAAAATTCTTTACAGAAAAAATGGTGACCTATAGTAAATCTAGGTGTACACCTTGAGCACTGTCTCTGAATATCCATTGTATATTTTGCAGGTCCTTCAATACAAGGGCCACCAGGACAAGCAGGCGTGCAAGGTCCCCCAGGACCCCCTGGGCCTCAAGGCTTGGCAGGTACGTTCAAGACTCCAAATTACTGAACTCAGCTTAAATTTAATTGAATCTAAAATCAGTATTGTAGATGAGATAGATGTGCATGTCAAAGCATTGTGTTGGATACAAATGGAAGTGCTAATAATAAGGAAATGACCTATAATGTTTATGAGGAGAAGAATTCTCAAAATACATTCCAAAGCTGAAGTCTAGATGTGAATAGATGTTTGTGGAGTATATTTGGCGAATACATGAAGACTTTATTCTTCACCATTTCAGAAATATTTTAATGCACAAAGGTAATGGTCTAAAGTGTCCATCTGGTTTTGGAACAGATACTTTAGTTTTCTATGTATTCTGACTTGTGTTTATTAGGAGATGGAAAAGAAGGTCCACCGGGTCCACCAGGTCCACAAGGTCCTCCAGGTCTTCCTGGATCATTTGTTCCAACATCAGGTAATTATATGTTACACTGCAGCCATATCCTTTTTAGTTGCAGTTAAAATAAGGTCTCTGCTATTTAAATTATCTGGGGATACTTTCAACAAAGTTCTCCCAACACCTTTACGCTAACAATAGTGACAACCTAATCTCTTACTGAAGTACTTACAAAAATGATATACAGGGATGGGACCTCTTAACCAGAATGATTGGGACCTGGGGTCTTCAGAGTAAGGGGTCTTTCCATAATTTGGATCTCCATTACTCCATTAAATAAACCCAAAAGGATTGTTTTGCCTCCAATAAGGATTAATTATATCTTAGTTGGGATCAAGTACAAGGTACTGTTTTTTATTATAGAGAAAAAGGAAATACATTTTCTACCTACATTTATAGACGAGGCACTTATGATGCATTTTATACAATATGTTTTGTAAGCTTTAACCTTAAATGCACCTGTACAGTTCTTGGGATAGTTGACACAATACTTAACATAATACTAAGACTACCATTTCTATAGACCAATAGATACTATCACTGTGTCATATGATAGGGAAGATCTAGCTTCCCTGTATATATATATATACATATACTGTACATACCAGTTAGTAGGGCACCTGTATTATATTGGAAACTAGTTTCACCCTGATGGGAAGGATCCCAATTCAACTCTGCTGGTACAACAATAATCATCCATTATCATACATGCTGACCCCATTCATTGTGGAGGAATTCCAGTCTTTCCTACTTTCTACTAATATATGGAATTATCACTAGTGACTTTAAAAGAGAGTTAGAGTTTTGTAGGTTCTAACAGATCACGATGTTGAAACAACTACAGGACAAAGGCAGTGTCAGCAGGAGTTGATTATACAGTAAATATTATAATACATATTTTGGATTCCCAAGTGATTCAGACTTTTCATGAGTATAATTTTCTCTTCTCTAGTAACAGATAACAATGGGTCAGAAACTCTAGATGTTTCAGATGTGCACACCTAGAAGCTATATGTATTTATATTATATAGGAATGTCCAGTTATATCTAAGATATTGTTTTAACAGAAACCTTTTTCGCTGGTCCACCTGGTCCTCCTGGTCCTCCTGGGCTGCCAGGATCTACTGGAGAGCCAGGTAAGAACAATGACTGCTATACAAATATTACTGTCCTGTCAGTGTTTCCCAAGTGCAAAACAGATGTAGTCACCTTGAGGCAAAACCATAGCCACCAAGTCATTTATTGTCTGATGTAATGACATCAATATCAGCAGCTACCAGGTAATGCCACATTAAATTAATTCTTATTTACTTCCTGCTTCTCTGTCTGACTGAGGTCTAACAGCTAAAATCATATATTGTATACATTGTTATGTACTTAATGACATTTTTATGTTAAATACTTCCTGTTTTGGTTTCCCTGGCCTTAGATCTGCTGTTTTGTTAATTATAAACCTTCATGGCCCATTTGTAATTTGCCAACAAAGCAACCTAAGCAATTGGTCTGATATTGCTGGCACTGAGAGTTGCCAATGGAATAGTCCATAGAGACACAACCCCAAGGCTTTCTCATGCCCTCTACAAAATAGACAATGTAGAAACAACATTTTAGGACACAGCAGTGAATTAATGGACATGAATTCTTTGCACTGCATTTGTTGGATGACAAAACTTTTCAGCGTGATACCACTGCTCTGAATATTGCCCTTTTCATTTTCATAGGTATTCCCGGTGATCCAGGTCAACCAGGCCTTCCAGGGGCCCCAGGTCGTGATGGTTAGTCACAAAACATGTTTTTATTCCCATTTGAGTTCACATTTACTCTCAGATAAGATTCTATATTATTTCGTATCCTCTTACTGATGGTTTTTAATGATTTTTAGGTCCTGTTGCTGTTGGGCCTCCAGGAAGTCCAGGGTCACCAGGATTTCCAGGACAACCTGGGCCACAAGGAGAAAGAGGTAAGAGCTGCACAAAGCTATACCGTTATGGGTTTTGCAAGAAAAAAATCCTAAATGGATGGGTTGGTATGGGTTACTGCTCCAGGGCACACTTTATGCCCTTTATTACATATGCGGCTAGACGGTTATGTTCTATAGTGGCATGGAGATAATGTCTCTATGCAAGCAGGATGGTGGCAATCCCCCTCGTATATGTATTTATACAAGTGTGAAGAAAGAGAATGTTCTGCTCACACAATGAACTTTGGCCTCATAATGCACAGTCATTAATGGCATAGCTTTTTCCTGAGAAAAGGTAAAAGGAACCAAGTATGGTGGCCAGATGGTGGTTCATTGACTGTCAAAGGCCCATGCCTTCAGTTCTATGGGCCACCAAAGCAAAGGTGTTCTGAATGTGTGTTTGGTTGTGTATTACTCCCCAAAAGTGTCAGAGGCAAAAAAAATCAAACCAAAATTTCACCCTAACTGTCCTTAAACCTAGTTCATCTCTTTCTTAGCTTTGAGACCCCTAAATGGCAAGCACAAGAATTATGGTTCTAATAGATTAGCCTAGAACTGATTGTAAGGGTTAATCTTTTTAACTCCGTCTGTGCTTCTCTGCACTATATCTAAGCAGTCACGAACCGGTTCGATTTAATCTGTGCGTCGGCGAAACATCTGATATCATCTGCGCATGTGCGCTGATCAGGGTACTTGTACAAACGATACAACCAGTATGTGTATTGCAAACAAGTACGACTTTATTTTGTTTTGATATTACTTATATAGTAGATAGAAAAACACATCCCATTATGCTTACGTATCATGGGTGGGTACATTGCAATTATTAGTAGAAATACAGAAATTATTTAATTAGCTGCTGAAGCTTTATTATGATCTCTTAGCCTTGAATATTAGCTGAGATAATCAAGGCCAAAAGCAACTTGGACACAGACAAGATAGTGAGGATAATCATAACAATTGAAGTAACACATTCACAGGCCTTCATGATTGAAAACAAAATTGTGTAAATTCAGCATTAAGCTATTTAAACCCTATCACTGATGTACTTTGTGTACATTATACATTAAGCTTTAGCTTAGAACCCCAGCAGATTTATGCCTTCGGTGTTGTTTGCAGTAGTTTCATATCTTGATATAATGAAAGTGCACTGATCAGGACACTACTGTATATACAAGAATGTCAATGTTGCCAATGTTGGATGGGCAGGGTGGAAATGACACAATGACATTATGAAGATTTTGGGTGTACTACATCATGTGTGTCAGCAAGCAGCTACTGTAGCTTAAGGAGTCTCTGAATGTTTTATGACCATGTACCCTCCATGAGAGTTCCATGTTATTATTTTTCAGCACATTTAGGTCTTCTAGACACTGGTGTGCTACATGTACATGCATGTGCACTCCATGTAAATATCCATGTACTTTGCAGGTGAAGCTGGTATCCCAGGTGCTCCTGGCATCCCAGGAAGTTCACGAGGTGAGGACAAATTCACTTGCATTTCATATCAACAGTTACATTTTGTATTTTGATAATACAACAGAGCATAGGTCCATTATCACATTTCATTTATTCATGATATTTTTAGGACCTCCTGGCGGTGGAAGACCTGGACAAGGACTCCCTGGCCCTCCTGGTCCTCCTGGTCCCCCTGGTCCACCAGGCTCTTCTGATAGCAGTGGGCGAGTTGCTGAAGAAGTCCAGCAATATATTGCTCAGTATCTTCAAAGTAAGAAAAAGCACTAAAGAAAACATAATTCAACACTGACCTTAGTAGAGGTCTAACCTGCTCACATATGACTGCAGAAATGTTATTTTTGAGAGATATACAGTATTCCAAAGTATCCCGATATTTTACTTGAAAATGGTCTCCTTTATATTTGGTGAAACAAAAAGATACTTAGGCATTTAGCATATGGTTCTCATTGGCTCATTTTCGAATAAAAGCACATTGTTGCCAGCAAAACATATACAACTTATGTGCAATTTGCCGGTATGCATTGGTAAATTGTGAGCAAGATGCAGCATTTTCTACTTAGCAGTCACTTATAATTATACAAGAATTATTATTATTATTATTTATTTTTTTTTTTTAAATGGCAAATTGTCTGCATTTTTGGACTTTGCACATTGCACTTGCATCCATAAATCAACCCAATGAGCTTCCTTCCATTGTGCGTCTGAGAAACAGTCCAGTAAATGACTATTTTTTTTTTCGAGGGGAGCTTGAAATATCTTGCTCTATTATGGTCTCCAGATGTTGTTTGATATTAACTGAAAATCCTTTCTTTATAGGTGAAAATGTCAGAACTTACTTGATTGGACCTCAAGGACCTCCAGGGCCTAAGGGAGACAGTGGGCAAGATGTAGACTATGCTGAATTGGCCAGCCGTGTCATGAGCTACATTCGAGGTTAGAACTGACTTCTATATGCATCTTGCAGCTTACATGGGGTATGGCTCTGTGTATCTGCACACCAAGGGGAAATTCACCTTTATATTGGCTTTTATTTTGTTACAGAGTAACTCATTGTAAGACATTTTTTAACTGCCCGTCATTCTTTATTTTGTAAATATTTTAATTATAAGCCTCTTTCCAGCCTACTGGAACTGGTTCAATGTTGATGCTAAGATCCAGCTACACATGAGAACAAATTGAGTGCTTCAATGGAAGCATTTTATGTGAACTTTGCTGGAAATCCACTAATACATACATCCACATTAAATGAGCCAATAAATTTGCTTTCAAAGCTTTATCTTTGAAGATATATGGAAGAATTCTATCTAAATCTAAGTATAAATGATAAATACTGCAATGATATCTTATATACCAACTTGATTTTAGTACAAATGAATATCCTGATCACATACTAAGGCCCACACAGGCCAAGTTTCTGGCAACAGTAGAGAAGGCATTTGCTTATAATCCGCAGTATCAAAGCACCTCTATCACGGAAAATGGGAATGGGCGGAGGCATATTTATCTTAATGCTCCGCCCACAGAAAACAACACCAAAGCTGGTTGTTTTATTCGTATTCTAGGCCAACTTCGCACAGATTTTCAAAAGGACAACAAGCATTTCCGGACTCTGAGGGATCTTGTAAAAACTCAAACTTTATTCCATCATGTTTAAAAACAAAGGCCTGACGCGTTTCGTGCGTTCGGGGCACTTAATCATAGGCACAGAGGCAAACTGAACATATTTCCATCATTATAAAGGTTTAGCTTATAAGGGAACTATAATTTACGGATATTGAGAGATAAATTAAATTGGATATAGCATGAAGTGTGTAACAGGGCCACATCACATATGAGAATAGATAGTGACTGTGCGTGTGTATTTACCAATTAAGCCTTAAATTAACCTGAGCATCTTTCTTTTCCATGATGTATTATTTGCAATGCCTTTACTGCAGCAATGTAACTAAGACAACTGTTTTTGTAGGATCTGGCCTTACTTCATCGGACGGCGGGCAAGGATTTGTCGGTCCAAGGGTCACCTATGATGAAATCCTCTCAGTGTTAAGGAGTAGGTTAAACCTCTGTCGTTAAAAGAACTTTGAATAGCTTTAAATAACTCATCATTATCCCTTTTAACATTGTTACAATAACAATGAACTATAAAGCATAAAAGGGAGCAATGCTTAGAACTCTATAAAAACAGTGATGGGATTCATTGTGAACACAACAATATAGGATAAATACATAATTATATTTGGATTGTGTGTAATGTAGAATATGCCTACTGGGAAACAAAGCAGGCCCTTAAAACACACAGTCAGATCTTGGCAAAATCTCCATACTTTGGGTGGTAGTGTCCAATACAATACACTTCCTGTAAGCTTCACTTGGAGGTGTTTGTTTTCCTTTGGGATTAAATAATATTCCTCCCTATCCCTAAACTCTTTGGATTTAATACTAATGTTTTCCATTTCTAGGCTCTGGATTACAGATTGGTGTTCCTGGGCCTCCAGGTCCACCAGGCCAACCAGGATTGCCAGGATCTGGTTATGGCGATATAACAGCTTTGCTTGAAAGTAAGGACATTCTTCTTGATGTTGTTTTAAATACCATAGAGCCATAAATGAGACACAATTACCATACAATATCTTTGTCTGTGGTTATAAATAATGTCTGTTTTGAAGTAAAATGAAAAATCTTAGAAGGAAAAGGAAAGTTTATAGTTTGCATTTAACATTATATTCATATTTTCATGATCAGTGTCAGACTGAGATGGCAGGGGCCCTCCAGAAAACGCTGGCCCACTCTCAAAACTTTCACTCCTCTCCTCCCTCAAACTCTCTATTATCCTAGTCTCTTTTCTCTACATACTATACTCTATTCTTCCATCTATGACGCTTCCATGTTCCCATACAGAAATAGGGAATGACCATGAAATTGGCTAAATAGATAGAAGCAAGAGGGTCCACTGACACCTGGGCCCACCGGGAGTTTTCCTGGTTCCTGGTGGGCCAGTCCGACACTGCTCATGACCTACTAAAAACTACAGTCACATGATATGTTATGACAGGGTGGTAATAATACCATAAAAGAGTCACAAAAGAATAATGGTGAGAGTAAAAATCCTGAAGGTCTACACCACCCCCAATAACAATGTTAGAAACAGGGATTATGCACACATGGCTCACACACAGGGGCAGTTTTATCAAAATGTAAGATTAGAGCTGACCACAAAAAAATTCACCAACTTTCTATTTATTCCTATGGTATTATATTTATTAATGGGTGAAATTTAGAGTGAGAGTTCACCAACCGATAAATACACTTCTAAAAATCCTGTAGGAATGAATAGAAAGTGGGTGAATTTGATTGTGGTGAACTCTCACATTTTGATAAATCTGCCCTATAGTTGTTCATGGAGCATGTGAAACAGACAGTAACCTCTAATAATTAATTGGGAGTCTCCTCTAATGGGACTCTGAAATAAGTTTAGTCAATTTAACATGTTGTCAATCAAATTGCATCTCTGGTATTTTTCATTTTGTCTTTTTTTAAACCCATAGATTCTGAGTTCAGAGGAATTGTTGGCCCACCTGGGCCACCAGGCCAACCAGGACGTCCAGGTCGTGTTGGTTCACCAGGTCCACCTGGGCCTATGGGACCGCCAGGAAATCCTGAAACAAGCAGAACTAGTTTTGGTGTAGAAGAAATTTCATCATATTTGCAAAGTGAGTACATTTTTTCTATAGTGAAATGTTCATATTTGGTTAAAAAAAATTGTAAAACTAGAATAACAGAATAAGCTCCACTGCCCCACCAAGATTGGATGCCCACAGAGCATCATTTGCAAGTAGGAAAGGTGTAGGGAAGCATGTATGATTGAATAAGGGGGCTACAGCAAGATGGGGGCGGCTCCCAGAGTTGTAGTCCAACAACTGGACCCCACAACAAGACTGCAATAGCAAGAAACGCTTGTGTCTGAAACACACAACGAAAAATATACGTAGTACAAACCTACCTGTGAAGGTAATTTATTAAAAATCTTAAGGCAAACCTTTTTTTCCAGGTGTTGGATACATTTCAGGACCTCCAGGACCACCAGGTCCCCCAGGACCACCGGGATCGCCGGGATCACCTGGTGGTGGGGGCGGCTTGGTTTCTTATGCCGAGAATGCCTACAGTAGTGATCGCTTACGGACTGAGCTTATTGAATACCTGACAAGTATGTGCACTTTTTCATTCCTTTATGTGGGAACTGTCTTAATAAAATCACATAAATATGGAGTAAATGTTGAATATTTTCCACAGATACATATAAAGTAGTGTGGCACCTCAACCTATTTTTTGCTGCTGCAAACACATTTCTGCTGTTTGGAAGCTGGACACCATTACATTGTTGACTTGAGCTTTATGATTTTCCTTTTAGGTGACAATATACGTAGATATATCAGTGGACCAGCAGGTCCGCCAGGCCCTCCTGGACCCCAAGGATTGCGTGGACCAAAGGGAGATAGTGGCATCATTTCCCCATCATCTGGGTCTTCACTCTCATCCGGTTACTCAATCTCTTCTGGATCATCCCAGTCATCTGGAAGTTCTTTTGGCTCATCCTCAGATTCATCCTTCCTGCTGGATTATGATGAAGTCGCAAATCGTGTGACAGAAAAAATCCAGAGTAGGTTTTGGGATAGGCATAATTTATCTTTCTGTGCTTTCACTGGCACTTGGTTATAGGCCTGTTATTCTTGATTATGGGTAGATAAAGTATTCTCCAAATAGAGAAAAGGGGCAGAAGACAGTCAATGCATAGCATATAGTTGTAGCTATGACAGATTTATATAGACTGATCTCAGGCAAGTAAGTTGAGTTTATTTCCTAAAAACCTCCAGAGCCAGTGGTAAGAGTTGTAAGGTTTGTGTGTAATTAAATTGTGCCATTACTTCTTCATTGCATTTCTTAATTCCAAATGTATCATGTTTAGGTCAAGGACTTCTTGCGGAGGTGTCATACAACATTGCAAGAGGCAATGTTGCAGGACCCCAAGGACCTCCAGGACCTCAAGGACCACCTGGAATCTGCCAAGTATATGCAACCCATGCAAACATAACTACTGATCTCATGGAACTTTTCAGAGGTAACCAACCCACAAACATACATAGATCTGAGCTTGATGCCTGTGATGGATACTTTAAAGCAAAAGACGTATATGCTGATAGCCAGTGTTTTACTTTCCAGCTCATGGCACAATTCAGGGACCCCCTGGTCTTACAGGACAGAAAGGTGAAAGAGGATTCCCAGGAGCCAAAGGTAAGCAACAGTTGTCGTAACTGAACCCACTATGTAGGACAACTTGCAGTAATTACAGGGAAAAGATTCTGAATACTGATTATGTTGAAATATTCTACAGCCACACTCTACATTTGACTTCTGTAAACATATTTGGCCAGGTAATCTGTAGTTATAATTTCCTAAATTGCACTGGTCTGTTTGTTTGATGGGCTTAATGCGCATATTCAAGGGAGCATAGACATCAAAACTGAAATGGCAAAAGAGGCTATGGCCAAAAGTTGAATGGGTGGAAAGGAGGCAGCCGGGGGACAAGATAAGGAAGAGGGCTTGTGCTAACAATGCTATTTAGCTATTGTTTTTAAAAAATCTGGGTGTTTTTTTGTAATTTCTTGCACTAAACAGGGCAACATCTAAAGTTTGAAATATGTGCTTTCTGTGTGCTCATTCAAAACCAATCAACAGTCCACTGAGAGGACCTCTGTATAAACAACCCACCCCCTTCCACGTCTGCAGCCTGTTAGGCTGTAAGATAAAGAACAACTCATTATGCAGAGGCTTCTCTGTTGAATTTACCCTGTTTCATGAAAAAAATAACAAAAAATAGATATTTCTTAATTAAAACAATAGACAAAGAGCACATGCCCCATACACTGAACTCGTGTTGATAAAGGGGGTATTCTGTCCCTTCTTAAGCTTGATACGACTGAGGTTTTAGTTTAAGCTTATTTTCTCCCACTGGAGATTTATGGAATATGTGTTTGTACTGAGTCTGGGAACAGCACATTAATGGGCAGTAACTACAGAGAGTAAGGCTGAACCAAAACATTATAAAGGACTTTTATAGCAGTGAGATTCATTTTTTAAAATGGATACAGTGAACAAACAATTTAGAAAGCTGATTTCTCATTAAAACATAAAGTTAATGTCAACAAATTATGCTTGCATATTTCCCCTGTGATATAACAAAACCAGATAATGAATTGGTTGCTACTTTATTTGTACAGGTGACAGAGGACCAACAGGATATACTGGTGAGCCAGGACCAATAGGGCACAAAGGGGAGAAAGGTAGGTTATTGTCTAGAAACTCTTCTTAACATGTTTTCTTATGCCAAGCATAAGGGTAGAGAGGGCATTTGTATCAACACCAGAGGGTAGAAAGTACAATGGACATATAGTGTCCTATAGGTGGTATATTGACATATAGGGGAAATAAGAAAGGGCATGGGGAAGTCGTTTGCTGACTTCTTTAGGGTGCAATATTTTGTCTGGGCTTCTTTAGCTCACAACAAAGCTACAGACAGATGGAAACACTACTGTATAAACCATTCAGTCATAGTATCGATAATATGCAAACGTGCACCCCAAATCTCACCCTTACTGATCTTTGGGCTGAGTTTTCAGCAGTATCAAGAAGAGGAAATTTCCATTTTCCCCAACTCCCATCTGGCTCAGCCCCCCTTGAATTAAATTTAAACCCCTCTAGGGGGGCCAGCCCTACAGTTTGGAAACTGGTATAGGATAATCATCTTAGATTGGGGTTCATAAGAGATTTTTCCCTCCAGGAAATGCATTGATACTCTGCCAGACCAATGTAATTCTCTCTTCCATTTTACAATTCTAAAAGTCTACAATAACTTTAGATGATCAGGCAGAGCTCCTTAGGGCCATTGCTCTACTGCCTATTAACAATCTTCAAACCAAGAGATGTTCACGTTATCGCCTTCATTTTAGGGGACACATTTTACGTGGGAAAGCGCAAAAGAAGAAGCGTCGGTGTTTGACATGAAACCCCCATTAATTCCAAAGACTCTTTTGCTTCACGTCATTGTAGCCTTTGAGATGTACAAGGAGCACCTCGCTCACTGCCCCACAGGCCTGTAAATAGAAGCCGGCGGCCAATGCTCACCAACATTTGAAGCATCAGACAATAATTTATGTTCGCTTGTATTGATTCTTGTTGTACTGAATTTGCAGCCCTGCTATTAAATATGTGAACTAAGCATTTCAACATTGCCTTTACCAACCAACACATGTAAATAATATTATAATTTAGAAACAACTGACAAAGTATTCTTTGAAATGTATTTTTAGGTGCTTTTTTGGGCTGTATACTATTAAACCCCAGGGCCATTTATACAATTTTAGGTCTTTAGCAGCAACAAGGGGAGAAGAAAAGTGCACATCAGGCCCCCTAGACATGTATGCTGGAATATTACCCCACAAAGGCCCCATTAGAACACTAGTACACTATTAGATCTGCATCTATTGGTACTGCTGCCTGATATGTCTATAAAGTAAGTGTAACTATAATACCATTGAACTAGGTGGGCTATAGTTTAAAATTTAAAATACCCTCCTTCCTTTTCTGATGAGAGCGTGCTTCACTCTTCCCTAGCGTTGAGCTTCAGAAGGCAGGCCACACCAAACAACAGTAAATGGGACATATGCTTATTGTTTAGAGGGGAAAATGGGCTTGCAAGGCCTCAAAATGCTTTCAACCAGGTCCGGACTGGCAAAGGCCCTGGCAATCCAAGTACACAGAGGCCCAAACAGCCCCCCCAGCCCAATAAATAGTGACTGTCTATGGCATCTTACAGCAGCCCCTCTGGCATTTGCCAGAATCCATAAATTGCCAGTCCGGACCTGGTTTCGACTGACCACCGACCACCATCTAGCTGGAAAAAGAATTTTCTACTAGTTTCTACATTAGTACCTGGCCTAAATAATGTTTTGTTTGAGTCGTCCTTTTTTTCAACATTGTACATTTTAAATATATTGATATTTTTAAAATAATTTACTGTTGTCTGTAGGCGTTTCTTGTTTGTTTAATTAATATTTTGAATTAAAAAAAACCCTTTACAATATGTTTCGTTTCAAACACTTTTTAAAGTATAATTGTGAGACTACAAATCTACCTTGACCTTGGTGAAGACGTTCATGCAACCAATGAAATGATCTTGTGCATCTAATGCCATGGTGAAGCATCACGCTCACACTGAAGCCTCATTAAGCTAAAAAATATTGGAACTGAATCTGTTCCAAGTTGCAAAGCAGAACGCCATAGGGCAGATTTGTAAATTATGTTTTGGAATTCTTTACTACACCACGGTCCTTTAGCAGGGAAGATCTGTGCCTCTTAAGATGCCCCTGTAACTCCCCATCTTCAGACCCATAGTAACCTCATTTTCTGCTTGATGAGTTTCAAAGACCCCTAAGGTGAGTTTCTTAAAAGCAGCCTAGAGCACACTGAGCATGTGCAGTGTCACTGACCCCCAGATTGCCTAATAAGATCCAAGATGGTGTGCTACTTTGCTGGTAGTAACTAGTAAGTTTAGTATATAACATTCCATTTCTAGCCATATTCATCGCCTTCTAAACTCTTAGGGGCCCATTCATCAGCACGATTGACCACGATTGAGAAAAATTCGTATTTTTTTTAACTTATAGAACATTTCGTAATATCCACCATAATTTTGTTACAATTTCACGATTTTTTCACGGTACGTTCGTTATTCCACGGAAAAGTCATACTTTTCGCAACGACTACAAAAATGTTGTTATCCATTCAAGCTTTGGTATCGTGCCTATCTTTTCGCCAGGTTGGGTCTGTAGAGTGCCATTGAGTCCTATGGGAAGGCTTCCAACATCAAACATTTTTTTTCAAAGCCAGAAAGGTTTTGGTGCCGTTTACGATCGTTTGGATACAAAAATTTCATGACTTTCAGATCGCAACCACAATATTTTCGTACGACCAAATTTTTTCCAATTGTGCTTTTTTACGGAGCCTCCTGTAGGCTGCCAGTCCATATAGAGACTACCAATTAAACAATAATGGCCCTTATTTGGCCCCCGAGGAACTTTTTTTATGTTTGTGTTGCTCTCCAACCCTTTTACATTTAAAGGGAAACGAAAGGTAAAGTCACTTGGGGGTGCCAAAATGTTAGGCACCCCCAAGTGACTTTAACCGCTTACCTCGTACCCCGGGCTGGTGCCCCTGTTGGGAGAAAACAGCACCAGCCCGGGGCACCTGGAGCGCAGCGCTTCCGTGTTCTGGCTTCCTCTTCCTGAATGCCAGCGGTGGGCGCATGCGCAGTAGAGTGAAAAGCCGACTTTAAGTTCGGCTTTTCTCTCTACTGCGCATGCGCGCGCAGCGAAACAAGAGGAAGGAAGCGCCGGCAGCTACCCCGGGCTGGTGCTGTTCCCTCCTCACAGGGGCACCAGCCCGGGGTAAAAGGTAGGTGGTCAAAGTCACTTGGGGGTGCCTAACATTTTGGCACCCCCAAGTGACTTTGACTTTCTTTTCCCTTTAAGTGTAGCTCACAGGTAAAAAAGGTTGGGGACCCCTGCTTTAAGGGAAGGAGTCCTTGAGAAGCAACACAAAAATGGCGCACACAGGAAACAGGAAGTAAACTGCACTTACTCATAGGTATCTTTCATTTACTGTAGGTGCACCTAAGGCACGAAAGTCCATGCAGCATTTCACACAACAATACTTATACTTATAATACTTCCTTGTACCTAGTTTCCTGGTTCTGGTGTGCCCATATGCTGTCTGGTTTATAATACAATTTGTTTAGCCACTTGGGCAGCTGCCTCCCAACAAACCCTTCTCTGATCGCAATTTTCTTGCCTGTACTTTTACTACCTGAGATAAGAATCTCCTTCAGTTGGCTTTAAGGGCTCTGGCACACGGGGAGATTAGTCGCCTGCGACAAATCTCCCTTGTCACGGGCGACTAATCTCCCCGAACTACCATCCCACTGGTAAACATGTAAGTCGCCGGTGGGATGGTACATGCTGCGCAGGCGATTTCGGCAAATTGCCAAAGTTGCCTCACGAGGCATTTTCAGAAATTTGCAGAAATCGCGTCGCCGTGCGTGCCATCCCACCGGCGACTTACATGTTCGCCGGTGGGATGGCAACTGATGGCAACTCGGGGAGATTAGTCGCCCGCAAACAGGGAGATTTGTCGCAGGTGACTAATCTCCCCGTGTGCCAGAGCCCTAATTCTTGGATGCAGAATTGTACTGAAGATAGCTCCACATATACTCAGCCCACTGTAGTCACCTAAAACCTCTGTGTCTGTTGCACTGCTCCCCAAGGGCGAAGACACACGGAGCTACTTAGTAGCAGCTACTTGTCATGGTTATTAAACACCAAAAAATACCCTGCTATAGACAATACTGAGAATTGCCTCTGCTAAAACACACGTAGAGACAATTATCGGTAAATGATCAGCATTGTCTGTTTTAGCAGCCGTGACAAGTAGCTGCTACTAGTAGCTCCGTGTGTGCCTTCACCCTTTACCCTCGATTCAGATGCAGTTTGTTATATTGGTATTGGTATCAAAACAATCCTATTGGGTTTAAATGATTATTTAGTAGACTTCTAAATTATGGATGTCTGGTAGCAAATCATTTCTAGGCTGATTATTCTGTGCCATGGGTCTCTGGTCAGGGAAAGTTTAAAGGATGAATAATTCATTTATAGCTGGGTCTCACACAGTGTATCAGATGCCATGTAATCCTTTCTTCCTAGTCCCTCATCCATTATTCATTTAGTGAAATTAGATCACTTACAATGCTTCTTTTAAATGCTTTTTTTCCCTTTGCAATATTTATTTATGTACTGATTATGGAGAGTGTTTATTTTAAAGGCTTGTGTGATCAGAAAGGCCACCGGCTTATACAGAGCAGCCGTCTATGGCAACTCCTTAGCAACTCTTTATTGTATCTGACAAAATGCAGTTTCCCATTTTTGAGATTTTCTAATAACTTGTTCCAACTTTCAGTTTAGTAACATTTGTAATTGTGTTCCTGTGGATTTTTGTGGGTTCCAATGCACAGGAAGAGTAACAGTTAACTCCTGCATTCCCACAAAAACTCCACTGGGCAGGATGACAGGTACAAACAGCAGTGTATAAATGCCCTAACTGGGCTGCCTATGTATATAAACCTACCTCACTCACACTGACTTGGCTTCACAAAGCTGGGAAAGGACTTCTCTTTGGGGTTATGTATTAAATGACACTAACTTTGCCCAGGAGCAGTAACCCCTAGGAACCAATCAGCAGGTAGAATTTACTGGTCACCTGTATAAAAGCAAACATCTTATTGGTTGCTATGAGTTACTGCTACCGGGCAAACTTAGTGCCTTTTATTACACATGGGTTTCCCGGCAACCATGTGGCATTCCTAATTTTTTAAATCAAAGAAATGTAACCCTTGCTCCCCATTAAACCCACCTACACCCAGATATACCAAAACCCTGCTTTCCAGCAAGCCCTGTTTCTTTTGGGGTCTGTGTTTTGGGAGTTTTCCTATGTAAAAGCCTCCTGTACTGTACAGGCCTTATTTTAAAGCCCTGTCTGACCCTCACAAAGACCAAACAGCAGAGGGCACTGATATTAGCCGTGTAGAAAATGCATACCAGCTGCAAGGTCACTTATTAAAGTTAAAAGTGCAGAAACACCAAGCCTTCCCCCAGAATTTGGAAGCAGTAAACTTCTTGATGGTAATTCATGGTTGTGTTGTCCCATATATTGTAAAGGGAGAGAGCATGGAGTTAGTGAGATACTGGGCAGGAGGGGAACTAGCAATGTTATCAGCCCTGTGTGAGCCACTGCTCGTGGGCAAAGCTTTGTCTACACTCAGTGCTGTCCAACTTCTGTGGCACCGGGCTCAGTGGTGGAGGGCCGATAATGGAAACTAGTTTTGACCACTCCCCTTTTTAAAACCACACCCACTAGAAACCACACCCATGTTATCGCATGACCATAGCCATATTAATGGTTGTAGTACAGCAAAAACCTGCCATACTCTGCCTTCCCTACCCTGCCTGTGTTTGCCATACTCTGCCTTCCCTACCCTGCCTGTGTTTGCCATACTCTTCCTTCCCTACCCTGCCTGTGTGTGCCATACTCTGCCTTCCCTACCCTGCCTGTGTGCGATACTCTGCCTTCCCTACCCTGCCTGTGTGTATGGCACACACAGGCAGCATAGGGTAGGCAGAGTATGGCACACACAGGCAGCATACAGTGACACAATGCTGCCACTGCTCCTACAGTCTGCACAATAACTATATATTAAAAAACTTTTTAATTGCAGTACCACCTCAGTATATGTTCTTTTTATAGTGTGCAGGGATTATTTGTGGGTTTCTACTGCTCCTAAGGTGTGAACAGTGGAACAATGGGGGTGATTACAGCCTGAGCCTGAGGTGTGAACACTGCAGGGGATGAACAACGAAAGGATTAAAAGGTGTGAACAACACAGGGGATTACATATTTAAACAATACAGAGGGTTTACAGCCTGAATCTGAGGTGTTAACCATGCAGGGGGCCAGTACTGATACCATTTAAAGCTTACACAAAGGTAAGCCATCAAAGCAGCCTGACAGGTGGGGGGCCACACAGAGGGGGGTCGCGGGCTGCCAGTTGGACAGCACTGGTCTACAGTATTATTTTTTATCCTTAGTTGACCTTCAGTGAGATGTCTGGACTATCTTGAAAAGTGTGCAAAACAGACCACTACTCATCTGGCAGGTATACAAGCACACCTTCTGCATGCAGAGATATCAGCTCATCCTCCCCACCAAAGTGCCGCACTTTGTACCTATTAAAGTTGCCAAAGAGGTTATAGCTAGCAGAAAGACGGGGAAGGCTGAGCACTCTTGCTTTGTACCAATGCCCAGGCGCAGATTCTGCCCACAGGTCCTCAAACACATACACAATATCCAGAGCAACCACCACAGAGCTCTAACCACTGCAAACTAGATTGATGTTCTGGAAAAAGGTGCCCCCAGCAAACTTTCCACCTCAGTTTTTTGCTTTAGTGGTTTCCTATGTTGGAAAAGCTGTTCATGACCCCCTCAAAAAGGCTTTAGATGCCTCCCACACATTCAGAGTGGATTGGGAGTCTTCAGTATTCCATGACTCTGATCATTTGCTCACACACATCAGGAATCTGGAGCCACTTAGGATGGAATCTTCCATTAGAAGCAGGTCTTAAGAGAAAAAACGGACGCTCAATATAGAGGGGGAGGGTGTGATCTGATAGCCCACATGGAAAATAGGTGACCTCTCCCACTCCTGACAGGAGATAACCAGTGTAGGGCCATGTCAGTTGCTGAAGTGGATTTGTATCAGGCACAGAAGACAATTTGCAACAAGGAAATGTATATTTTTATGTCTCACATCAGTCACTCCAACTTATTCTTTGCACTCTCTGTTTAGGGGTTATTTTGACCAATTATTCCAGAGACTCGCACCATGTTATGCAGAGTAGTGGAGTCTAGTGGTTCGATATTTAACTTCAGTCATTCCACTGTTACATTGTCCTTGTGTTTGGGATCATTATGTGATTCTCACCTCCCAAAGGTACAAGAAATAATGGCAGCTTCAGAAACCAGAGTCTGAAAGGATTAGCTTTGAATTCACTAATAATTCAGCATTAAAGCCTTGTACGTAATAGCCCTGCTATAGCCCATTCTTTATGCAACTTTCTATTGTAAATGAATACAGACTGGTTCAATGTATGTGGAATATCAAAGCTTAAGGAAACATGTGGAACTTGGCATAAATAGAATTCTTTCAACCAGTGCTAAGGTAAGAGGAGTTGTTTTGCCCCCCCCCCCCCCATGCCACAGCGTATGGAAGTACCTGCATTAATTGCCATTACACAGTGATACAATACAGACAAGAACTTATGATAATAGAATGGTTTATTTACATTAAAATTATGAACTTTACAGAAAGCCATGGAGTGTTTTTACAAACAGGTTGTGCTTTTTTGACACTTTGAGAAAGGTATTGAGCAGGGACGGTATTAGAGGAGTCCTGGTCAAAAAAAGGAATGCTGGGGCCCTAATTCAAGAAATAAAAACTCTAAAATGTAAATCAGCGATACCCAACCATCTAGTGATCCTCCAGCTGCTGGTGGGCTGCTGGTAGTTGCAGTTGGAGGCCACAGGTCAGCCATCCCTTGATGCAATAACTGCTACAGAATGCAATGATGACATGTCATTTCTACTTAGACCGGTGACATGTTCTGGCCAATGAGGACCAATAACCAAGTGGCTTTGCCCTAAATCCGGCCCAGGACCCACAACTGCACATTTCAGTTGTTAACCATTTAAATAAATTAGGGAATTCTAAGGGAAAAAATATAGGAGTTTATTTGAGAGAATGGAGAATACAGACAAGGACATCTGGGGTGGGGGGAGACTGTATTAATATAACAACTTTAACAAAGCGCTGGAGAAATTAAAAAAAAAAAAAAAAAAAAAAAAAAAAAAGGGGTAATGCATTATGTGTAACCCATAACAACCAATCAAAATTCTGAAGATGACAAGTAAATATTGCCTTTTGCTTGGTGCTATGCGTTACCAATGCAAATATTATTTGCATACATATATATCATGGGGTTCGATGGAAGATCCCACTTATTTCATAGTGAGGGGAGTACACTAACTAACAACTATTCGATTCTGTATGGGACTGTTTTCTCACTGTCAGAACTGCAAACCCATCTCTCTGCTGCTAGAACTGCAGTTATTTTAAAAATGTAAAAAAGGCAAAAAATACATTTCTTTAGACACAAAGAATGCCAGTAATACTGTCTGGATAAAACAACATTTTGCTGGTTAAAAAAAGGTGCAAACTTCATTTTATTTCTTCTTGATGCAACATTCTATCAGATCTACCATATGTCTGTTGATGCCGCTGAATGCGAAATATGTAAGATACAAGCTATACTGTACATGCAGCACATACAGTAACACAAATAGAGACTGCAATAAAGGGAAAGTACGTTCCCTCGCATTCCCAAGGCAGCAAATCAGAAAGAGAAAGAACAGCACAAAATAACAGCTTACTATTTGATATGAAGAGATATTTCTTCAGGAAAATAAAATACTCATGGCAGCCACAACAGAGATCATCGATGAACGTGTATACAGTATATGGGGTTTAACCGTTTCACTCACTGCAACTTTTAAAAAAATACAGTAACGAAGCATAAACTAGCAGGCACCACAGAGGATGCTGGGAGTCCTGGCACAGCTGGAGTGCAGGGGGTAACCGTCACCTTTAATCCAAAAGTAACATGTATTTTAGTGTGCATTTTATTTAAACCTTTTAGTGCAAATAATTAAACCTAAAAGAAAACTATGGTGGCAGCAGAAGGCAAGTTTAGTTGATGGGCTGGAGTTGGTAGAAGGGGAAGAGATGCACGGGGTACAAACACTGGTGAAAGTCTTTGTGCGTTCAAAGGCAAAATAAAAGCACCGGAGCAGCAGAAAATATGAAAATAGGTTTCCAATGGTGATATATTATTTGCTGCATCATCAGAATTCAACTTCCAGTCTTCCCACTATGCACTTAATGGGCATTAACCTTGAATTTTGACTGTCACATGGATCTCTATGTCAGTCTGGAGTGCAAGGCATACACATCTGCCCAAAGGGGTTGCACACAGGGTTAGCCATACTGGTCTGTACAATGGCTGATTCAACTGTTAGGAAGTTGCTCAAATTATATAACCAGCCATATGGCCAATAAGGATAAGCAGCCAAATGGGTTGCCAACATGTCTCATCAGACTATGCACAATCCTATTCAAGCCGTACGCATGGGTACATGTTGCTCAGTTTGCTCAAGAACATTACCAGCTTGTGCATATTCTGCCTAATGCTGTTAGGATTATAACACATATTTCTGGTCATCTGTACCGGCAGCAATCTACAGGCAATGGACTGCAAAGGGTTACTTCCCATTACAAGTGATGGAAAGCACCATGTTCCCAAAACCATATTCCCAAACCAAAGAGCACTGACTGAGAACAGGAAGTGCCACCTATAGAAGACTAGAAGTGATCCCTATTGGCTACTCAACAGTAATAACCAGAACTACACATGATCCATGGACCAGGGACATGGTCAGCAGTATGTATGGCAGATAACCTTATCTAATGGTAAAACAAGGGCTTACATTTACTAACCACGGTCCAAAAAAGCCACCGATGACAGTATATATTTTCATGCAGTGCAATGCCTTTTCAAGATATGGAGTTGTATGAAATTCCAAGACTTCTTGCTGATTAACGTGGTATCAAAAAGAGCTGTCTCATTCCAAACATTACAGAAACAGGCCAGATTTTTTAGGATTATCAAAAACTCAGAGGTTATAGACATATATATTTATATTGTTTTGGGAATTTCAGTTTACAGAATATACTACAAAAAAACCCAATCCATTTAGCTTTTAACAATACAAAAAAATTAAAAAAGAAAAAAAAAAGTCTCAAAATTGACCTTACCAAAAAAAAAAAAAATTTAAAACTATTCATGCTTTTCTAAAATGCTGCAAAAGTGGTATATCTTTGAGATAAAGTATATTAAAACCTAGAGCTGTCAAACTCAGCAGTTAGGAGCTGGTGGAGTGCATGCTGGGAATAGGATAAAACTTTGAGATGCGGCTTTGTGTTGTAGGGTTAAGGCATTCGGATTCTCCGCTCATTTTAAAAAAGACTTCTTGCTCCTGCAGTTTTCTAGCAAACTCTTCTTCCAGTGCCTAAATCACAAACAAAATATAAAAAACATAGTTAAATTTGCCTGTAATTCTGCAGAGGTCTCTTTCCACATCACAATCACTCCAGGGGCCCATCTGTAATGTCTCAGCAAACCTACACATGACTCCATCTCAAGACAGACCTGAACCAGGTAAGGCATACCTACAGTCAAGGCACGATACATATAAGTTACTTGCTACAGTCAGCCATTATGAGGAAAGTTATCACAGATGGAAATTTCTAGATCAGGACTCCCAACTAGAGGCCTGTAGGATAGATGTGGCTCTCTAAAGGATTCTTAAGGCCCCCAAAGTCTGCTCAAAGGCTCCATAAACTTCACTGTGTGACATTATTTTAATGTAATTCGACCATGGGACATGCTATATGAGAAATAATCAGTTCATTAGATGTAATCAGTTGGACAGCACTGACTAGAACAGTACAGGCTTCCACAGAACAAAATGAAGAAAAAAATCTGGATGAACTAGTTTAAGGGAATGTTCAACCCTTAGTATAAAGGGTCCAGGTGCCCAAACTCCAGGAAAACTCAAAACAAAAATACCTCAAAATGAGAAAACCAGGCTGGCACTAGAAGAAATAGACCAATCAGTCAACAAGAGGTGCAATTTAAACATATTCATTTTTTTATTCAAAGAAAAAGCATCTCAAACACGTTGTGTGCCAGAAATGGGCACTTAATAATAGGCTAATAAGTCTTTTGAAACACCAGTATTTAAAGCTAAGCTGGTTGTTTTAGCTTTAAATACTGTTTTAAGACTCTTTAGCCTATGATTAAGTGCCCATTTTTGGCACGAAATGCGTCAGGCTGTTTATGTTTGAGATGCTTTTTCTCTGAATAAAAATATTAATATGTTTTAATTGCACCACTTGTTGACAGATTGGTCCACTTTTTGTAGTGCCAGCCTGGTTCTCTCATTTTCAGGTATTTCTGTTCCATAGAACAACACAGCTCTTTAAGTATCAAGCTCTTGAATGGTATACCAGGGGCCAACCAGAAAACCTTAACCCATAGGCCCTTCAAACTATTTTTCCTTCTTACTCTTAATTCTTCGTCTCTTTTCTTTAAATACTTTTAATTTATCCATCCATCTATTTTGCCTCTTTTTATTCCTAACAGCAATAGGTATTGACAATGAAATTGGTCAAATGGTTAGAAGCACGAGGGCCCACCAGGAGTTTTCCAGTTACTGACACGGTTTTTGTATGGCCAAACCAAATTCAAACCCTTAAACTGTCATGTTACTTTAAAGCCCTTGCAAACTGAAAGTCACATTTTGTTTATTTCTTTAAAGATAGGTAAGCGCCAAATATTTTGTAGAGGTTTCAGTACTCATGCTATTTATCACAAGTTCCTCTACAACAAGCACCTGATCAGCAGTGACTGGTATGCAAGCAGGACTGACTTAAGTCCCTGCTCGGTTAAGATGGACATAACAAACCTTCACTATGAGGTGGAATGTTGGATTTGCGTGAGTTCAAAGGGATCCCTTGTTCAAATTAGCCATGGCAATAAAAAAAATCATCATGTGTACTGCATTAAGGAATGGGGAAAGGAAATTGAGTGTAAAGATGAACAACAAAGTTGACATCTGGTTTGGTTAGCTGAGAATTGTCAGATGGGGGGAGTCAATGAGGAGTTTCAAGCAGCAGAATACTACACACCGCTTTTTCCTCTATCTAAAATTACTCTATGCAGCCGCCAGAATAACATTCCTTTCTCTCTGCATTCAGTCTCCTGTAGATTCTGTATCACAGGCAGCTTTGGCCATCTTCACAGCAAGAGAAGGCGGTCTCAGCATAGAAAAGGGGGTGGATCTTCATGCTAGACTAGGGAGCTAAAGTTCAGCTTCTTGAGATACAGAATCTACGTGAGATTGAGCGCTGGGAGAAAGGTGTGTTATTCTGGGGACTGTTAAGTCTTTTAGGGTTGGTTCTTTGTTTTATTTTTTTTATAAAAGGCTTACTTATCCTTTAAGGTGCACTATACCTTTTTACGTGGCCTCAGTTTCTCTCTCCACTCCTTCAGCTCCACAGCATGCTCTTCATCTAATTCTTTCAGTTTTTGGGTTTCATGCTCAATTAACAAATGACATTTTTCATTCTGTAAAAACAAAGCATTATGTTATTTGTAGGAACGTGGTTATCATCATCAAGACATTTCAGAGAGACTAGGCTTTATTAACAAAAAAAGAGGCACAAACCTCATAATGCTGGAAACAGAATTCCTGCTCTACTATAATACAGGCATGGGATCCATAATCCAGAAAGCTCAGCATTACGAGAAGGCCATCTCTCATAGACTTCATTTTAATCAAATAATTAAAAATTTTAAAAATGATTTTTTTTTTTTCCATAATAATAAAACTGTACCTTGCACTTGATGGTGCCTAAGCTGCATGGCTCCATACAGGAGGCAAAACTGTCCTATACGGTTTATTTAGTTTCATGTTTAACGGATTTTAAGCAGACTGTATGGAGATCTAAATTATGGGAAGATCCCTTATCCAGAAAACTCCAGATCCCAAGCATTCTAGATAATAGAACCTATTTCCCAGCACATATTAAATCCAAGCTGGTAGGAACCTCTACCCAAAAACTCTTGCTTTGAATTATATTTCTTGCAAGAACAGTTTTTGGTTGGAATTCTCTTTTAAAGAGCCAATCTCTAGATAACTAACTGGAATGACATAACAAATGGTACAAGTGATAATAAAAGAAGAGTAACCCAGCACATCCACTAGCAATCACTTGGTGGTGGTGCTGAAGATCCCTGGACACCTGGCGTGGTCAGGCATTACTAATACAATCTCTGTTATAATTCAATCAAGCCCGATCACTGCAACTTTTTTTTGGGGGGGTGTTGTTTAAGAGATATGTAAACCTTAAAATAAAATGTACGCACTTTTGCAGTTTACAGTATTTCATTTTGATTAATTTCAGAGTTATTTAAAATGTTGCTGTCGATTGGCCAGTTCCTGTAACTGTACAGTCAGAGATGTTAAAATTCAGTAGGTAAACAGAAATCTTTTATGATGTTGCTCTGCTCAGGAAAGAGGTCAGAAAGGTCAGATGGGCTTTTTCATGTCTTTCCTTAGCAGAGCAACACCAGAAGAGTTCTCTGTTTTTCTTCTGAACATTTCTCTCCTTTCAGCAAATGATGCTGTCAATACAGAATTCATTATATTGGTCAAAAATTGTAAGGTTAGGTGATACCTTTTATTGTCTAAAGACATCTTTAAGCCCAAAGAAGAGATGTAATACTATCAGCTCAAAAGCGTGTAATTTCTACTTACTCAGTTAGCCAATAAAAGGTATCAAACTAAAAAAAATACTAATATAAATTGGAAAAGTGCATAGAAAAGCACCCCGAATAATTGTTTATTTGACTTAGCCTTTAAAGATATCTATCACATGCTCTAACAGCATTAACCAACCTGCAACTGCTGAAGTTCTCGGACATTGGCATCGCACTGAAGCTGCAAGTCCCGCATCTGGTTTTCATGCTTTTGATGCTGAGCTAACCTTTCATTCTTCTGTCTTTTATCCTCTTGAAGGCCAAACTGCAAATAAAAAGACTGTTGTTAGATACCTGTAAGGATATTTCGAATTCTTCTGGATTTTTTTTTTTTTGCCACTTAAATTTATGATGCATGTTATCTAAACGATAGCGTCCCTTCAAGTCACACCTGACTATACCAGAACAACTTCTAACAGAATATTTGTTAGATAATTTCACCTGTTTAATTTTCTCTCTGTCCTGTTCTGGTGAGCCAGAGGAATTAATCCTTAAGCTTTTCTTAAACATGGCCATACGGGTTTTTGCATCGCTGCGCTGAATTTTAGGTAATCGGGCCCGCTCCTGAGTTTGTCTGTTCTTCAGTTCTTCTATCAGTCGCTGATTATACCTTTGCATCTGCTCCATTTCCTAGAATATACACAAAGAAGTACATTTAATAATTAGGCAGAAGGCTAGTGTATTTAAATGGATGGAATTGACATTTCATTAAGGCAAACTGTTAATTGAGAATAATTATCAGAACCACCCCTTACAAATAATCAAACAAAAATGAAAACAAAACTTTGTTGGTCTATTGATGCAGACCTTTCTGTGGCATTACATGACATTCACGAACCTTCTCATGTCTCTTCAGTAACTGGTGCCTTTGCATGAAGTACTGGTCCTTCAGCTGCTGCTTCAATAACTGGTGCTTCTCCTGTAGGTGGCGTTCTTCCAGCTCCCAGATGGCAGCTTCACGTGCTGATGTTAATAAACAAAAGAAATTTTTTTCAAGGGAATGGAAATGGGCTGCAGAATGCCAAGATATGAACTGTAAATAGTGTGATCCTTCTGTGTCACAATAAGTAGGGATAAAGAGCAGTTTACTTTAAACATATATGAAGGGAGCATAGAGCCCACCGACCTAAGAATTAACTTTTGGAAGGGGAAGATATTGAAAAATATTGATCCTTTATTGAACTTCCAAACGCAAGTATTTGTATTATATTGTTTCTGTACAATACATGCTAACAAAAACAGTTTGGCCATTCTTGTGGCTTTCTTGCTTAGCAAGCCCCTTAGCCATAAAGCCACATGGGGGCCAGGGGAGGCTAACACATAATCATCACAGGGTGTACGTATAATTGGCATATATTAGTATGAGTGCAATATATGGCATGATATGTACTGTATATAAAAACCTATTTTGGAGGTTTTATATTATGACTTTCATACTGTTCCCCTTATTTAATATGCCTGGCTAATGGCATCACTGGCCACAGTAGGGCATCTTGCCCCTTCTGTGATTAGAAGACAACCATGACCAACTGATGTTCTGCAACAGTTGCTAATCATCAGTGAGGTGCCTACAGAGAATTGTTTCACTTACTGCCCCATTAATGTTAGCGCACAGGAAAGAGGAGATGGAGCTGGAAGAAAGGCCTGTGTCATTAGCATTCCTTCTTTTGTTAATTGTACCTCTCATGAGTTGCTGCTTGTGATTTAAGCAATCTCTCTCAATGTTGGCAAGCTCAGTCTTTTGCTGATGGATTATCTTCTTCAAAGAACCATCCAGCTCCTGCTGTTGCTTTTGTACAAACTCTTGCTCCTATTAGAGAAGAAAACATTACTAACACAATCAGTGGAAACGGACAAAATCCTATGCAAAAGGCTGAGGAAAAGGGCTTCTCTGTATAGAAAATAACAATATTGTCTAAAAAGTAGACGCATGTAAAATAAAATTCTAAAATTGGGTTAAAAAAAAAAAAACAAACTCACTATAGGATTTATTTGCAATTTATTTTTATATAACCCAGTGTAGCTTTTCATTTCTTTCGATCTCCCGCCTTAATAACGAGTTTTCCACAGTTAAGTGTTTCTATTATTCTACTGCCTTAGGCTAACGAACTTCTTAGTTCTTCCGCTCTACTAAACTCAAGCCTGGATTTGAGATACATAATTAACACATCACACAAACACACACGCAAAACAACAAAAGTAACTTCTAATTAAACCTTTACAAGATGGAAAGTTGGGTTTAAAGATACAACACAAGAAACATGCACTCCAGTAGAGAGAGAGATGAATATTGTGTGCTTCTAGGCACTAAGAATAGAGTATTATAGCTGCTAACAAGGACAAACCACCATTTATAAAATGGTACAGGTATGGGATCCATTATCCAGAAACCTGTAATCCCGAAAGCTCTGAATTATAGGAAGGCCACCACCCATAAACCCCATTTTAATTAAGCAATGATTTCCTTTCTCTCTGAAGTAATAAAACAGTACCTTGTACTTGATCCCAACTAAGATATAATGAATCCTTGTTAGAGGAAAAACAATCCGATCGGGTTTATTTAATGGTTAATTGATTTTTTCTTAGCGAACATAAGGTATGGAAATTTAAAATAAGGAAAGATCCCTTATCCAAAAGAACCCAGGTCCCATTCCTGTACAGAGAAAGTTTTATTTCCTAAAAACAGTGCACTACACCTAAACCTTTCCCTGCCTGGGTCTTTATCCTATATACTAACACGCTATGGATATCAATAAGTGTCTATCTGATATATGTCTATGTGTAGAGTTACTTTCATAGGCGTATTGCACCTGGTGCCTGGGTGGGGGAAACAGGGTCAGTTGCAAAATATGATCCCCAACTGAGCACTTTGGTGGCCTGGTTCATACTGCCAACATGGCCAGCCATGCTGGGGCGCACACACAAACACATTAGGGTCCCAGTGCCCAGGGGAGCCACCCAGTATGTGCACGTGTGTGCGACTTAGGAACTGCTGACACACATGAACATACCAAGCAGCACCCAGATACTCAGGGAGTGAGTCACAGGGACACTAAGCTCAATGTGCGCCGTGTCCCACAAAATGATTGCTCATACCTGGAGTATGAACCCGGTGCAAGGTGCCACAGTACTTGGCTTGGGGGGGGCGGGGTGCATTTTTCAACTATTTTCACTATTGTATCCCCCATCCAACAAATTTTTATGCAATAGGTCCCTTTTCATTTTTTTAGTATGATGCAGACAATGATATTCATTTTTATGGGGGTTTTAAATAATACACGATTTTGTTCAGTCACTTGCCAGTTTGAAATTTCAGTAGCTATCTGTTTGCTATGGTCTTGGTTATCCTAGCAACCAGGCAATGGTTTGAAAGAGAGACTGGGATAGGAATAGGAGAGGGCCTAAACAGAAAGATAAGTAATACAACGTAATAAAGCTTTTCGGATATTGTGGTCAGCAAAGGTGCACAACCTACAGCCCAGTTGGCAGGATCCCTTTATAGCTTTTTAGGGTTGCTGGGAGTTTATATTTCAAAGGCTGCCAGTTACTCATCCCTGGCATAAACACAAAATACCCTGTGCCAATTGCTTTGCTACTGTATGCTGTCCCCGGGCATATCTTGTAGATCACGGATTATAAATGAATGTGAATAGGTGCTGCAGGATTTTTTCCATTGTCAAAATGAATTAATAGCAGCGCCTGATGCAAATGTGACAATAAAATGAGCGCTGACACCCTATGTTTACACGGCAGGAACACAAGCATGCTGCTGCCATTTACACAAGAGGGGAACTAAATGGAGCACTGAAAAGAACATGAGTGAATAAAAATGGCATTCCTTAGCAGGACGTCTATTCAAAGGATTTTTAATTCAGTTTAAATATAGGCTTTAAAAGCCACAATAGCTGCCTCCCATTGAAATCCTCCCCCACACACACAGCACGGCTATATTATGCAGAAGGTATTCCTGGGAAAGATGGTTTGCGTTGCCTAATAAGCCAATTTCTCTCACAAGCTTTGGTTCTTTTTTAAAATCGCTGTTCTGCAGCCATTTTTTGCTGACTGATCCCTTAGGTTAAATTCCTCACTGGGGCATCCCTAGTGAGTTATCAGAGACTGTGCAGACCCATTAAGGATATAATAAACAAAACACTCATAGCAGCCTGTTTAGTCCTAATAGTAGCCATGAGTTGGGTAAGTGCAATAGCCTGCCTGACTATTTGTCCAAAACTTGGCTAGATATTGGTTAGGAAGTGCCACTGGATGAGGACTGCATCAGTACATTAATCTCCAAACAGGTCTGCATAGGGTCTTGGTTTGATTTAGGTATGGGCAGTCCTGAGTTTTCCTTGCCCACCCTGTATGTTCATAAGGAGTGTGCATGCTGATCCAACAACTTCATACAAGAGCTAGAGATACTTGTGGTTCTCATTTAGTTGACCCACACCTGATCTGTATCTGCATCCAAAGTCCAGATCAGCCCATGTGTACCATCAATACTTATGGAAGATATAGCGATTACTGCAGGGGGTGGATTGAGTAAAATGTTCTGCCAGATCAACCTGAACCAGCTGGTATATCAGCCAGAACCCTCCGTTTAGCTGCAGCCAAATTATTAAGCCCATCTGTATAGTTGTGGTTTTCCTGGAGGCTATGAGGCTTTTGCAAGATCAAGAGCCATTATTACACAGAAAACAGCCCTTATATCTCTTTGTTATCAATATTAAATAATGGGCATTTCATGCAGATAATACAGACATTCTGCTATGAATATCTTTGGTATCTTTGGTATCTTTGGTATCTATGCACTAATGCAACTAGAGCTCCAAGAGACCACTTTTCCAATGAATAGACTCCAAAAGTAAAGACAGAAATAAAGCACCAAGAGAACAAAAGAAACACACACGCACAAGTGCTTAGCACATGAGACTGCTTTGGATTGGATACATGATAGTCAAAATACACAAACACAACTCCATCACAGACTTACATCCTGCATTTGAGCGTTGAATAGTGTATATGATGACAAGTGAAAAGACTGAATCATAACTTGGGCAACACCCTGTGGATCAGAATACAATAAAGCCCCGACATCAGAGGCAAAATCTAAATGGTTTTGTACAAGAAACATTGTTTAATTATCATGCATGCACATATTTCCTAATTGGCTGCCCAATCCACCAAGGAGCACAGGACTGTCTGTTCTTCTTAACAACTACACCCTGAACCGAAGATTTTTGTTTAAAGTGCAATAAGACACAAGGATAATATTTTAATAATTGTCGGGTTTCCATCACAAACTTCCTCCCTCCAGTTATAAAGCTTTTCCTTGTCCTTTAAAGGGAAAAGAAAGTCAAAGTCACTTGGGGGTGCCAAAATGTTAGGCACCCCCAAGTGACTTTGACCACCTACCTTTTACCCCGGGCTGGTGCCCCTGTGAGGAGGGAACAGCACCAGCCCGGGGTAGCTGCAGGCGCTTCCTTCCTCTTGTTTCGCTGCGCGCGCATGCGCAGTAGAGAGAAAAGCCGAACTTAAACATTAAAGTCGGCTTTTCACTCTACTGCGCATGCGCCCACCGCTGGCATTCAGGAAGAGGAAGCCAGAACACGGAAGCGCTGCGCTCCAGGTGCCCCGGGCTGGTGCTGTTTTCTCCCAACAGGGGCACCAGCCCGGGGTACGAGGTAAGCGGTTAAAGTCACTTGGGGGTGCCTAACATTTTGGCACCCCCAAGTGACTTTACCTTTCGTTTCCCTTTAAAGGGACATATAAAGTCTATTTCACTGGAAGGTGGAAAATGTCAGCCCCCACAGTGAAATACATTTCCCAAACGACACACCAGAATTTGACTTACCTTTTTACCAGTGTCCCAGGCACCCCTTGTGTAAATTAACATTTTGGCACCTCTCCCAGTAAAAAAGAATTTATATGTCCTTTAATGCAAACTTACAGGGACCATCAATACTTCTATCTAGATAGAATGGCACCATGCTTGATACTGTGTTTATACAGTGAGTTGGGGGCTTAGTGCTACATGCCTCTTCCATTCATTCGGAATGGCCACCAATAAACAACTTTGTAAACCCAGAATTTTTTTAAAATGATTTTTCAGTTATAATTTTTACTGAAAGCACCATCTGAACTTTGCTCTTTCCTGCGCTGCTGGTTATTACTATGGGTACAATATAGCAGTACCGAGTGCCCCTCTAGCCAAGACCATAATTCCAAGAGTGCCCTGCGACTGTACAGAAGAATCACAGATGTGTGCAGGGTACTGTAAGAACTGAAGCCCACTGTGAGTAACTCCCACTACTACCCATATATTAGAGTTTTATATTCTCAAGTTCAAACAAAAGGAAGACATTACTTTAACATCGATATTGTTTAGCAAAACATACTCACCACAAGCCTACCATCTTACAGGAACTTTCCAAAGTTCTTCTTCTAAAAATGTTACTTACCTCCATCTTCCCCAAAACACCAACAATTTATTATAAACTGTAAATTCAGATTGTACAGACTAACAGAAGAGATCTAAAATTACGATTAAGCAAAAAAATATCGACTGCAAAGCGGTTAATGAAAGTAGCTGATGGCAAATGAAGTTAGGTGAGCTGCAATCTACTCTAGGTTTAGATGGACATTACATGTTAGTTGACAGGCAGTTTTTCAGGTGCTCAAGAAAATTAGGGAAGAGAGAGAGACAGCTTCTCTAGTTCTCTACGCTTAAGAGCACCAAGCGACTGCCGTTACCTGAGCGTGCTGGCTTTGTGCTAGCTCCTCTTTCTTGCGTTTCATGAGCTCCTTTCTCAGCTCTTTAGCCGCTTTTTCCACTTCATTAATGACCTACAGTGTAAGCATGCAGAAGGTGGGGAAACAAAACCTGCTCTCTACTAAGGAAAGTGCTTATAGGAAGCCAGTGCGCTACAGTAACCAACACCACCACATGATAGATGTCTGCAGGGTGCGTCTTTATGTTTAGTCATGAGAATGGATAGAGAAGCCGAGGCTTTTGTCTGTTTTTGAAGCATTCCATACACCATTCCTCATTCCATGTACCATGAGGCCCTAGATTTAAAGGAAAATGTACTTTGTATTTAACTTTAATCCACTAATGCAAAGTATATTTTAAAAAATTTGATTCTATAGGGGAATAACGTAATTCTGATGTGATCCATTAAATAAGGCCGTGAACCAAGTGCTTTTTTGGAGTTACAAACTCTGGAGGGAAATTTCTAATATCCTTATATTATAGTTGGGGGGTAAATTTCCTATAATACAGAAGTTTTGATGGGCCACATGACATAAGTAACATCACGGAGCATTGTTTATAAGGATATAATATACAGGGTATCCATGACTTCTACAGTACATTTTAACTAATAAGTGTGGAAGGCCAGTGATATAGTATATAGCATGTGGAATGATATTCCGATCTGAATATGGTATGGCAAGCCAAAGAACATACTGAGAGATGTTTTTAGTAATGTTTAAACGGTATGCAGCAGGCAGCAGTGTATGTGGTGCAGGCAATGAAGGATCTCCTAACAGCAAGGATGGCAATAGAATGTTGAATGCAGAGCTCTAGAGCAGCCTATCAAACCAATACGCATCCAACTGCCATTCACTAAAACTCCCACCATTGTCTTGTTACAGGGAACACTGGGGGTTTTACTGAAATCTGCTGGATGGCTTTAATTTTGTCTTGTTCCCTACTTACAAATATAACCATATATGTAGACAGGCTGATAACATTATTACATGATTAGACTGCTCTTGATTACAAAACCAGTAAACCTAAAATACAACTTCAACATAAATAACATTCACAACCTTTACTTTTTTTTCCCCCATGAGTGCTCCATTACTTTTATACTACAGGTATAGGACCTGTTATCCAGAATGTTTTGGACCTGGGGTTTTCCGGATAAGGGGATCTTTCTGTAATCCGGATCTAACAAAAACTTAAGTCTTGCCTCCAATAAGGATTAATTATATCTTAGTTGGGATCAAGCGCAGGGTACTGTTTTAATACTACAGAGAAATAGGAAAACATTTTTGAAAATGTTAATAATTTGATTTAAATGGAGTCTATTAGTAATGGGCAAATCTGTCCCGTTTTGTTGAAAAAATTCACGAAACGTTAAAGTTTGAGAACTGTCGAAATATTCATGAAACGGTGAAAATAACATGCGCCAAAAAATCTGTTGTGCTTGGTAAAAAAAAAAAAAAAAAGTCTATGAGAGATGGCCTTTCTGGAATTCTGAGTTTTCTGGATAACAGGTTTCTAGATAACAGCTCCTATACCTGTAATATCTATATATAGAGGGGCAGCCATATTGATATTAATGTATCTGGTGCCATCATTAAGGTAGGCAGGAAATCTGATGTAAGTAGGACTAATGGCGGCATCAATGGTTAAATAGTTAAAACACATTTGTGAATGTTACCAGAGGCTTGTTTATCCAAAACAATCCATATTTTAGGTTTAATGTTCCTTTAACAAACCAACCACTTTGAATGGTGTCTAGAAAAAAAAGGGTCTGAGATAAACAAAAAGTACAGAGAATGCATAGCTGTTAAGCTAAAACCAAGAAGAAGGGAATCCCACCACCTGTACCCCTCACACCATGTAAGAGGTAGACAAAGATTTATAAAGCAAACTATACCACCAGCATTCTTAAGATCCAATCACCATTAAATGAAAATAGCTCACAATATGTGTGGGGAAGTAAAAGTGAAAACAAAAAAAAGATTAATACACAAGAAATTAACTTTCCAATTACAAGTATACATGAAATTAAGGAATTAACCTAATGCAAACCAACCATTAAAAACTGAAAACAGAATTATTCCTTCTATGGGCTGTGCCACACAAGGTATTTCCCACTCATGCCATTGGGATCCAGTTTAAGTAGCGGTGATCAAATGTGCCTTTGGCCACAGCCCCAAAAAGATTTACTTGCTACTGTCCCACTCATACTACCTGGCAACAGACTCATCAATGGTTTTATTTAGATTTAGATCAGAAGGATCAGTTTAAAAAAACTCTAAGCCTAAGAGATTTGGCTCCAGCGTGGAAAAAAAGTCAGTTCTTAAATGCATCAGCATTGCTTGTAAAGAGCTAACAGTGAATAAGCTGGCCACTATGGGTTTTAATTAAAAAATATAAAATGTAATTTTGAATTAATGTAACAAAGCCCACAACATTTAGGGTGACTTCCAGAAGGAGACATATATCATACACAAAACCAACATGGCAATGGATAAAATTGCTTAGGGCATGCATAGTAACACTAGCCCTCACTTTAGGATTAATGGCAATGCTTTCTGCTAATTCTTTGCATGACTGATTGTCACTGAACAATGTTTCTTTGTTGGGGGTTGGGGGGCTAAGCATTAAGCTGGCCATACAAGGTAAGATCTGCTGCTTGGTGAGGTTGCCAAGCAAGTGGATCTTCTCCCAATATGCCCACCTATCATATCAGGTAAATTCAGTTGTTTGGCCCTAGAGTATAGGAAAAATCAAATCTGCCAGATTGAGATCTGGCTGATTTCAGACCAGATGTCGTGGAGGGCCAATACACGGGCAGATAAGCTGTCGATTGGTCTAAGGGACCAATATTGGCCGCTAAAATCGTCCCGTGTATGGCCACCTTTACACTAAACACGTCTTTTAACCCCTGGTATTACTGCATGTCATGAATAATTCAACCTTTGTTGCATGTTAAAGACAATGATACACTAGGCGATTAGTCGCCTGCGATAGATCTCATCTAACACAGCCGCTGTGGGAGTGCGTCATTGTCCTAAGCAGTGTCAACCTGACTATTTTCTTATCTATCAGTCTTAAAACAATAAATGAAAGTCAAGAAACCTGTCTTTATGTTTAGCAAAGCAGTAATGAACATATGAGAGCAAAGGTAATGCAACTTCAAAGACCAATATGCAAATACTCTGTTCAGAAGGAAACTGGCAGACCAGACTACATGAAGGGCAAATCACAACTTCTGGATGTTTGGAAGTACAGTCCTTAGAATCCTATGTAACTTTTAGTGTTCTGAGACTTCAGGTCATAGGTTTAAAAAACAACAACAAAATAAACTTTTTCTCATTTATAGCTCTAGAATGTATTTAAACATACAAACTTGTATAAAGTAAATCCTAAATGAGTCTAAAGTAACAATGTAAATCCAGTGAAAGCCATACCTCTTTTTTTCGATTTTTTAACACGTTTTGAAATTTGGAGTATTCCTTATCCTGTTCTCCCTTTATACGCTTGGCTTCATCTCTCAGGCGGGTTGTATGCTCTTGCTCTAACCGTTCAATGGTCTGCTTCTGCTGCTTTTCCAGGTTTTCAATATCTTGATCATACTGACGTTTCTTGCTCTTAAAAGAGAACAAAGTTTGAAGGTTTTATTCTGGGGCAAGGAGGTGGGGGACATTTCACTTTTTACTTCAAGCTTGAAGTTTTAATTAAAATCACAATGTGAACACTCTATAAACAATCCTTTTAAGTATATGAGGTTGCTCAGAACAAAATGTAATTACTTGTTTAAGTGCAAAACTTTACTATGTTACTTTTCTCCAATGTTTTATTTTTGTGTTTTTGCCCACTTTTCTAAGATTTAAAGTACTGATTTCCACTCCCTTATTTTTCTTGAACAGATCATTAAGTGGGTTGGGATTTGCCTACTCTCTAAAATATTAACATTTCATACATTAGTTGATACATTTCTTAACAGCAGAAGCATTAAGCTATTAAGCATGTTCCCTGGGCTTAACTAAAGTCATTATTGCTGCTGCTGGTGTTGTTTAAGTTTAGAGAGCTGGCCAAAGATGTGTTAGAGAGCTGGCAATCTGGGTTTCTGTTACTGTGAGAACATAAAACTTTAAAGGCAATCAAAAGTCACCCCATTATTAATGATGAGTCCCACAAAAGTAGTTATTTTGCAATAATGATGATTCTATGCCATATAAAAATTATAGCCTCCGGTTGCCTGGCCACCAATACAGCGTATCCATGGCGCCTAAGAGTGATGCCATGCTTAGGTGCCACATAAACTTGCTTCTAAAGTTATTATGCAAGTAAGTTGTCGAAGTAATCTACCGTCATCTCCTGTTCAAAGCGCTTGAATATCTGTTCCCTCTGCTGCAGTAATTTGTTGCTAAGAAGCTGCTGTGCTCTCTGCTCCTCTTTCTGTAAAAGTCGCAATTCACGTAGCTCTTGTCGCCTTAATAAAACAAACAACTCAGCATTATTACACATGTACTGTGTTCCAAAAATGAAGTTTTAGGCAATACACAAGGGTTTTTTTTTGGGCTCTACGGTTGTGGCAATCAATGTCACTACCCACTGCAGGAGGATTCCCTTAGAAATTAATGGAAAGAGCTGCTAGTAACAAAAACTGCAGGAACACCCGAGACCTTTCCCACAGTGGATATCAGAATTTTGGTCCTGCCACAAATAGGAGTGATCAAAAATACATAGCGTGCCATATTTGACCAATCTTACCCTGTATATACAAGGTTATATTCCTCTTTCTGCCTTTAAAAGAGAAGGAAAGATAAAAATCACTGCAGAGTGCCGAATTTTACCCCGGTACTCCTGTTAGAGAAAATCACACCAGCCCAGGGAAACTGTTACTCTTCCTTATATCTTCTGAATCTCGAGGCCGGTGTGAAAAAGCTGTTTTTTTTGTTAAAAAAAAGCATTTTGTCACCCCCAGTGACGTAGCCTTTCCTTCTTAAGACTGTAAACTCTATTGAGAAAGGCCCCCTTTTCTGCCTGTATTGGTCAGTACATGTATGTAATCTGTATGATTGCTGTAAACACCCTTCTACTGTACATCAATGCACAATAGGTTGGCATTTTAAAATATGTTAATAATAACAACAATAAGATGACTATAAATGTTACAGAAAACTGAGAGGCAGCTCTACAGTAAAGACATTACCCATACATCCTGACTAAGCAGCTAAATAGAATGTTACCTAGACATTAAGTGAATCAATCAGTTTAGAGAAAAAAAAACGAGGTACTGTCAATAATGTTACCCATTCAAACTAAGAAGTAAGGCAGTGCCCAACGTACAGGTTAGCATGTGAGTGCTATGAATGAGACCAGGGGGATAATCTCTGCTTTAAAAAAATCACAGGCACCAAAATGGCCAAAACTGGCCAGAAAGATTGCTGATGGTGTTCCAGGAGCTCAATGACAGAACAGGTAAAGATACCGGTACCTCCTCATTTACAACTTAGATAGAGGCAGTGCACCAATAAACCATTACATCACATATAGAAGAAACAAAATGATAATCTTTAACCCTTTAAGTGCCAGCCGAATTCGTCATTTCGGTTCCCCCCAGTGCCAGACGTTTTTTAAGCATTTTGTACTCATTCACTTTAACAATGTTTTTTGGTAGGAAAACCTCCACGAAACTAGGGAAATTATATATCGTTTTTTTCGTCACTAATTGGGCTTCGACATACATACCAAATTTTATAACTTTTCTGGAGATATGATGTGTATTTTGGGTGAAATATGTAAAAAAAAAATAAAATTATGAAAAATTTCTGTATATTTTGAGGTTTTTTTCCATAGAAAAGTTAATTTTACTCACTTTTTTTTATTGTTTGTAAAAGCCCTGATACTCCCAATTCCAACGATACCAAATATGTGGTGGTACCCCACAGTTCCTGTCCAGAAGTAACCCCCAAACTAAGGCAATACTTAGTACAATATCACACCAGAACAAAGCAGAAAAGCGCTTGTAACAGTTAATGCAGCATAACTTATATGTAAATCTAAAATATCCCCTCATGTTTGGTATCTTTAGAAACTACAGACCTTCAGGTTTCTAGGTGCAATGTAGTTTTCACTCAAAAGCCAAATACCTTTTGTCAGTGCATTGTGAAATTTGGAACTTTTTATGACATTTTTTTTTTTTTTCTAAAACGTAAACTTGGACGCATGATCAAATGTGGATTTGACAAAAAAAAATCTCATAAAAATTTTCTAACAAAGGCATATTTGAAAGACAAACTTCTCCTGAATAAAATGATGCCCCATATGTATGGGTGCACATAAAGACATGGGCACCAAACACTCCAAAGCAGGGGCAATGCACAAGGGCAATTACAGCTAAAAATGTGGGGGCTGCGCTCTATGTGCACTTCCTGCAGTTTTTCAGTGTTAACCCCCCCTACCTGTGAAATAACCCCCACAAACTATATATTTCTGAAAAGTGCACACCTTCAGCTATTCAGAGACACCACTCTTCTCTTTCTACATGGAAAATTGTGGCCGCAGTCCCTTGCAGAAGTCAGCGCTTTGGTCAGAAATCAAGGAAAAACCAGATAAAAAACCTAGATTTCTCCCCAAAATCTCCATGGCAACTACCAAAAACTTACTAACCATCAATCTGCAAGTTCCCCTGAATAAAACGATACCCCATATGTATGGGTGCACATAAAGACGTGGCCACCAAATGCCCCAAAACAGGGGCAATGCATAAGGGCAATTTCAGTTGAAATTTTGGGGGCTGCGCTCTATGTGCACTACCTGCAGTTTTTCAGTGTTAACCCCCCCTACCTGTGAGATAACCCCCACAATCTATATATTTACGAAAAGTGCAAACCTTCAGCTATTCAGAGACACCACTCTTCTCTTTCTACATGGAAAATTGTGGCCGCAGTCCCTTGCAGAAGTCAGCGCTTTGGTCAGAAATCAAGGAAAAACTAGATACAAACCTAGATTTCTCCCCAAAATCTCCATGGCAACTACCAAAAACTTACTAACCATCAATCTGCAAGTTCCCCTGAATAAAACGATACCCCATATGTATGGGTGCACATAAAGACGTGGCCACCAAATGCCCCAAAACAGGGGCAATGCATAAGGGCAATTTCAGTTGAAATTTTGGGGGCTGCGCTCTATGTGCACTACCTGCAGTTTTTCAGTGTTAACCCCCCCTACCTGTGAGATAACCCCCACAATCTATATATTTACGAAAAGTGCAAACCTTCAGCTATTCAGAGACACCACTCTTCTCTTTCTACATGGAAAATTGTGGCCGCAGTCCCTTGCAGAAGTCAGCGCTTTGGTCAGAAATCAAGGAAAAACTAGATACAAACCTAGATTTCTCCCCAAAATCTCCATGGCAACTACCAAAAACTTACTAACCATCAATCTGCAAGTTCCCCTGAATAAAACGATACCCCATATGTATGGGTGCACATAAAGACGTGGCCACCAAATGCCCCAAAACAGGGGCAATGCATAAGGGCAATTTCAGTTGAAATTTTGGGGGCTGCGCTCTATGTGCACTACCTGCAGTTTTTCAGTGTTAACCCCCCCTACCTGTGAAATAACCCCCGCAAACTATATATTTCTGAAAAGTGCACACCTTCAGCTATTCAGAGACGCCACTCTCCTCTTTCTACATGGAAAATTGTGGCCGCAGTCCCTTGCAGAAGTTAGCGCTTTGGTCAGAAATCAAGGAAAAACCAGATACAAACCTAGATTTCTCCCCAAAATCTCCATGGCAACTACCAAAAACTTACTAACCATCAATCTGCAAGTTCCCCTGAATAAAACGATACCCCATATGTATGGGTGCACATAAAGACGTGGCCACCAAATGCCCCAAAACAGGGGCAATGCATAAGGGCAATTTCAGTTGAAATTTTGGGGGCTGTGCTCTATGTGCACTACCTGCAGTTTTTCAGTGATAACCCCCCCTACCTGTGAGATACCCCCACAATCTATATATTTACGAAAAGTGCACACCTTCAGCTATTCAGAGACACCACTCTTCTCTTTCTACATGGAAAATTGTGGCCGCAGTCCCTTGCAGAAGTCAGCGCTTTGGTCAGAAATCAAGGAAAAACCAGATACAACACTAGATTTTGGTCAGAAATCAAGGAAAAACCAGATAAAAACCTAGATTTCTCCCCAAAATCTCCATGGCAACTACCAAAAACTTACTAAACCTCAATTTGCAAGTTCCCCTGAATAAAACGATACCCCATATGTATGGGTGCACATAAAGACGTGGCCACCAAATGCCCCCAAACAGGGGCAATGCATAAGGGGGGGCTGTGCTCTATCTGCAGTTATTTAGTCTAAACACCCCCATACCTGTGAAATAACCCCCGCAAACTATATATTTCTGAAAAGTGCACACCTTCAGCTATTCAGAGACGCCACTCTCCTCTTTCTACATGGAAAATTGTGGCCGCAGTCCCTTGCAGAAGTTAGCGCTTTGGTCAGAAATCAAGGAAAAACCAGATACAAACCTAGATTTCTCCCCAAAATCTCCATGGCAACTACCAAAAACTTACTAACCATCAATCTGCAAGTTCCCCTGAATAAAACGATACCCCATATGTATGGGTGCACATAAAGACGTGGCCACCAAATGCCCCAAAACAGGGGCAATGCATAAGGGCAATTTCAGTTGAAATTTTGGGGGCTGCGCTCTATGTGCACTACCTGCAGTTTTTCAGTGATAACCCCCCCTACCTGTGAGATACCCCCACAATCTATATATTTACGAAAAGTGCACACCTTCAGCTATTCAGAGACACCACTCTTCTCTTTCTACATGGAAAATTGTGGCCGCAGTCCCTTGCAGAAGTCAGCGCTTTGGTCAGAAATCAAGGAAAAACCAGATACAACCCTAGATTTTGGTCAGAAATCAAGGAAAAACCAGATAAAAACCTATATTTCTCCCCAAAATCTCCATGGCAACTACCAAAAACTTACTAAACCTCAATTTGCAAGTTCCCCTGAATAAAACGATACCCCATATGTATGGGTGCACATAAAGACGTGGCCACCAAATGCCCCCAAACAGGGGCAATGCATAAGGGGGGGCTGTGCTCTATCTGCAGTTATTTAGTCTAAACACCCCCATACCTGTGAAATAACCCCCGCAAACTATATATTTCTGAAAAGTGCACACCTTCAGCTATTCAGAGACGCCACTCTCCTCTTTCTACATGGAAAATTGTGGCCGCAGTCCCTTGCAGAAGTTAGCGCTTTGGTCAGAAATCAAGGAAAAACCAGATACAAACCTAGATTTCTCCCCAAAATCTCCATGGCAACTACCAAAAACTTACTAACCATCAATCTGCAAGTTCCCCTGAATAAAACGATACCCCATATGTATGGGTGCACATAAAGACGTGGCCACCAAATGCCCCCAAACAGGGGCAATGCATAAGGGCAATTTCAGTTGAAATTTTGGGGGTTGCGCTCTATGTGCACTACCTGCAGTTTTTCAGTGTTAACCCCCCCTACCTGTGAGATAACCCCCACAATCTATATATTTACGAAAAGTGCACACCTTCAGCTATTCAGAGACACCACTCTTCTCTTTCTACATGGAAAATTGTGGCCGCAGTCCCTTGCAGAAGTCAGCGCTTTGGTCAGAAATCAAGGAAAAACCAGATACAACACTAGATTTTGGTCAGAAATCAAGGAAAAACCAGATAAAAACCTAGATTTCTCCCCAAAATCTCCATGGCAACTACCAAAAACTTACTAAACCTCAATTTGCAAGTTCCCCTGAATAAAACGATACCCCATATGTATGGGTGCACATAAAGACGTGGCCACCAAATGCCCCCAAACAGGGGCAATGCATAAGGGGGGGCTGTGCTCTATCTGCAGTTATTTAGTCTAAACACCCCCATACCTGTGAAATAACCCCCGCAAACTATATATTTCTGAAAAGTGCACACCTTCAGCTATTCAGAGACGCCACTCTCCTCTTTCTACATGGAAAATTGTGGCCGCAGTCCCTTGCAGAAGTTAGCGCTTTGGTCAGAAATCAAGGAAAAACCAGATACAAACCTAGATTTCTCCCCAAAATCTCCATGGCAACTACCAAAAACTTACTAACCATCAATCTGCAAGTTCCCCTGAATAAAACGATACCCCATATGTATGGGTGCACATAAAGACGTGGCCACCAAATGCCCCAAAACAGGGGCAATGCATAAGGGCAATTTCAGTTGAAATTTTGGGGGCTGCGCTCTATGTGCACTACCTGCAGTTTTTCAGTGATAACCCCCCCTACCTGTGAGATACCCCCACAATCTATATATTTACGAAAAGTGCACACCTTCAGCTATTCAGAGACACCACTCTTCTCTTTCTACATGGAAAATTGTGGCCGCAGTCCCTTGCAGAAGTCAGCGCTTTGGTCAGAAATCAAGGAAAAACCAGATACAACCCTAGATTTTGGTCAGAAATCAAGGAAAAACCAGATAAAAACCTAGATTTCTCCCCAAAATCTCCATGGCAACTACCAAAAACTTACTAAACCTCAATTTGCAAGTTCCCCTGAATAAAACGATACCCCATATGTATGGGTGCACATAAAGACGTGGCCACCAAATGCCCCCAAACAGGGGCAATGCATAAGGGCAATTTCAGTTGAAATTTTGGGGGCTGCGCTCTATGTGCACTACCTGCAGTTTTTCACTGTTAACCCCCCCTACCTGTGAGATAACCCCCACAATCTATATATTTACGAAAAGTGCACACCTTCAGCTATTCAGAGACGCCACTCTTCTCTTTCTACATGGAAAATTGTGGCCGCAGTCCCTTGCAAAAGTCAGCGCTTTGGTCAGAAATCAAGGAAAAACCAGATACAAACCTAGATTTTGGTCAGAAATCAAGGAAAAACCAGATAAAAAACCTAGATTTCTCCCCAAAATCTCCATGGCAACTACCAAAAACTTACTAACCATCAATCTGCAAGTTCCCCTGAATAAAACGATACCTATGTCTGGTTGCACATAAGTACATGGCCGCCAAACCTGAAAATGCATAATATTGGGGCTGCACTCTATGCACCCCTTTTTTTTTGCCTGCACCCGAATGAATGGGATACGCTCGGGTGCAGGCACATGTAGCCGATATACGCATGAAAACGCGTGAGAATGCAAAGTCTCGCGTTTTCATGCGTATATCGGCTACACGTGCCTGCACCCGAGCGTATCCCATTCATTCGGGTGCAGGAACAAGTAGCAGGCGTAGGGCTGAATTTTCGGCAAGCGTTTTTCCACTTGCTGAAAAAATCAGCCCTACGCCTCGTGTGGCATCAGCCTAACCCTTGGCAATAGAAACTACCAGAACAATCTTAGCACCTCTGGACCTTTCTAGAACAACTGAAATCAAATGGAATAAAACCACTAAAAGCAATCAAAGAACAATAGTTGCAATGAAATCGGTAAGAGCCCTGGATCCACCAATGTCACTGCAAAAGCAACCTTTTTGGGGGCACTAAACACACAATAAAGAACAATGTTTTTGAATTATTAAAACACCGTAAAATCCAATAAAACCACCTAAACCAACAGAAGAACAATAATTGCAATGAAATCGGTGGTCAGAGCCCTGGATCCACCAACGTCACTGCAAATTCAGCACCCAATAGCAATACAAAAAGTTACAGTGCAATAGAATAATTCAAAAACAGAAATCAATTATGAAAATGCCAAAAAAACACTAAAATGCAACCAAATAAATCAGATAATTATAGAGCAAGATCAGAAATAAAGTTTTAGTAAAAAAAAAGACTGCCAAAGAAAGCAAAGACAGAAAGAAAAGAAAAGAAAGAAAGAAAAAAAAAAAAAAAAAAAAAAAAAAAGTGTAAGTGTAAGTGTGTGTGTAAGTGTCTGTGTGTGCTTGGGAAAGTTGTAAATCAGTGTGTATGTGTACAAAAGTGTAATAATGACAAAGATAGAAGAAAAAATGCAAAAAAAAAAAAAAAAAAATTTTTTAGACAGTTGAGATAGAAATAAGCAAAATAAACAGTGGTAGAGAGTTGTAGTTCAGCTTACCCAAGGCAGGCAGACGATCAGGGGCGATCAATCCAGCAGGAAGGCAGCAGGGGAGCTCCATCTCGTCCGAAGTGCGCAGCAGGAGTGAGGGAGCCGACAGTAGGCGGCGCTATTTAAAGGGACAGCAGTGGACACGTCATCAACGCGTGTCCACTGCTGTCATTGGCTGGCGACGCGATCGGTGCGGCTCGGGGACCCGGATCGGTGAGTATGTCTATGTTTGCTCGTTGCCTAGGGGGATCTGAGGGGTTTACAAGCGCTGCGCTGCTTTAAAAGCGAGCGCAGCGCTTGTAAACCCGACAGTGCCATTGGACGTAGATTCTACGTCCCATGGCACTTTGGTCCCTTGGTACCTGGGACGTAGAATCTACGTCCCTTGGCACTTAAAGGGTTAAAACAAATAGACTATTTATGGACAATTTTTTAAAAGCAACATTGAAAATCAGTATAAAGTGATAATGCTAATATCAGACAGAGGCAAGTAAACTTCAAGAAATAAAAGCATTATGTATTTGTACACATACCGTAGGAAACGCATCTCTTCACTCTTGGAATCGTTATCTGTAACTATTTTTGACGTAGTAACACTGACTTCGACCCCATCAACTATAAATTTACGTGTTTTTTTCAAAGTTTTCTTCTGTCTTCTATTGTCCTAAAAAAAAAAAAATATGGAACCTGTGAATCAACAACAAGATATTATACAATAAAACGTAATACTAGTTAATAATTAATATAGTTAGTTAGGCAAAAATGTCATCTATAAAGGCTGGAGTGAGCAGATGTCTAACATAATTGCTTTCAGTAATGTTTCTATTTTTGCTGATGACACTAAATTGTGCAAAACTATAAGTTCCATGCAGGATGCTGCCGCTTTGCAAAACGATTTGACAAAATTGGAAAACTGGGCAGCAAACTGGAAAATGAGGTTCAATGTTGACAAGTGCAAAGTTATGCACTTTGGTAGAAATAATATAAACGCGAACTATCTACTGAATGGTAGTGTGTTGGGGGTATCCTTAATGGAGAAGGATCTAGGGGTTTTTGTAGATCACAAGTTGTCTAATTCCAGGCAGTGTCATTCTGTGGCTACTAAAGCAAATAAAGTGCTGTCTTGTATAAAAAAGGGCATTGACTCAAGGGATGAGAACATCATTTTGCCCCTTTATAGGTCCCTGGTAAGGCCTCACCTTGAGTATGCAGTGCAGTTTTGGGCTCCAGTCCTTAAGAAGGATATTAATGAGCTGGAGAGAGTGCAGAGACTGCAACTAAACTGGTAAAGGGGATGGCAGATTTAAGCTATGAGGTTAGACTGTCGAGGTTGGGGTTGTTTTCTCTGGAAAAGAGGCGCTTGCGAGGGGACATGATTACTCTGTACAAGTACATTAGAGGGGATTATAGGCAGTTGGGGGATGTTCTTTTTTCCCATAAAAACAATCAACGCACCAGAGGTCACCCCTTTAGATTAGAGGAACAGAGCTTCCATTTGAAGCAGCGTAGGTGGTTTTTCACGGTGAGGGCAGTAAGGTTCGGGAATGCCCTTCCTAGTGATGTGGTAATGGCAGATTCTGTTAATGCCTATAAGAGGGGTCTGGATGAGTTTTTGGACAAGCAGAATATCCAAGACTATTGTGATACTAATATCTACAGTTAGTATTACTGGTTGTAGATATAGTTTATGTATGTGAGTGTATAGATTGGTTAGTATAGGTTGTGTGCTGGGTTTACTCGGATGGGTTGAACTTGATGGACAATGGTCTTTTTTCAACCCTATGTAACTATGTAACTATAATGGCCAGAACATTACTTCCTGCTTTCAGCTCTCTAACCTCTTATTCATTGACTTTGGGGGGGTGGGGTGGGGGCAAGGAGGAAGTAGTGTTCTGGCCATCATGTTAGACATCTGCTCACTCCAGCCTTTATAGATGACATTTTTGGCTAACTAACTATATTGAAAACATTTTTAATTTTGCGCAGTCTGTTTTACCCAGTTTCATTTTTACAATGAACTATCCCTTTAAGCCATGGTTTTCATTCAAATACTTTTTATTTTGTTTAATAAATCTGAACCATTTTACACAAAATCCCACTAACATATTTTTGGAAAGCCAAGTGGGAATTAAGAGGATGGATTTGATTTTCTCTTGATTTTAACTGGAAGAAGGGATAAAGTGTAATTAATTCCATATTGTACAGGGGATTGAACTGAAAGCAAGAAAAGAAATCTTTGCCAAATGATTCCAGATTTCAATGGGGAAGGTGTCAAGGTTAATTTGCCATTGCAATCATATTATAAATAATTACACATACATACTCCAATCCATTCTACACTCACCGCCCCAATTCGTTCCTCATTCATTTCCCTTTTTCCACAGCTTCTTTCTACCTCACACACACCACCCTTCATTGGTCTTTAATCTTTAATTCTTCTCCCACAATCAGAAATGCTAACGTTACACACACAACAAAATTACAGAAATTACTAAAATTTGCCTTGAAGCAGATATCTTACCTGTACTGATAATGATCCAGATTCTTTGCCTTTACTGAGGAAACTAGATATAGACAAATTCAAGTCCATGCTCCCACTGTCATTTGTAGAACCCATCCCAGAATCTGAATCTGTATGTTCAGGCTCTGACTTGGAGGCTTCTGCTGTGCTGATGGAGCTTGTATTCTCTTTCTGATCAGCAGATATAACACTGATACTAGGTACACAAGGCTGACGTTCATGCACAGTTGCAGAAGAACTTTCGGCAGCTACACTTACATTTACAGTATTATCACAACTTTGTTCTAAATCTGTATTTAAATGGGAAACACTGTCTGGAATTTTATTTAGAACATCTACATTATTATCATGGATGTCTTTGTTTGTTTCTTTAGACTCCTCAGAGTTCATTACTTGAGCATCTCCTTCTGAAGGCAGAACGTCATTTATTTGACCAGCTGGTTCTAGTACTTCATTGGCTAAAGCAGTGCTTGCAACTGTTATGTCCTCCTTTTTATCTGAGCATATACCTTCATTTAATGGATCAGAACCCTTATGATTTCCATGAGAATCTTTACTAGGCATTTCACCATTTTCCAAAACATCTTCAGGATTCCCAAAAGTTATACCATGGTTGCTCTGCACCTCTGAATCAGCAATTTCATTAAGTGCTACCTCAATTGTACCATTTTCTTTAGGAATATTCTTTGTCCTTTCATTTTGTACTTCTATAGACTCTTTGATAAAACCGTTCTCACTAACTTCATCACTCTGATTTTCAAGATTTTCGGTGATGTTAAGATTCTCTGGTTTTCCTTCTTTCTGTGTATCAATTGCTGAAGGAACATCATCTGCTAATAAAGGATCAGCTTGATCAGTTTTATGTTGACTTTCAGTTTCAATAATGGTCTTTCCAGTACCTTCTTCTGGAAGTAAAGAAATGTCTTCACTCTCTTTTTTCTGGCTATCAATTGCTGGTTCCACAACAGGGATATTACTCTCTTCTTTCTTTTCCTTGACAGTATCCTGAATTCTATTATCACCATCACTGAGTGCCTTATCAGCAACGAGAATTTCCTGAACTACTTCTGAAGCATCTTTGCCGACCTGATCTGCTGAAGCACCTTTACCGACTTGATCTGCTGAAGCATCTTTGCCGACCTGATCTGCTGAAGCACCTTTACCGACTTGATCCACTGAAGCACCTTTGCCGACCTGATCCGCTGAAGCATCTTTGCCGACCTGATCCGCTGAAGCATCTTTGCCGACCTGATCCGCTGAAGCATCTTTGCCGACCTGATCCGCTGAAGCATCTTTGCCGACCTGATCCGCTGAAGCATCTTTGCCGACCTGATCCGCTGAAGCATCTTTGCCGACCTGATCCGCTGAAGCATCTTTGCCGACCTGATCCGCTGAAGCATCTTTGCTGACCTGATCCGCTGAAGCATCTTTGCCGACCTGATCCGCTGAAGCATCTTTGCCGACCTGATCCACAATGATTTTTTTATCTCCTTCTTCCTTCTTTACTTTTGCTTCACTTTCTTGATCTATGACTTGATTTTCAACTACAGTAGGCACAACTTGCTCAGAAACAGGCTCTAACGTTGAGGTATTCTGAGAGAGTTTATCGTCTTCTAAGCTAGCAATGCTTAGGTCTGATGAAGCTCTTTTATCTGGAACAGGCTAACAGGACAATAAAAATATATAATATTGTTAATAATAATAAAAACATTAGGAAGTTTACCTCTGAAATAATTATGCAGTTTTGCTTATTAAAATATGATCTAGTAGCCACAATCTATATTTAGGAATTCCAGGTCCACAACTGGCACCAACAAAGCATTTTTGCAGCTATATAGCACATTGGAACAATCTGCCTGGCTTCTATGGTTCTAATGCTGAAAGCTCACACCAGACAATTGAAGTTAATAAAAAGTTGATCAAGGAACGGGCCAATCTCCATCTTGGAGACATTAAAACAATTCCAAATGACCACTTTGAGAGGTAAAATATGTGATCACGTTCTAAAAAGACAGAATAAACTAAAGAACTTAAATTTTAATACCATACTTACCAAAGAACTTTCTCCTTCATCTTCCTCCTCATCCTCTTTAGCATCTTCTACTTCCTCCAACACTTCAGCTTTGGCCTCTGCTATTAGTTCTCGAAGTGGCTTGTTGGAATTTACCACAGAGACAAACGGGTGCTAAAAATGTCAAGATGATAAGCAGCACAATACACAGAAGCACAATATTAGTCAATCTGAAATTTCAAAGATCAGAAAGTTCTACATCATAATATATGTTATGAATACTCAATGTATGTATGCTTCTCTCATTACCTGTAGTAACTGAGTGGTAGTCCACCTTGCATCCACATTCTTCTCTAAACATTTCTTCAGGTAATCATTGAATTCTGGTGACCTAGAGTTAGAAATAGGAGATATAAGTTTAGCCACTACATATTCTGCTAAAAGCATTTATATTAAATACTTTGGGATGTCTTAGTTTACTGAAGGAGTTCCATATATACCGTATATACTCGAGTATAAGCCGATCCGAATATAAGCCGAAGTACCTAATTTTACCTAAGAAAACTGGAAAAACTTATTGACTCGAGTATAAGCCGAGGGGAAATGCAGCAGCTACTGCTAAGTTTCAATAATCAAATAATTAATAAAGGACACTCAGCGTTACCCCCTGTGAATAATAATAAATATATTATGTTGGCAGCTGCAGATTAGGGAAAGGTGATTAGGGAAAGGTGGATGGAGCCTAAAATAATTTTACTCACTCCCATCTGACCAAAGGCAGGGTGCTATACAGGGGCAGATAAATCTTTCTGCAATAAGAAAGATTAGCTTTTGTGCAATGCTGGGCAGATCACTCATTCACACATCACTGTGTGTATTTATGTTATACAGGTTCATATTATATTGGTACCTGGATGTACCTCTGATTGATGGCAGCTAAACGCCACAGTAACTTAACACACCAGTCTAATCTATAGGCTACCCGGCACAGGCCCACCCCCGCGTGAACAATAAGAAAGATTAGCTTTTGTGCAATCACTCATTCGCACATTGTATTTAATGTTATACTGGTTCCTATTATATTGGTACCTGGATGTACCTATGATCGATGGCAGCTGAGCGCCACAGTAGCGAACAGTCTAATCGGCAGGTAGACTAACCGGAACACGCTGGCCACCGCCCCCTGAATGTACGCACACACAGTAGCGAACAGTCTAATCAGCAGGTAGACTAACTGGAACACGCTGGCCCCCGACCCCCGCATGTAAGCGGCCTTCTGCCTGGATGTACCTATGAGCGATGGCAGCTGATCGCACACAGTAGCGAAGAGTCTAATCGGCAGGTAGACTAACCGGAACACGCTGGCCACCGCCCCCCGAATGTACGCACACACAGTAGTGACCAGTCTAATTGGCAGGTAGACTAACTGGAACACGCTGGCCCCAGCCCCCCGCATGTACACAGCCGAGCGAACGGCCAAGCACACGGGGGTGCGGCGAGCGCGACAAATGATATATATTATATATGTATATTCACTCGAGTATAAGCCGAGCCTGAGTTTTTAAGCACATTTTTCGTGCTGAAAAACTCGGCTTATACTCGAGTATATACGGTACAAACCGTTCAACTGATGATGATTTAACCTTTATCTGAAATATCTGCAAAAGTAAAAACCACTGAAGGGTATGTAGGGGTTTGACAAAAATGGGCCCTGTAGGATGAACACCCCTAGGGGTGGTGATGGTAATTGGGACACTTGGAATGGTTTGGGATATTAGTAGTTAACAGGGAGTATCCCTGTAGTTCTGGTTACAGCCACAGGGTGGTGTGTAAGGTTATAAAAAGGGATGCAGCCATGTGCTGTGGGGTCTTAGGCCTGGGACTGCCTCTGGGTAGAGGAGTACAACAGGCTCAGTTATTAGATAGTCAGTTCTGGTGATAGGTCGCTCCAGGAGTGACATGTAGGCGTGGAAGTTAGAATGGGCGGACATTGCCCCTCCAGGAGTGGTAGTGGGGTTAAGACCCCCCAGCAATACATTTGCTGGAGAGCAGGGCCCAAAGTGTCCAGGTAGGTGTATCAAGCCGCCGCTAGAAGGAGTCCTACTTTGAGGGTACCTAGGCGTGAGTACCGGGGTGAGTTCTGGAGGTGGGTCAGCCTGGCGAGAGTACCGGGGAGAGCCCTAAGAGAGGGTCTCTCGGCGTGAGTACCGGGGGGAGCACCTAAAAGGGATCATTTGGCGGGAGTACCGTAGATTACCCAACAGGAGGTAGGTTCTCTTAAGGTGAAGATAAGGAGTATATGCCCTGACGAATGTATGCCACTCCTGGAGAGGTTCTGCCCAAATAAAGACATTCATCTGGTACATCGCTTCTTGTGTATCTGGCTCATTCCTGCACCAGGGATCACCTACCCGCCGGTAAGCAACTACCCCAGGGAGGGGCAAGGTGCCAGGAGTTGTGTGGCGTCCCTGGCAAGCCTACAGTATCAGATCAGGTCCCAGGGTGGGAGTTACAGTCCCACAACATAACCCCTGGGTGGAGGCACGCCATTAAGAGTGAAGACTCCCTGTTACCCCCATAATAAGCGGGGGCTCAGGACTCCTGTTAGTGCCACAAGTATTAGCACTGTCACAAAAGTGGGCTACAGGTATTTCGAGATACTTCTGCGCCTCTCATCATCAAAAACATAAAACTGACATGATTCCATATTTCTCTTTCATTGCATACACAGTGTAATACTCTTCCAGATAGGAAACTATCCTTATTTTATTTAAAGGAGAAGGAAAGGCAAAGTCACTCGGGGAAGTTGCAGCGCTTCCTCCTTCCGGCTTTGCTAGCGCGCGCATGCGCAGTAGAGTGAAAAAGCCAAACTTTAACAGAGAAGTCGCCTTTTCACTTTACTGCGTATGCGCCTGTCATGTAGTCCTTGCAAAACGCAACAAGTGCACTTGCTTATGAGATTTTTGCTATCATTTTGCAACTGGTAGCAAAGTGGTCAAATCTTACTGCTAATTGGTTGTTATGGGTAGCTTCGCTGGTGAAATTTCGTACCTATGCACAACTGTATCCACCTTATTTTATGTGACCTGTTAGAAGACATCATACAAACAGCCTTAATGCAGTAACTAGTTGAAGGGCTTCCTCCTCTTTTGCTAAAGTGTATACTCATGAATACAGTGAAATTTTATAGAAATCCCAGTTAAATACAGACTAGAAAGAGTCTTTACAAAATGTCCTTATGCAATAAGAATAAACAAAAATAAACTGTCAGGTTAAAAATAAGTGCATGTGATAGTTATAATAAACACCTACCATCTTGATGGCTGTGCTAATGTAGGGGGTTCAGATTTTGCAATCTTTAACAGCACCCTCATTGGATTTAACTCATGGTGAGGAGGTTCTATCTGGGCCATTTCTATTAAAGTGACACCAAGGGACCAAACATCAGCTTTGAAGTCATAAGGCCTGTCCTTAGAAGTCTCACACATTACCACTTCAGGGGCCATCCTACAGAAAAAGAGAAAGAATAATGACTTTTTTTTTTTTTTTGAGGAATAAGCATTTATCTTTAAATTATACATTTAAGTCTATTATAAACCATTGTTATGGAAATTTCCAGTCATTTGAGGTAAATAGGTAAGATTTATTTGACATGTACGTGGGCTCTGAACAAAGCCAAGAGGCAGAACTACAGAACAAAGACAGAACAGGGTTTGTGACATAGTAGTATACATCATGAGAAACATTTGAGCCTAGGTGTTACTACTTTACCAGTGTACGAGCATAGAAATATCTGTTCACAGAACAGAGAACAAGTAGCTGCTCTTTGCCAAATAGGTGGTTCTGTCTTCAAGGCCATGGTAGACGTAACCAAGGCTAGCTTGAGAACAGAATCCATCCAGGTCAGGGAGCCTGTGGTTAAATCTGCACACACAGAATTTATTCTTTATCACCATCCAAGACATTAAGCTGGCTTACCAATATGGGGTACCAATAAATGAATCTCGTCTCTGCAGCGTCCTTGTATTTTTGGCCGATACACCAAAATCAGCTATAAGACAAACAAACAGAATACACTCTTTTTATAATATAAAATAATAAACACTTTAACCTGATTTTCAGTGACTGACGTGAGCATTAAGAGGGCAAAGAAAGTTTCATATAAAATAAAGCACTTTTAAGGTTTAACTTGAAAAACAATGTTCTTTTGTTTACTACAAGTTTCCTAAAACTGTGTCAATATTTAGTACTATGGTTATAAGCAATATCATTAAAAATCAGGCTAAGAAAAGGCAAGACTAGAATGCAAAAATGCTCTTCAAATTCCTTATAATTTACATGAGAACTGAATCCACTTCACCAACACAGGGCCCTTACACAGCCTCTTCTACTCTGTGCAACCTCTCAAACCAAAACATCAGAATGTAGTTGACAGCTTCTTCCATGTAAAGGATGTAAACACTTGTCTAGAAGTGGGGCAGTTCAAAACAATTGTAAGAAGACACGAGGAATACAAGTCCACTGTGGGGCTACCACGGGACCATCAGCAACAGCTGCGGGCTCCCCACATTGTACAAAAGTGTTAGGTTTAGTTCTATATTCCATAGTGGAATTTCTTTTATTGTAAAATGTGTAAATCTGGTCTCTTTTTTCTGAAATATGTCTAGTCGTTTGTGGTAAATGTGGAATGATGCAAATGCCAGCATAACTTTTTAAATCATATGATCTAAGACTTGGCAAGGTTTTACAACATATCAGTCTGCTTCCAATGTGTGTTATTAAGCAGAAAAAGTCACTGACAGACTTTCTGGTGAACATATGTGATGGGATAAAGGAAAAATATTCAGGAGCTTTTTCCCCCTCTGAGACAAATTAAGAGATGCTTGAGAAGGGGTATTTTGATTTCCTCTGGATCAACTAGCAGTTAGGCAGGTTATATATAGACATAAAAGGTTGAACTTGATAGGTGTTTGTCTTTTTTCAACCTAACTTATTGTTACTACATTTTTCTTCAGAATTCTAACAAATTAACATTGCTTTGGGATACCAGAGAAAATGCACAGTAAGCTTTGTAAAACTAGTTGGTAACTTCTCCTCTATGAAATAAAATTGTGTTTGGAAAAATGTAATTATGGTCTCCAACATTTAAGATGTGGCCAATTATATTCTTATAATTTATAATGCATACGAGGTGTGATTATTAGAAAGGACAAAGGCTTACCAAGGAACCTCTGCTATATCCAGCTTGTATTATTATTATTATGGGATAGACTGACTGAAATTTGTTTTGACATAATCTGCTGAACAGTGCTGTGTACATAAGAAGTGCTACATAAACAAAAATATTCATACAGATTTTTTGAGTAGAACGCCACTTACCCAGTTTAACATCGCCATCTAATGTAAGAAGTATATTGCCTGCCTTTAGATCTCGATGAATGATCTTGCTTTCATGCAGATATACCAATGCTTCCAGTGTCTGCTTACAAACAACCCGTATTTGAGGTTCTGTTAGTGCCCTCTCCAGCTCTGCAAATGAAAAAATAAGTTTTAATCTTTAACTCCATATATACTACTCACTAAAATCATCTCTTATAGAAGTCTAATCTGCAGAAATCTGCTTAAAACACAAACCCAGGGCTGACGTGCAAGAGCATTAAGTAAAGCCCCCCTTAGGGCTCATACACACAGCACCTCTGCCCTCATTCTGCACTCTGTACCGCAGCCAAAGCAAAATCCAGTCTGAAGTGCAAGTCCAGTGTTGGCAGACAAAGGTGGTCCTTACCACCTGCTATAGTCAGGCAGAATGATGTGCAAGGATGGGTAGGGGTCAGCGGGGGGATGCCTTTGTGCCTCTCCCCTCATCAATACAGCACTGCAGAACTGCAACTTAATTATTCTATATCACAACATCTCATCAACCTGCACAATGACCTGTGAGCTGCTTAGAGAGTAGAATCTTAATATACTCAGCAAGGATAGCTGAAGTGTTATTTCAAAATATCATACACTGTAGATGAGAGATATATGAAGCCCAAGCTGTTTTCAGATTTACTTTAAATCGCCCCTTTAAATAAGGTTTACATAGAGAAAGAACCCAGAACCTACCTAACATTACAGCGTCTACTGCTCCTCCAGCACAAAATTCTATGAGAATCTGTGTTCAAATCAAAAAGAAAAATGCATTTATAATCAATAAAGGCAACTGTGAAAATAAAAAAAATAATTTTTTTACAGAATGAATGGCAAAACGTGATATAGCAAAGGATAGCAGTAAATATGAGCCAGCAATACATTTTCCAGAGTCCAAAGAGTAAGAGTCATTATGAATGCAATATTATAACTTTTTCATTTGCAATTCAGGTAACACCAAGCTGTAGCTACTGAGATATTTAACATCTGAAAATCAAGGGAATTGCAGATAGGAGTAAAACTGGTCCTCGTTTTGTTTGTTTGTTTATTGAGTCGACTGCCTTTTGTGTTCTGCCTCTTGCCAAAGGGAAACTGGATATGCTCATCCTTCATAATGGCATTTAAACAAATACCTAGTGTAGAGTCAGTGACCCCAGCAACCAGACAGCAGCTTTAATCCTAGAGACATGCAGAATCCACAGCTGTAACTCAATAAACAGAAAATGCAGCTGAACTAGACTTTGAATTGACTTAGAACAGCATTAATGGAATGTTGCTGTACATCATACAATAATGTTGAATGGATATTGACATCATTTAAACAAAATCGCTCCCACAGTATGCATGAATTTCTGTGAATGACTTTTTTTTTTATAGGACAGTATACACCCCTTTTTAACTTTTCATACTTTTTGCTTATTGTTTTAATAAAGATCTATGGTTGCTGCTATTTCTGGCACTAAACAAAAATATGAAAGAATATGAAGGCAGCTTCACTTTAGCACTTCCCGATTCCACAGAACTGCTCAAAGGCTGCTGCTTAGATAATAAAGGTTTGTTTGTTTAAAGGTAGATAGGGAGCTCTGAATAAACTGGTCTATTTATAACGCAAGGGAAGGGGTAAAGGTGGCAACACAAGCATCCGCTCGTTTGGTGAGGTCGGCAACCTACGGGTGGGCAATATCGGACTAATTCAATCATTTGGCCCTTGAACCAAATGATCGAATTAAAATGACAGACATAGGCACCGTCAGTTTAACGAGCCCATGTGGTCCCTGATCCGACAGAAAAATCAAACCTGTCAGATCTCCCCAATTTCAGGCCAGATGTTGGTTGGGGAGCCCCATACAGAAGCAGATAAGCTGCCGAATTGGTTTAAAGGACCGATATTGGTAGCTGAAATCTGCCAGTGTATGGCCACCTTAAGGGCTCTGGCACACGGGGAGATTAGTCGCCCGCGGCAAAACTCCCTGTTTGCGGGCGACTAATCTCCCCGAGTTGCCTTCCCCCTGCCATCCCACCGGCGAACATGTAAGTCGCCGGCGGGATGGCAGACGCGGCGAGGCGATTTCAGGAAATCGCCGAAAAAGACTCGCGAGTCTTTTTTGGCGATTTGCGCGAAATCGCGCCGCATCTGCCATCCCGCCGGCGACTTACATGTTCGCCGGTGGGATGGCAGGGGGAAGGCAACTCGGGGAGATTAGTCGCCCGCGAGCAGGGAGTTTTGCCGCGGGCGACTAATCTCCCCATGTACCAGAGCCCTAAGTTCTTTGAAAATTGCCCAACTTTCAAATCAGTGCTTTATAATGAAGAAAAAAAAATACAAAAGTGTGTGTGTTTTTTTTTTAATTAAAACAGCAGGCAGAATGTATTTTTTAAATCAATCCTACTTGGTGTGCTCATATTTAGCATTAGAGAATTTACAGAGGTACAGCTGGTGCCTCATTTAGACATGTTGGAAGTCAGGCTGCTCTCTACATTCCTCTATATAAGAAGACACATGGAAACTTCTAAATAATCTAAAGCAAGTTCCATAAAGTTCAGGTGGTTGTTTCTCTAAAAACTAGGCCCAGCTGACCTGGTTTATGAAAAAGGGAATGCTATTTGAACCCAAAGATTATTTTGCCAACAATGAATAATCCACAGGTTGCACTGATCATCTCCATTATGCCATGCACCCCATTTAACTATCACTTAACAGTAGATTAAATCAGTAATTAAATCAGTGAAGTTCAGCATTTTATAAAAGTAAATTTATAAAGTTATGTGGCTAGCATATGCTCAGCTTCTATAAAGGCATCATGGCCATGGTTAGCATTTGTTTCAAACATCAAAACATTCATTTATTGAGGAGGAAACCACAAAAAGCACAAAGCAAGTTAGAGGTTTAAAATGTAGGAGACACTGAGAGGTGCTGAGAAATATACCTTACCTGCTCACTACAAAGTTTTTAGATACATAATATTAATCACAGACCCATTTACTAAGCATCTGTAATTTTGCCAAGCAATAAAGTCTCAAGTTAAAAACACCAATGTTCACAACTGGCTCACAATAATTCTGCACCCTGCACTACATTTGGCTATGACTCTGGGGTTTCCAGGGGAGCCAGAGGAGACACCTTTTGTTCCTGTTCTTTGGTTCTTGACTTGAATGTGCTCTATTCAATAGCTAATGTCTTATAATCTGACGCGGTAATATGAGACATGAAAGACTTGGGCCCAGAGAGTGAAGGGAACAGACCTTTACCCTACTTATCCCTCCCCTCTACCTGTTTCTGCCTTCAGTTAAAGAAACATTAGGCTGATGCCACACAGGCGTATTCTCGGCAAGCCGAAAAACACTTGCCGACAATATGCCCCACTACTGTAAATCTACCCTACCTTGTGCCTGCACCCGAATGAATGAAATACACTCGGGTGCAGGCACATGTAGCCGATATCCGCCAAAAATGGGAGACGTCGTATCTTCGGCGAATATCAGCTACATGTGCCTGCACCCGAGCGTATTCCATTCATTCAGGTGCTGGCACAGGTAGGAGCATATGGCGGTGTTTTCGGCAAGGGATTTTCGGCAAGGGATTTTCGGCTTGCTGAAAATATACGCCATACTCGCCTTAGACACAGAAATTGTTAATTGTTTAATTACCGACAATATATCACATAATGTAATATTGCTGTATATTCATAAATTTTTAATAGAATTATTAATTAAAAACAAAACACCAGTGCTTTGGGATTTAGAAACACTGGGACAATTCTTTCCAACAATTATTTTGAGGAGTGTTAGAGCTCAGAGGCAATGCTAACACCAAAAGAACTCGCTGGCACATTCCTCTGCTCTGAGAAATGTGACAATTTGTGTTAGCACATCTGACTGTCAGGTAAGTTTTTAGTATATGAAATAAAATTAAATCTTCTGGGTATCCCAAAGGGTTTCCAGATTTATCTTTTACCAAATTTGCCCGTAAAGATCTGGTACAAGTATGGGATCTATTATCCAGCGTACTTGGGGTTTTCTGAATAAGGGTCCTTTTGTAATGTGGAGCACCATACTTCTAAAAACCAGGTGCAGGCACAGGGAAAGACTGATGCCAGAGTAGGGGCTGATTCTCAGCCAGCATTTATCTGCAGGATAAGAATCAGCCCTGTGAGGCATTAGCCTGGTAAAGTGTACAAGTAATAAAAATACAGACAAACCTGTCGGTTTAAAAAATAAAGATTACATCCATTTTCAAGATTTACCAAAACAAGCTTACCCAGAGGTTATTTTCATAGTAGAAAGCATCCAAAAGCTTAACAATATGCGGGTGGTCACATGATGCCAAAATATCAATCTCCACCATGTAATCCTCCAGTTCATCTTCCGATTTTGTATCTATGACTTTTGCTGCTGCCAAAATTCCAGTCTCTTTATTCTGGGCCTGAAAATGAAACAGTAAATAAAGGTTATAAGAATATGGCCTTTTCTAGAAGCTTTCAATTAAATTCCAAAATCTTTAAACTGATCTATATTAGATTGTAGGTTAGACCTAGTTTTGCTGGGTAGTGCTACAGAACGGGTTCAACCCAGCCCTGAAAGTTCCTTTCTTTGTTTGTGTACAAACTTCAGGCTAATATTGCTTGTTTCTGCCTTTCAGTATTTACTGGTAGTATTCTTCAAAATGTAAAAGAATCTAAAATCAGAAATACTGGTTAAGCTGGCTATACATTCCAAGATTTTGTTCTGTAGTTTAGCCAAGGTGGACTGACAGCTTCAAAAGACCATTCTGTGATTTTATGGTCAGTCATGTTTAAAGACCTGGTTGATGCACCAGGGTGATGAGTACATAGAGAATTGGCACTTGAGGAGAGCAGCTCCACTTCACTTTCTGCAGCACTGATTGGTCTGATACAGCGTATGGCCATCTTTATTCTAAAATCACCAGGTGGGAAGATGATGTTTAACTGCACAGGTTGAATCAATTTTACTTCCCATTAAGCTGGCCATACACGTGGCGATCTCACGATGTTTCGTACGACCGTCGGTCGCACGAAACATCGTCAGATCCGCCACACACCATTCAGGGCTGAATCGGCAGGTAAGGAGGTAGAAACAATAGGATTTCTACCTCCTTCTGCTGATTCAGCTCTGAAGGGAGAATTTTGGTCAGGCGCCTTCTATGGCGCCCGATCAAAATTTTCTAACTTGGCCGATCGGCGAGCCGACCGATTTCAGCAGCTTCCTGCGATATCGGTCGGCTCGCTGACATGCCATACACGCACCGATTATCGTACGAAACGAGGTTTCGTACGATAATATCGGTGCGTGTATGGCCACCTTTACTCTGAAGGAGAACATCAAGTTCAAATAGAACCCAAAGTTGCATAATTTTACATGAGTCATGCCATCCCACCACTGCATTGTATGTAGAATTATAGAGAATTTCAGCTGACCACAAATGGGCCAATCCCTGAATGATGCATCGGGCTGCCTTTTGCACAGAGATCTACAATCTATAGCATTTTGTACACTTCTCCTAGACATTATTGACCTTTTAGCATGGCAACTCATGGGTGTGACGTGCGCTGGAATTCTATGAAAGGGATACATTAGCACAACATTTGCAAAGGTATTTGTCTCGACACAGGAAACTCACACGAATTATCCTGATAAATGGAAATGAAATGTGAATCTCATGGAAAAGAAATAGATTTGACCATACAAACAGTTATAAAGACACAAACAAATTAGTATGGTAAAGTACAAATAATTCTAATGAGTTATTACAATTACTATTTAAACAATGGTACCCACATCTCCCAGGCAGTTCCAGACTGGCAATCTGTCAGTTCAGGCAAATGCCAGAGGTTGAGGTTTCAACCTCAAGTGGGCCCAATCTGCACTGCTAAAATGAAACAAAAATAGCCACTGCAGCTGTGAGCATTGCTGAATTGCTAGTCAGAATTTACATTAGCTTCTGGCGACACTTCCCCATCCGCACTTTCCAGTGGCACCTCAATGCAAGGGAGATGTGACATCGCTTATGGCCTGTGAAGGAGTTCATGACGAGGACGGGGCACCCTGAGGGGGTATGGGGCCCCTGAAGTGGCAGTAGGGTTGCCACCTGTCTGGTTTTGACCCGGACACAGTTTTCAGTAAGGCTGCCCAGCCCAAATAGGGAAAACCAGGCAGGATTCTCTAGGATTGACGCAGCGATTGGCCAATTGCAGAGGAATATCCTGCCCCCCCTCCCGTGATGGTACGGCCCACCCCCATGAGAGCACACCCCGCCTTCCTTTCCGGAGTTCCCAGGCAGGAGGGTGGCAGTCCTGATGGGCCCCCACACACACCAAGTCCAACATTGCCACCTCTAGCCTCACTGGTTGATTACAAAAGATTAAAGCAGGCGTTGCAGCTTGATCTTTAGGTTTGAATTTTGGGGCAGTGACATTAAGAATCGCCTATGGTGCTAGGCCGTTGTCATTACTAAATAAGTATGGGGCATTATGGTAACTAGCACCAACAAAATAAGTCTTTGCTTAATAAGGACACACAGTACTGGGATCAGTTAATAGAACTCAGACATTTTAAAAATATTTTACATTAATTCCAGTTATGTTTCAAACTGAAAAAGACTCAAAGAATTTATTGTGGTTTAAGTCAAACAGAACTGGCAAAATGTGGGCTGCTTAAATATTTTTACTCCCAGTCCAGTCCTGCTTCCAGGGGTGCTATGGTCACTCACTAGATCTGATGAACAGTATAGCATCTGCTACTCATAATAACACAGACATATGTAGATAAATTAGGCTCCCTGAGCAGAATAACCTAGGGTAACAGTTGTGCTGCATACATTTTAATAATTTCGCTGTCAATCTTTCTCTATAAGAAAATGAAATGAAAATGAAATGTCCTTCCTCCTATTCTTCTGCATTAATTGGATCTGTGCCCCACTCTAGCATGGATTGGTTACAGTACACAATATAGTTATTATGGCATTTCTAGTTGTCATGTAATACAATCAGGATTCATTAAAGTACTTCTCAAGGCATAAAGCTATATGTCAAAAAACCTATACATATATAAGGAAAAAGATGGGTGATGGGGTGATTACTAATTGCCACAACATTACCACAATTCTCAAATATGTAAGTAACCTCCTGCAAAGGTACCCATGTGGGTACAAATCCCGGTTGCTTTAGTGGTGGCAATTAGTTGCCATAACTAGATTATAAAAATTGCAGCAACTAATTATCCTGTCTGTCTTCGCCCTAACAACTGACAGCTTTTCCCATAATTTTATCTCACATGTGCTGCTGGAAGAGGCAATAGAACATATAAAGCTTTTCATGCAATTATTCAAAGTGTTCCAAAATGTTTAGATAAAGTATTGCACTGCAAAGTATCCTAAGTCCTAATCCTGATTGCTTTTGATAGCTGCGACAGAGAGTGATGTTACATGTTTTATATTAGGACACTGAGGAATAAGTAACATTTCGATTCCATTAGCTTCCCATATGGCACCAACACAACAGGCACTGCAGGGGTCTGGGAGCACAGACAGATGCCAGGGACTTGTACCTCTCTCTCAGACAGCAGGAACAGCCTGCTAAGCAAGGAGCTACTGAAAAACACTATTTTCCCTCATGCTCATGAACAAGAATGAGCTGCAGATTATTATTATTGTAAGAACTATAGTTGCTGTTACGTCTCAAAAATAGAAAAGAGGCAGGCACTCTGGTAGAGTCAAAAGTGAATAGCGATTGTTCATGAGAAGTAGGAGTAAAATCAAAAACTTTTTATTTAACACATGATACATGAGGCTCTTTTGAGCCTTTTTGATTTTACTCCTACTTCTCATGAACAATCGCTATTCACTTTTGACTCTACCAGAGTGCCTGCCTCTTTTCTATTTTTGAGACGTATCCACGATGGCTCCCTTTGGCTGAAGGTCTGGGGCATGAGCACCTGGGCCAACCTATACTATAGGTGAGATCCTTTCTTATGAGCATATGTACTACTATTATGTTATTTATCTATAGTTGCTGTTACCTCCCACTTAAAACCTCTAGTCAGCCTCTACAAAATAATAAATGAGGAGGAGAATGCAGAGGGACCTTATGAGTATAAATTATAAATTACTGCTGTCTGCCTCCTACAAACACCTTTCTGTCTTTCACAGATTAGCATACTTTTGCTACCTCCATCGAATGCTGGTGGTTAGCCACACTGTATGCAAGAACATCCTTTACTGTGGCTTTTACTCACTGAAGTTTCCATTACTTCTATCTGTTGTTTTTTTAAGTACTGTGGATAAGAAAATGATAATGATACAGTAAAAGGAACAGTTGGACCGATTCGGCAGCTAATCGGCCCGTGTATGGGGAGAGCAGATCGGCCTGGCCGACCGATATCTGGCCTGAAATTGGCCAGATCTCGATCGGGCAGGTTAGAAAATCTGGTCGGATCGCTGACCGCATCGGCTCGTTGATGCGGTCCCCGATCCGACTGCCCCATAGCCGCCCACATAATCCGATCGTCTGGCCCCAGGGCCAAACGATCGGATTATTTTTTTTTTTACCTAAATGGTCCCCGATATCGCCCACCCGTAGGTGGGGATATCGGGGGAAGATCCGCTCGCTTGGCGACATCGCCAAGCGAGCGGATCTGCTCGTGTATGGCCACCTTTAGAACAGAAGACATGAATGATAATGATATTTTTTTTTAAAAATTTGTGGGAATTATGGTAATTATGTAACCTTGAGGTTTTCCTATACACACAAAGAGTATGTGCAATTTGCCATCCAAGAAACAGTATGCTGCACCTTAGCTGCTCCTGGACTCAGTGTGTCAAAGAAACCAGATGTAACTCAAGCAAAAGTGCATATTTTGTTTTTCTCTTACTTGCCCTTTAATGTAAGCACTTTGGGCCATTAATGGGAGACTCTCCTTATAGGACATAGTAAATCAGTATCAAAGCCTTAGTTATAGATGCTGTGAATGTAAATATCTTGCTCACAATAACATTTGCATTGGTCTCATTGTAGAACAGGAAATGTCTGGACAGGAAGAGATTTGGGAAGACACATGAATAGTACAGCATTCTCCTTCCTCCATCACTAACACTTATAGAAAATGCTCACTCAATATGAAAGGCAAGAAAGAAAACATGTTTTTGTACAGACATAATATCCAGAGTTTTTAGGACCACGCAACGCAGCATTTATGGCTACTGCAAGCCCCCGTGTACATATCCAGCTCAGGCCACACTTTGCTAAGAAAACAGAGACCAGTGCACTACACAGCATATGATGCCCGCTATACCATCAAAAATTTCTGCTGAATGCAGCACAAACCTATGCCTTCATTGGCATCAGTGTTTGCTTCACTACTAAGGCAGCTAGCTCTCAGGCTATAAGATAACCCAAGAAATTGTAACCACTTTGGAAAGTTCCATTTAAGCCCCCATTTTGGTATTAGGCCACTTGCAGTTTTATGTTAGAGAAGATAAGTAAAGGTGGCCATACATGAACTGATAAAAGCTGACACCGGACCATGTTGGTAGCTTATCAGCCTGTGAAGTTGCTCTAAAGTCACCCTAAAAAAAAAAAAAAAAAAGCCTGGGTTCACCTCACCAACATGACCATTTCCCATAATAAATTTTTATTCAGTAGCCAGTATCAGCAGTGCTGTAACAACAGTGCTTGTGGTGCACACTAATCAGTGCCTTCGGGCTGCTAATTTTTCAGAACCAACTCACATAGAAAACCAAACAATTTTCCAAAAAATGCCAAAAATCTATAATGCAATGTCATCCCTTCATAGCCCTTTTTACCACCTCCACTAACTTTTTCTTCCTATGACAAAGTATTATGTTATAATATTGTCTCATGATAAACTGTGCCAAAAAAGCACATACAAATCTATATGAAAAATGACACCAAACATATGATATTAATCTAAGGTTATTTTTGCTGCATTTTATGAGCAAAAATGGTGCCTTTGAACAGCTCCAAGCCAGACCTGAGACAAACACATGGCTGCATAATATAAACTTTTTCACCAACAGATTGAATGACTGAAAGTGAACACTCCTTGGCACACAAGGGTGAAAAGGAAGCAGGGGGTGGGAGTAGTTTTACAGATCTGTCTTCTGTCTCTCTATCGGGCAGGATGGATTCTGTTTCTTATAAAGCGGCACCACTTTCCCCACAATAAAAATGGCACTTTCATTAGTCCCTGGCCAGTTGTGCTGCTGCATAATGTGAAACAGGCCGCACACAGGAAGCTCTCTCTGGAAACCCCAGCAATAGGAATTGTAGCTACACCTTCAGCAAAACAGGCTGGTAACAAATGTAATTTCCTTTACACGCACATTTTACGTCTCACACTAAATAAGCACTGCATTATGCTCCATAATATTACCCTTTCAGCCATGTTGGGGTGCAATAATCATTATTATTACAATAAAGCCATGTGCAACCTGCTGGCTGTTATGTACATAAACAGGGGACTTAATAACTTAATGGTAAAACAAAGGATACCGATTGTAACAAGAACATTAGAGCCCTGGATTTATGAGGTTTTTGTTAGAGGGCCCTATTAGGTAGCATTGCCACCTGTTTTGAACTGGACAACCCGGTTTTTCCTGGTGCTGTCCAGGCTTCAGAGCCCAGAAACCCAGACAAAAAAAAAAGTGTATATAACACTCTGAACCACCCAAACCACTCCCCTTAATAAGCCAGGAAATGTGGCAACCCAACCTCTCGCTAACAACAAGGTTACAGACATATATCACGGCCATAGTGTAGTGCCATGAATCTCTAAGGCAAAAAATAAGCGGTCACCCCCAAATCCTATTCTAACTGCCTTTCAAGCTGAGCTTCCAAGAGTATCTTGGCATTCTGCAGCAATATCTCCTAATCTTCCTTTAGTCTTGGCACCACCAGGGGAGTTCCTACTTGCAAAGTAATAAAGGGGTAGTTTACCTTTAAATAAACGTTTAGTATGTTATAGAATGAGCAATTCTTAGCAACTTTTCAATTGGTCTTCATTTCTAATTTAATAGTTTTTGAATTATTTGGCTTCTTCTGACTCGTTTCCCCAATTTCAAATGGGGATGACTGACCACCGAAGCCAAAAACCTATAGCTCTATGAGGCTACAATTTTGTTACCTTTTATTACTTATTATACTATTCAGGCCCCTCCTATTCATTTACCAGTCTCTCATTCAAACCACTGCCTGGTTACTAGTGTAAATTAGATGATAGCCACCAGATAGGTGCTAAAATACAAACTAAAGAGTTGCTGCACAAAAAGCTAAATAATTCAAAACACACAAGTAAGTGAAGACCAATTGCAAATTGCTAAAAGTTAATTATAAGGTTAATAAGCCCCTTAAAATCTGGGGTGATCCAACTGATAAAATCAGTAGTTATAAAGTATTTCCTCTTCTTCCCCACTACAAGCAAGAAGCACAAGCACATTAAAGAATTGTTCAATAAAATGTGCATCGACTTGTGGTTTGGGTGTGGGTTGGAAAGGAGAGGCTACCTGACTCATGGAAAAAGGATGCCCGCCTGTGTCACTATCCCACAGCTCAGTATAAATAAACTTTATTTAACCGAGTTGGACTTGTCACACCCACGTGGCTAACGACCAGAGACGTTTAACCAAATACTTACCCTTTTATGTTTAAGTGTTTTATGGGTCTGATTAGAACAAGTTGCCAGAACTAACACCCTGCTTACCATCTTGTGGTTATTTGCTTGTGTATTTCTGTTTGTTTAGTGAAAGCTCCCAAGGCTCGGAAAGAATAAAAATGCCAAGAATGAAGGATGGACTTAGAGTGGCTGCATAAGAAATAATTGTCGCTCTTATTTCAAAAGTCTTTGCCAACTTATGTCACAATCATAAAAGCTTATAATCATTATTAACCTTTTATTTATATAGCACCACTAAGCTTACATAGAGCTTCACAAATACATTTATCATTCACACCAATACCTGCCCCAGTGGCACTTACAGTCTAGGGCCCCTATTATTTTTACACAATACACTAGGGTCAATAACTTCAGGAGTCAAATAACTTGCATGTACTGTATGTTCTAAAGCAACATATACTTGAGTGGCATGGTCTGTACCCCAAAGTTAAACTTTATGTACATTTATGTTTTAATCACAACTGTGATCTCAACAACTGACTCACTCGTAGGATTATCGACTGCCCCTCATGACTTCCAAGAACAGTCGCACTGCCTTATGCATTGTTCAGTGCTGAAACCCCAGCTATAAAAGTCTGTAGGTGGTTTCATATTATGGTGCACGATAGAGTTTGGGGCATTAAAATACCATGAGATGGCCTACCATAATACCTTGCAGGATCTTCTCTATAGAAGCTGAGATTCTTCTACTTATACTATTTATATGCCTCAGATGGGGCCCATACTGAGTACTACATAGATGTCTGTGCAAGACAAAGTTTAATTGGCCAGTTCAATTACATAGTCCAACGAGACTGCAATAAGGAAAAAGAGGTCTGTGCCAGAAGCAAAAAAGCTGAATTTTAAGACCTAAAACTAAGACTTTTGGTAATGAAATGAGAACTCAGTGATATCTAGTCCTTACTACCTAGAGACAGTCCACAAGCCTGGCAGGCTGTGCTCTTGCTGATTACGACACCCAAGCATTGGTGTCTGAATGTTACAGTTCAGCAACAGCTGGAGGGTAACAGGCTCTGCACTTGATTCAGAGCATAAAAGAACCTATGACTAATAATGGTATATAAAAAGCAGAAACTTCCTCCCTGATGTGGTGCCAGAAATCTGGGAAATCTCATTTCCTTCTCAGGGTCAAAGCGAGAGGGGCCCCTAGAAGACTTTGGTTTTCTTTGGTTATATAAATAATTTAGGGGCAACCAGCTGGCAGCCCTACAGCCTTGTTGGAAGTTTAAGGTTCATTATTTCACTCAGCACAAGTGGATCAATATGATGCTAAAGGGCAGCAGTCTGTACTGGTGTATATACAGGGACAAGGCAAAAGACCTTAGGCTGCAGACTGTACTGATGTATATACAGGGACAAGGCAAGAGACCGTAGGCTACAGACTGTACTGGTGTATATACAGGGACAAGGCAAGAGACCTTAGGCTGCAGACTGTACTGGTGTATATACAGCAGTGATCCCCAACCAGTGGCTCGTGAGCAACATGTTGCTCCCCAACCCCTTGGATGTTGCTCCCAGTGGCCTCAAAGCAGGTGCTCATTGTTGAATTCTTGGCTTGGAGGCAAGTTTTGGTTGCATACAAACCCAATATAATGCCAGACGCAGACAGAGCCTTCTGTAGGCTGCCAGTCCACATGGGGCCTATTAAATAGCCAATTATTGCGCTCATTGGCACCACCAGGAACATTTTTTATGCTTGTGTTGCTCTCCAACCCTTTTTCCATTTGAATGTGGCTCACGGGTATAAAAGGTTGGGGATCCCTGATATACAGGGACAAGGCAAGAGACCTTAGGCTGCAGACTGTACTGGTGTATATACAGGGACAAGGCAAGAGACCTTAGGCTGCAGTCTGTACTGGTGTATACACAGGGTCAAGGCAAGAGACCTTAGGCTGCAGTCTGTACTGGCGTATATACAGGGACAAGGCAAGAGACCTTAGGCTGCAGACTGTACTGGTGTATATACAGGGACAAGGCAAGAGACCTTAGGCTGCAGTCTGTACTGGTGTATATACAGGGACAAGGCAAGAGACCTTAGGCTGCAGACTGTACTGGTGTATATACAGGGACAAGGCAAGAGACCTTAGGCTGCAGTCTGTACTGGTGTATATACAGGGACAAGGCAAGAGACCTTAGGCTGCAGACTGTACTGGTGTATATACAGGGACAAGGCAAGAGACCTTAGGCTGCAGTCTGTACTGGTGTATATACAGGGACAAGGCAAGAGACCTTAGGCTGCAGACTGTACTGGTGTATATACAGGGACAAGGCAAGAGACCTTAGGCTGCAGTCTGTACTGGTGTATATACAGGGACAAGGCAAGAGACCTTAGGCTGCAGACTGTACTGGTGTATATACAGGGACAAGGCAAGAGACCTTAGGCAGCAGGGGGACATTTAGAAATAAAATTCTTGTCAACGTGTAGGGAGAAGCTAAAAATGATTATAGCTAATAAGTAGGGGCAGTGGGAGCCCTACCCGAAGGCTGGCCATGCTGGCTACTCACCTTATAGACTTTGCCAAAGGCTCCATCCCCCAGTTCCCCCACAATCTCCCAATACTCCTCGGGGTTTTGGTCCCGCTTGACATGCTCGTACTGCTTCTTCTTCTTGTCTCCCCCGAGCTTGAAGATCTTTCGGAAATTAAAGAACGACATGTTTCCTGCGGGTGATGGGGGAATGCCAAATGGCCGGCACCTCCTCAGTCCCAAGTGGGCAGCGCGTTGAGCTTAGCAGGGCAGTGCCTGCGCCTTCATTCCCCGGCAGCACCGAAGCAACACCCTGTGCGGGCCTAGCAGGGCAAGGGAGGGGGCCTAGCAGGGCAAGGGAGGGGGCCTAGCAGGGCAAGGGAGGGGGCCGTGTCACTTCGCATCAGCAACAAGTCTCCGGAGGAAGTCAGCATGTAAATGAGAGGCGGAGGGGGAGGGCCCGGGAGATCCACCTGCCTCAGGGCCCCACTTCCAAGGCAGCTTGACGGGTCACACGCTTGTGAGGCTGCAGGGGGTGTATTCTGGCTCTCACAGGCCTACCCACCCCACCGGGCACCGGGGGAAGAGGAGGCTAAATCCCGCGGCGGGACAGAGGGAGCAGCCGGAGTGACTGTCCTACTCTAGGGCCTCTACTTCCTCCGGCCCGGGTAAGTGTATCCGCCCCCGCAACTCCGGGACCCTCACTTCCACTAGCTTCCACTTCGCTCTCCTGCTGCCCAGGGCCTGGATTGCGCGCTCCCGAGCTGCAGCTGCCACAGCCGGCGCCGCGCATCCGTTTCCTCGGCAACAGGTTTTTTTTTTTTTTTTTTTTTTTTTTTTAAACCAAACTTTATTTGATTGCATGGCAGCACTTGTAGTGCCAGTGCGTAAAGTTGGGGTACGACAGGAAGGGTATACGCGTCTGAGGCCTTTTCAGAGAACCCTTGATGGAAGTACAGGTACTGTTAGTGACCGAATTATTTCTGCATCCCTTATGTACAGTGTCCCCTGCATCCCTTATGTACAGTGTCCCCTGCATCCCTTATGTACAGTGTCCCCTGCATCCCTTATGTACAGTGTCCCCTGCATCCCTTATGTACAGTGTCCCCTGCATCCCTTATGTACAGTGTCCCCTGCATCCCTTATGTACAGTGTCCCCTGCATCCCTTATGTACAGTGTCCCCTGCATCCCTTATGTACAGTGTCCCCTGCATCCCTTATGTACAGTGTCCCCTGCATCCCTTATATACAGTGTCGGGGAGGGGCCCACCAGAGAACCCCGGACCATGGGCCCATTCTCAAAACTTTCATTCCTCCTCTCCTCCCTCAAACCCTTTATTCTCCTAGTCTCTCTACATACTATACTCTATTCTTCCATCTATCAAGCTTCCATGTTCCCATACAGAAATGGGGAATGACCATGAAATAGGCTAAATAGCTAGAAGCATGAGGGCCCACTGACACCTGGGCCCACCGGGAGTTTTCCTGGTATCCATATTGGGCCAAAGGATAATGTTGAATTCTGACGGCAGCCCTTGGTTCCTATAGGTGATGTGTGAAATGGGCACCATTTATATATGTACATGTAGATACATTATAGGGCAGGGGTGACCAATACGTTGATCGCAGTCCACCAGTCGATCCCCGTGGATTTCTGAACTATGCCTCACAAAACCGGTGATGTTGGCTTACACACTGTAATAAAAAAAAAAATACATTCATTATACGTTCTCAGTTATTTGTAAATGTAATTGCTTTACATCCCCTTTAAAGGCATGGCAGTGTTACCTATTCAGTTGAAAGGAAAGCATTAGTGGACAGAAAGAAGCAAACTGGGGCAAGTAGTAGTAGGTCTGAACTGGCAATCAGTGGGTTGTGGTCAGTGTCCGAGGGTCTGCTGTAAGATGCCATAGACAGTCACTCTTCCGGGGCTGTTTGGGCCTCTGTGTACTTAACATGCCAGGGCCTATTTTGTATCCCAGTCTAAGCCTGAAAAGTAGTGCCACAAATAGTTACATATGCCATGGTTCTAATCAGTCACAGAACCATCTGTTTCAGATTTTGGCCAATATTGCCCAACTTAAAAGTAGGGCTGATGCCACACTTAGCGTATGGCATAAATTTTCAGCAAGCCGAAAATATCGCAATGCACTCTGACCTGTGCCTGCACCCGAATGAATGAAATAGGTTCGGGTCCAGGCACATGTAGGCGATATCCGCCAAAGATATGAAGTCTCACGTTTTTTGGCGGATATCGGCTACATGTGCCTGCACCCGAGCCTATTTCATTCATTCGGTGCAGGCACAGGCAGGAGTGTATGGCGATATTTTCGGCAAGCGTTTATCCGCTTGCCAAAAATATATGCCATACTCTTATGTGTAGCATCAGCGTAAGGGTTATAATAATTGGGATTTTTTAATATATACTTTCTGTGTCAGCTGCTTTCATCCCATTATGTAACAAGCAACAATAATATATATGCAGTCTTTGTAATATCCTGGCAAACATTACAACTTTGAAATGCAAATATGTTCCATCCTTCTATACCAGTCTATTTTCTTGGCACAGCAGAATAGCATAGAAGTGCCAAGAAGCTCCTTAATATGATACTATAGAGTGCAGTTACTGATACCTGGGGCACAAGAGCCCCTACATGCCTCCCCACACTCCCCACAGGTGATCTAACTGTGAGTTGCCCAGTCATTGCTGCAGCCTTTATATAGATCAATACTGAACAGGGGCTTCAAATATTGCACTTATATTGGGTAGCCCCTATTCAAGGGTCTAGCCTCAGGTCTGTGGCAGCTCTTCAAGAGGCAGAACGCAGTGCACAAATAAATGGCAGATTGCTCACTGCCTTTTTTTTTTTTGCACACTGCCTTCTGCTACATGAATGACCCCTTATGACTTTTTATTGTACAGAAGTGACGCATGGGGCTGATTCTTGGCCTGTGCCGATACGCAGGCCTCCACTGGTTGGTGTGTCTGCACTCACAGGCACTGGTCAGTCTGGGTTTCCCTGTTGTTTATTTGTTATTTCTTTCTGTAGTCAAGGAAATGAAACAACTATCACTTATGCACGTCATGGTTTTCTCGAACCATGCAGGAGAAGAAGACAGCTTTGAGTTTGTTTATACAGAGCTCATTATCAACCTTTTGTTACAACTTACCATGTTTTCCAGGCGAAAAGTCTTAAATAATGGCAAAAAAATAAGTTTTAACAGCATAAGCAGATTACATTTTAACTTAATACTTTTGATTGTGCTTGTGTTCAGCAAATGTGTTAGCAAATCATATCCATGTCCATATTTTTATAAGCCTTATTGTTCTTGCCTGAAAGGAGGTGAATTTGCCTAGCCAGTAAGTGAGAACTATGTAAGAGTTAATTGGCAGGTAATAACCATGCAAGAGTGCTCCATATTTCTTTGATGCTCATGAGGCTAGACGTACCCCAGCACTTTCATGGATTCCAAATACACATTATTGATCTCTGCCCCTGCCACACAAAAGTTATGTTGGAATTCTGCCATTCATTTATCCGCCATTACTGTAATACTCAATGCTGTAGATATGCAGAGCCTGTATAAGCCTTTGCAGTTTTTTAATCCACTTTCATTCTTAATGGCTTCCAGTTTATTCTGTATATTAGAGGACTGAAGGAGCCATGGAGATTCCACCCCAGAGCTCTCTATTAAGTCAATATTGTCAGTATAAAATGGATTTCAACTAAGAAGAAAATAGTGTTGCGGCACTTTACACTTGAACCAGAGAGCATTGTGCTCAACCATGTTATCAAGATGAGCTTTGATCGCCACGTGGGGGGGTGCGAGCGGGGGAATCCAGGAATTCAAGATGACGGCCATGACAGGCTGCAAATACACGTTACAAGTTACAAGCCAATTTTTGGGAGATGTGACCATTTTAAAAATAAAAATTTGGCAATTTGCTTTGGGCAAGGGAGCTCTACACTCTATTAAGGGCTACAGTAGTAGCCTTTCCTTGCTCTTTAAATGGCATATAACATTACTATACAGAACACAAATCCCCTGCTACATTTAAAGACCGCCCTCTTTGTTGCTATAGAGGAGTCCTACGATTAGGTTTTGAAACACTGGTAACACTCGGCTAAAACATTCTCTTTACCCTGTTGCCATGGGGTTATTAAAGCAGTTTCTAAGGTATTCTAGAAACCCTAATTGTGACCTGTGCAGAAGACTGTGTGGGTCAAATCTGGTTCTGTACCCTTTAGCCTTAGAAGGGCAGAGAACAGTAGCCTAGGGTGGTAATGCATTAGCAACACCCAAGCTCTGTCTTCAGGGTTGGTTGGCCCCTATTTTATCCCTGCTTACACCAAGGCTCCGAGTGCACAAAAAAACCCCAGATTTTTGTATGTCTGTCTGATCTTCAGTCATAAACTTCTGCCTGTTGAGGGTTGCCATTTATAGCCAGAGGGCCACAGGTTTTAACACCCTTGAAGCTCAGTGTGAAAAGGATTACAAATCTGCTCTTGTACAAATTAGTTGTATGGCATTATTTCTAAAATCAGCACATAAGAGTTGTGTAGTTTGTTCTGGTATTCCTGATGTTGTAATCACTGCACACATTTCATGAACACAACCCGTATCCTCTTTTTCTCTATAATGTGTTGTTAGAGGAACCGCCTTGTGGTTTTGGCTGATGTTTCACAAGAGAGGACAAGCTCTTGCAGAGTCTGAAAGAATAATTGATATTGTGTGGCACATAACAGAAGCTTTGTTCTTGACACTGTTTACCTACCCCTGCTTAATATACATCTGTTTTATCAACTGTCTAAATTATTATATGTAAAATAACTACTCCAAACTTATGTGGGGAACATGAAGTGGTACTGGAGTAAATCTGCTGCAAGGAAGATTGGTCCCTCGTCTTGGACCTGAGTCATTTTGTTCTAGATATCCGACTGGTCAGCTATTGCTTAAACTGACCGAACTAACCCATAGGTCATAAGCCATTGATTTAAATTCAAACATACAGGCAAAGACAATTAAACTTCTGCACAACACTTTATACACCAAAGCTCAATGCCAATATTAGAACTACAGACTCGAAAGCTGGCCATACATGGGCCAATTTTAGCTGCCGATATCGGCCCTTTCAACGGATTCGGTAGCCTATCTGCCATGTATTTACGGACCTCCCTGACTGACATCTGGCCTGAAATTGGGCAGATCTCGATTGTGCAGGTTTGGTTTTTCCATCAGATTGGGGACTGCATCGGCTTGTTGATGTGGTCCCTGAACCGATGGTGCCTTTACCCGCTATTTTAATTTGATCGTTTGGCTCTAGGGGGCATATCATGAGAAGATCCGCTCGATTGGCAAGGTCGCCAAGCTAGCATATCTTAATGTTTATGGCCAGCTTAAGGGTAATGGCCCATGGGGGGATTAGTTGCCTGTGGTTAAATCTCAGCTACTTTAGGCGACTAATTTCCCTGAGATGCTTCTCATCTGCAATAAAGTAAAATACCTGTGGGTAGGCATACACATCGCTTCATTTTCCAAAGTCTCGCAAAGTTTCGTCCTGCAGTAAGGAGGAGCCTAGATTAATTACGGGCGACTAATCTCCCCATGAGCCATCACTGTAAAGGGAAGGACACATGGTCTTGTTTTGTATGAGCTATCACCCTACAGCAGTGCTTCCCAAAGTGTAAGGGGCTTTGAGCTGTGATGGGGTGGGCTCAGCCTGAAGGCCTGTTAGGGCAAGTAATGGGGAGAATGTCTATTTGCTCTTTATGACCTAGCAGTCACCCCTACTGCAGAGATCTATCGCGGCAACTAACTCACTCTGTTGGCCTTAAATGAGAAGGAAAGGCTAAGTCACTTGGGGGTGCCAAAATGTTAGGCACCCCCAAGTGACTTAAATCGCCTACCTTTTACCCCTGCTCGGCGAGAATAGCACCAGCCGGGGTACCTGCAGCACTTCCTGCTTCGCTCACGCACATGCGCAGTAGAGTGAAAAAGTCGAACTCAAACTATTAATGTCTGCTTTTCACTCTACTGCACATGATTGTCCCGGGAATTTGCCGGCAGCGCAAATACGGAAGGAGGAAGCGCTTGCTACAGGTACCCCGGGCTGGTGCAATTTTCTCCTAACAGGGGCACCAGCCCCCGGGGTACAAGGTAAGCGATTAAAGTCAGCTGGGGGTGCCTAACATTTTGGCACCCCTAAGTGACTTTGCCTTTCTTTGTCCTTTAACATAGGCTTTCAGGTGTATCTTAAAGAGCAAATAGGCATTAGGCTGATGGCTCCATGGGCCATCAGCCTAAAGATCTGTTAAGGTGAGATTTGCGGTGAACTGTATTTGGAGTCCCGAATAAGACTGAAATACCAGCATTTTCCTATATGTGTACTCCTTTTATGAGCAAATGGGGCCCTGACAAAAAGTTGAACCTTGGGAGGGTTAAAAAGTTTGACAACCTCTGTCCTACTCAATGCTTTTGAAAGCAGAAAATGACAAAGAATAGAAAATGAAAAGACAAGGAGCTGCAGGGCCCAGAGTAAAACTGGCATTTTTCTCCTATTTCTTATTCTTTGCACCCTCATCTGCCTTTAGAAAATTAGCCCCAAGATGTATTGAGAAAGGCAAAACAGTTAGAAGACTCACTACAACTTCTCATTGTACTAATACTAATGTTTTGCCAGTAACAATGCCATTTAACTAAGGGTGACATGAATGTACACATAGCTCATAACTTTATGGAAACTGGCCATGTGGTGGGCCAAGTGGCTGAAATAATGCATCACAAGGCTCCAGTGCACTCATGGTAGCCAGATAAACCATTTTCACATATATACTTTTTTAGAATGTAAAAATCCTTGAAAATTGCCATTTTACATACTAAAGACTGTCCCCCTGGGATCATATGATTCACAGTGTATACAAACCAACTAATCAATTAGTCAACTAACCAATTAATGGGCAAAGTTCTGCCTTTTACGCTCACACTACTTCCTGTTACAGTTAGAGCGGCATTATTTCTGGTCATGTGATCCCTGAGGGAGCACACAGCCCATCACTAAATGGCGGCTCAAGGGAAAGGATGTAAAAGGGCAATATTTACTGATATATATTCCAGTTTGGCAAGATTTTTTAATAGGCCACTTAGTTTATATCATATTATCTGTTAGTTAAGTATTCAGCCTAGGGGTATCGTTTTCCTTTAATAGATATGGAGTCCTTGAACAAATTTTAGGCTACAAAGGGGAATTCCCCAAAAAGTCCAAAAAACCTCTGCATCCAGGGAACTGTTTTCTACTTGTGACTGCATCTGTCTTTAGGCTGACCTCACTGTCATATCTCAGTAGGAAATGCTGAAATGTTTATTTTGAAACCTTATCTGGAGGAGAAAATCTCATCTCCTGCAGAGACTGCAGTTTACAAAGCATTTACATACAGGCCAGCTGGCTCAAGGTCATCCCAGACATTACAAGCTGGTCCTGAGTATCGGTGGCCTTTGTGTTTGGTGTTAAACATTTTGCTACACATTTAGATTGACTAAGGGGCTGATTTACTTACCCACGAACGGGTTGAATGGAGTCCGATTGCGTTTTTTTCGTACTGATCGGTATTTTGCGATTTTTTCGTATGTTTTGCGATTTTTTCGGATTCTTTACGAATTTTTCGTTACCAATACGATTTTTGCGTAAAAACGCGAGTTTTCCTATCCATTACGAAAGTTGCGTAAAAAGTTGCACATTTTTCGTAGCGTTAAAACTTACGCGAAAAGTTGCGCATTTTTCGCGTAAGTTTTAACGCTACGAAAAATGCGCAACTTTTCGCGTAAGTTTTAACGCTACGAAAAATGCGCAACTTTTCGCGTAAGTTTTAACGCTACGAAAAATGCGCAACTTTTCGCGTAAGTTTTAACGCTACGAAAAATGCGCAACTTTTTACGCAACTTTCGTAATGGATACGAAAAACTCGCGTTTTTACGCAAAAATCGTATTGGTAACGAAAAATTCGTACAGAATCCGAAAAAATCGCAAAACATACGAAAAAGTCGCAAAATGTTCGTTTTCAAGTCGGAACTTTTCCAATTTGGGTCGGATTCGTGGGTTAGTAAATCAGCCCCTAAGTAGAGCTACAAACTAAAAGGATTATTTGTCCTGATAAAGCCACAGCATTTCTAAACCTTGTGCTGTTGGTCCGAATAAACGTAACAATTGTGGCTACACAAGTGTATTGCACTTCATATGGTATCTGTCCCTTCCACCCGCAGGCTGACCTCTGTGTATGGCCACCATTTACACTAATGTGTGTCAGGATAAGGGGTGATGCAGTACAGCTGCTGGGACCAGCCTACACATTTTGATTGGGTGCAAAAGTCACAGTTCCATTTTACTCACCTGACAGACCAAAGTTGTAGTTGCATTAGGGACTAAATATAGCCAGACTGGAGCTAATAATAACAACAATGACTGCTCTTCTGTCAGTTGAACTGAGGAGAGAATTTAGGTAATGGAAATGCTGGATTTTAAAGGCCTTTAATGGGGAGGGCTAGATATAAACACAGAAATATTATCTAGGAGCCTCTCCTGATTTCTTGACCGTAATTCCATTTTTATTTCTCTTTTGTTAGAGGTTTTGATCATTTTATTACATCATCTGAGAAGATTAATATACTCATATATTTTAACAATCTCCAGTTAACCCATCACTACATATGACAGTCCCAGATAATCTCATATTAGCCTGTGGAGGATTTTTTTTTTTTGGTAATTTTTTAATGAGCTGTGGTTATCCCTTTCCTCTTCCTTTCATTGTCACACAAGCCTACACTCTCTATACTTAACTCTTTCCTTGCTATGGGCTTATTTTAACCATTTTAATGCAAATTCATTTTATTTTATTCTGATAATTGGGATATTATAAAGATATAATATTCCAAAATACATTTTTTTTGTAAAAGCTAACCTCTTATCAGTGAAAGGCCCCAAGTTTGAACATTTTCCCTTATAGCTTCATTGTATGGTTCCTCACCAACCAGGCAAGCATCAAATTGCAAAAAGTTACAATGTGGCTTTTAAACCCATAAATTAGGGCTTATTTTTTTATTATCATTATGAATTAAGGACTTTAAAAGGATGTAATTATTCATTGTTTGATAAATGTGCTTCTTAAAACCCCATATTAGTGAATAGAGAACTGTGAGTTATCTTATTGGTGAATTGTGGCAAGCTCTGTTTTCAGTATTTAGCAAATATGCCCCTAAAGGAACATAACATGGGTGAATGCTTTTAGGGCATTCTAACTTCATGGTACACGGAATATACTCATTTAAGGATTTTGGTTCCAGAACAGGATTCAAGGACATTTATTGATTTACTGAATTTCGCAAGCTAAGAATTTCCTGCATGCTGTATACACTGCACATATCGAGATGCATTGTACACAGCTCATTACAAACCAGGTGTGTTTTGTTTTGTCCTTATTCCAGACAGTATTTATTTTAACGACCATATGATGATAATTAAAAATATTTTGGTGACAGGCTTGCCGTGGACTGCATGTTTCTCTCTATTATGTTGTTTAGTTGCAGAGCCATTTTACAACAAACCTCCCATGCCCCTGCTGTATGGCATATTCTGTCCTGTTATAATGGATACCATCCACATTTTTCTCTAATGAATGAAAATTAATGTAATTCTGATTAACTTTTCAATATATATTCATCAAATGAATGTTTTGAATAATTTTAAAGGGGTGGTTCACCTTTAAGTTAGCTGTTAATATGTTATAGAATGGCCAGTTCTAAGCAACTTTTCATTTGGTCTTTTCATTTTTTATCTTTTATAGTTTTTGTATGATTTGCCTTCTTGTTTTGCCTCTTTGCTGACTTTCAAATAGGGTCACTGCTTTGTGAGCTTTGTGAGGATACAATTGTATTGTTATTGTTACTTTTTATTGTTTATCTTTCTATTCAGCCCCTCTACTATTCACTTTTCAGTCACTTTCTCAAAACACTCCCTGGTTACTAAGGTAAATTGGACCCTAGCAACCAGATACCTGCTGAAATACCAAACTGGTGAGTTGTGGAACAAAAAGTAAAACGTAGTAAAAAAAAAAAATAGTAACTACTAATAATTAAAAAATGAAGACCAATTGCAAGTTGTCTCAGAATAGCAATCTCTGTATCATACTAAAAGTTAATTCAAAGGTGAACATCCCCTTTAAAGTCATGTGTAAATGTAACTGTAATTTCAGTTTTCCTACAGCCAAGACATCAGTCCCCATAATGCCCTTCATGGTTCTTAATAGGTCTGTTTATATATATATATATATATATATAGAAACGAGTTGCTGGAAAGCTGCACACCATAAGAGCAAGATAATACCTGGGTGCCAGTGCTGAAAGCGTAGATACACAGGGTTGGAATGACAGCACACGCAGGATGTTTTTCAAGAAGAATCACAGAGGTTTAGATAAATAAATGTGAGGCTTTATTCAGTCCGACGTTTCAGTTCCTATCTGGAACTTTCACTGTCCCTGATGAAAGTTCCAGATAGGAACTGAAACGTCGGACTGAATAAAGCCTCACATTTATTTATCTAAACCTCTGTGATTCTTCTTGAAAAACATCCTGCGTGTGCTGTCATTCCAACCCTGTGTATATATATATATATATATATATATATATATATATATATATATATATATATAATCGGCCTGGCTGGGGGCATGTTCACACGGGGGCAGGCTGTGACATCGGTTAGGCGGATTTGTGAAGTAGAGTGGGTAGGGTCGAACATCACATTGAGGGGCCAGGACATGTTATGAAGTAAAGGTGGCCATACACGTAAAGATCCTCACCAGGCAAGTGGATCTTCTCCCGGGCGATATTGGGCGAATTTAGGCTAATTCGATCAGGGCCAAATGATCGAATTCTAACAACGGTAATGGGCGCAGTCGGTTCAGGAACCGCATCAACGAGCTGATGCGGTCCCTGATCCGACTGAATTTTTTAGCCTGTGTTAACAATATCTGCCTGATTTCAGGCCAGATGTCGGTCAGGCAGGCCCGTCATTGCTGCCGCTATATGGGGCGATAAGCTGCCGAATCGGTCTAAGGGGCCGATATCAGCAGCTACAATCGGCCTGTGTATGGCCACCTTAAGGAAGCAGATTTGGTACATATAGGAGCTAATATAGGAAAAAGGGGTGCTTTGGAGGTGGGCTGGGGGTGGATTGTAGTACATTGCCAGTAAGTCTGTAATAACTGATCCAGCATTGGCTGGTATTTTACTGCTAGTCCCGTGAAATACCGTCCAGGTGACAATCCTAGATACAAAGGGACAGGCAGATACTGTTTTTAGTTGCAATTTCATTTACAAATAACTGTAAAATCCTTATAATTGTTTAATTATTTGTTTAATTAATTATACATTGGAAAGGTTTTTAGAATTATGAAATCAAGAATTGTGCGCTCAATTTTGTGCCCATTTTATGAGAAAATTTGGCAACCTGTAGCCAGTAAGCTGTTGTTGAACTACTACTTACAGTCCTACCAGAATTTACTCTTTATTTACTCTTCTCTGTTGTTCATTTTATATTAAAGGTAGATAAGGTATCAATATTTTTCTTATTTAACAGGGATAACAGAATTGTTGTTCTTATAATAGAACCAATCCAGATAGCACAGAAAATCGGATTATTGTAACCTGTTTCTAAATACAAGCAAGCCAGCGAGGTCGTTCCTAGGTTATCTGCTCTTCCTAAAAGGCTAAAATATATCCTATTTGCAAAGAGGGTGTGCTTTCTATTAAATCAAGGCTTATCTGCCATTTATTTACCCTAAAATAGAACATTAAGGCTGATGCCACACGTGGCGTTTTTACGCTGCGTATTTTCTAATTCTCTCGGCGGCTGAAAAACGCCTGATATCATCATCCATAGAAATAGCTTGAAAAGACGCGAAGCAAACCACACAAAGCGGAAATACGCTAGAAAACGCCTAAGCACGGATTTTTCAAGCGTTGGCTGAAATACGCCAGTACTTGCAAAGCAAGCTATTCCTATGGATACGCAAAGGCAGCTGCCAGACCTAGCGGAAATACGCGGCGTTTTTTGCTATTTCGCACTATTAGCACCATGGCAACAGGATTTGCTTACGTCACCAGTACTAGGCTGAAAAACGCCATGTGTGGCTTGTGCAGCGTTTTTAGGCTGAGAAAAAACGCCGCGTAAAAACGCCACGTGTGGCATCAGCCTAATGCATGCAGGGAACACTTCCTATGCATAGTTGTACTCATACATGCTGTGGGGGAGGGGCAGTGACGTGACACTGTTTAGGTACATCTGAACTTTCCTCATACGCTAACAACTGCCACATTGCTCTATAACAATAGGAAGGAATGCTGCTGCTACTTTATTGTATCCTACAGGGAATGAGGAGATTTAACTCAGTTGCATCGTCCTTTTTAGGACATCATTCTCCAGCCCTCCTCTCTGCCTGTTCTTCTCATTGCTGACAGGGGGGAGGTTGGGGGAGGGAGCATACAGTATATTAAGTTTGGTGGCGGATGTCCTAAAATGGACACCATACTATTGAGTTGGTACTCATAGGGGAATTCCCTGATCTCAGCAACTTTCCCCTGTAAAAACATTTGGGGCAAATACTTGCTATACATAGGGCCACAAAGGGAAACAACTAGCATTCATTCCATACATTTTGTTACTTCTTACTTTAAAGCGTTGTTTTATGTTCTTAATATAGAGACACTATCTTGTCAAGCTTATCTCAGGAGACTTTATAGGCAGCCAAAGCTTGGGCAGACAAATTTCTAAATTATTAAATTACTTTTTTTAATTCCATCTTTTTAAAGAAGGAGATGTTTATGTAGTGCCTTGTACGTTTCAAATCTGCTGCACAGACTTTTTGTGCAGTTGGGTCTGCTTGTGTATGATAATCCATGTGTTTGCGGGCCCTTTGGCATTTGGCAGGTCACCCTCTGATGCCATCACAACAAAGTTGGACCCGTTGATATATCGCCATATGTACTGGAAAATAATTGAATTACCTAAAATTGTCCCACATGCAGCAATATGACCAAAAGGCCCACTGGCCTGTGCCCTAGTTATCCTAAAATTTAACCCACATTCAACATTTGAGCACAAATGCTGAACTTTTGAACTACTGCCATGAAGTGAATGTGACCCTCGGCAATCCTTGCCATTTTTAATGATGCCCCTTTGTAGAATATTTTAAAATCCTATTTGTGTCACCCACAACTTAGTTTTCCTTTTTTAGTCATATGTGCCCCATCCCAAGATCAGATATAACCATTGGTCTCTCACATTGTCCACTCTCTTTCAGGCCCAGATTTGTGGCAAGGACACAAAGGTCCAGGCCTAGGGCAGCAAAAATTTAGGGGTGGCATGCCGCCCTGACACACCAAAGTTCTGCTCCCATACTGAGCAATAGGGACCTCTCCCCACTGCGGGGGGGGGGGGGGGAGGGGACACTGAATGGGGTTGGCCTTGGGGCGCCTGGCTAAGAAATCTGGCGCTGCTCTCTTTAATACAATTTTAATAATTTCCAAACTGTATGTTGACCAATTAGCATGCAGAACTCCTTAGGGCTGTGACAGAATGCCATCCCACCGGCTAGAATGTAAATCGCCGGTGGGATGGCAGAAGCGGCGCTGCGATATGCCGAAGTCATGGAAGTTGCCCTGAGAGGAAGCTTTTCAGAGTTTGAATTTTGGAGCAGATATCCACCATGTGTGCCTGCACCTGGGCAGACACAATGGTTCCAGATGCAGCAAAGAAGAAAGCTGATTCTAGCATAGGGCTGATCCTCGGCCTTCGTTTTTCCATAGCCCAGATTAACCCCATGTGGCACCAGCCTTACCAGAAGTTCTTTCATATAAGGAAGAAAGGAATACAAGAACTTAGCACGTGCAGTAGAAAAATATATAGGTTATATAGGATACAATATTTTACCAGTCAGGCATACAACTGAATGAGATACATCATTTCTTAGTGTTTATGTAATGAGGAAAAATAAGTGTATGTGCACACATACATATATATATAGCAAAGCCTTGTTATGTCAACTTGCTGAACACTTATGTTTTGTATATACGAAAAGATATGTCTAGACTCTGCAAACTAAAACAGAAATGTATTATATAGCTTGGGTTTACATAAGACAGCTTTAATGTGGAACTGGGAGTATGCTGTAAGGAGAGTTTCCATTCAGTTTGTTGAAGGAAATTTATAAAGAAATAGTGTGGTGTAAAACAAGAGTAGTCCAATGTCTTTGTGACACTTCAGTTAAACACATTGCATGGTAAACCAAGCAACTACTACATGTGTTTCCATGGTGATTTGATCCATGGGTTGCTTAAAGGGGTGGTTCACCTTTATATCAACTTTTAGTATGTTATAGAATTACCATTTTGATCAACTTTTCAAGTGGTCTTCATTTTTTATTTTGTTTAGTTTTTAAATTATTTGCCGCTGCATTTCTAGTTTTGTTTTTCTAGATTCTTTCTAGTTTTTAAATGGGGTTCACTGACCCTAGCAGTCAAAAACTATGCAACAACAAAAGTGTTACTTTTCATTACTTATCTTTCTATTCAGGCCCTGTCCTTTTAGGGCTCTGGCATACGAGGAGATTTGTCGCCTGCGTTTTTTCCCCCAGGCGCTTTGGCGACAAGTTGCCACGACAATACACACAAAGAGATTTCATGCGAGTTGAGCTCCAGGCGATCTGCTACCCATGGTACACTCAACAGTTACCCCTCCCACATATTTACTCAAGTCGCTCAGAAAAGGGTCTGTGTGCGATTTGAAACAGCAGGCGACTTGAAGTAGCCTTGTATGTTTTGACACTGGCGATTTCCATTAGTTTAGCATTGGCGTCTTGTCGTTCGTCTTGTCGCCAAATCGCTCTTTTAAAAATCGCCAGCGACAAATCTCCTCGTGTGCCAGAGCCCTTACAATGAAGACACACAGAGCTACTTAGTAGCAGCTACTTGTCACAGCTACTCCAATGCCAGAAAATCCCCTGCCATAGACAATACTGAGAATTGCCTCTGCTAAAAAACATGTAGCGACAATTATCAGTAAATGATCAGTATTGTCTATTTCTGTAGCCATGACAAGTCTAGTAGTTTCATTTATCTTCACCCTTAATTTTGTCGTCTCTCATATAAACCACTGCCTGGTTGCTAGGGTAATTTTTACCCTAGCAAAGAGATAGGTGCTAAAATTTCAAACTGGAGAGTTGAACAAGAATCTTGATAATTCAATAACCGCAAATAATAAAAAAATGAAGACCTATTGCAAATTGTCTTAGAATATCACTCTGTACGTCATACAAAATGTTAATGTTAATGTTAAGGTGAACAACCCCTTTAACTGAACAAAACTTTACCTGTGCCCACTTTAAGGATATTATACTAAAATACTACCATGAACATCTAATAATATACATAATCAACATCCCAATTATGTGTCTGGTTGCATAGTGTACCTAAACACCCAGGGCATGTGTAGCATGGGGTGATTTGAAGCACCCGTAAAACCCAATATCTGTTAACCTGCTTATGCCTTCTCAAGCTTCCCTATGTATAAAATATCCCAGCTCTCCCACTGCCATAGACTTGTTTCTTAAGGGAAAATGACCCCACAAGAAAGTCACACAGCTCCATGACAGGTGAACAAATAAGCAGCTCATTTGCAGAAGCAGTGTAGTTAAAACATTAAAAACAAAAAGGCCTGATGGGCTATTGTCATCGTAGGCATCTCTTGTGCTTAACATAGCGCCAACATAAAGTTACGTGGCAGTTGTTAGTCCCATACCACACACAGACATGCACATACAAGGGTCAGCTTTACTAGGAGCGAGTTAACCTGCCTGTACATATTATATTCTTAGCCTTGCCCAAAGTTCATAAAGTGGAATTTTTCAAGGAAGTGCAAATATGTAGGTGCAGCACTGAGCTTTCACTTGCCCTTCACCAGTGTTGTTCTTGGTTGACCTACATCAATATATCTTGCTTCACATTTAGCACTACAGTCTGTAAATATTCTCTATACTGCAAGTACTGCAAGACAAAATGCAATAACTTGCCACCCACCCTGTCATTATGCTACTCTCACATAGGGCCGCCGACGTTTGTCTCCCTTTCCCCATAATGTAAATTACAGAGCAGTTCTCACTATGGTGACATAGCAGCTTATATAGAAGTAAATTGCCTGCAATGTTTAAACCATGGTGGGAAGAAATGGTCTGCTGAGTCAATATCAGTGTGACATTTATTTTGTTTATGCAACACAGCAGGGTTTTGTTGCCCGAGTCAACTACAGCTCCTATGAATTCAACTTTCTGTACTTTAAACAATGGTACGTTGGTTATTTTTACTGAATTTCTCTACTATTGATCCATGTGTTTTACCAAAAGACATAATGCACCTATTGGGATTTTTCATTTCATGTGGCTTTCTGAATATCTACACTCAATAGGTTCATTTAAAGAGACAGTATAAACCCCTTTTCTACTCAAACTCGATGAATAGGGCTTGTGCTGAACATACTGTTTGCCTATTGTTTAATTAAGCAATATCTATGGTTTCTGTTATTTCTGGTACTAATTAAGAATATGAAACCGGATTCACTTTAGTACGGCCTGTCACTTCCTGGTCCCAATGAGCAGATGAAGAGCTATTTATTAGTCCACTATTGGTCAACTGCTATAGCTTATGGCTTTGGCAACAAGACATCTTGACATTTTGGTCAGAAGTGCCGCCATTACCATTTAAAACACGATTTTGGACTGCAATGGCAAATGCAATTATCATGCAAAAACACCCCCACTGACCGGAAGATGCATACCACATATTCCAATGTATTCATGGTCTGAACAAGGGATTACCATTTTCCTCTAGCACTTATATAGAAGATGAGGATTTTAGTTGAACTGAGGGAAAAGACATTTTATCATCACCATTATAGGAATTATTCCTGTGCTGTAAAATCAGTCAGCCTTGAATAGGCAGGATATGTAATTAGCAAGAAAGTGCACGTGCAGGCCTGACAATTTAACAACATCAGCAGTGACTGATTCAGGGAGATGACCATTTGTCATTGTGGGAGACGGGTAATAAAAAAATGTATTTTCCGCTTTAGAGGGTTATTAAAAGGCTGAACTCTGTGGACTTTGTTCAGTCTAACTGTTTAGTATAATTGCTGTGATTTATTGGTTGTAGTGACCAAGTGTTTTTTTTTTTTTTTTTTTTTCAAATGTTTTGTAAATAGGTCAAACAGTCCGGAGCTTCTGGATGCAGCCGGCTTCTTTAGAAGAGACTCCCTCACTATTATGGGGTTTAGATCCAATCTTTTTAGCCTTTGCAAAACTGTACATTAAAGACATTCTGGAATTAAAGGAGTCCCAGCAAGTTCCAGGTAAGACTCTTAAAAAATTGAGCACTATGAGCATGTGCTAGCCATGCCAGCCCTGTTCATTGTGCAATGTATTTCTCACCTCACACTTGATTTTTGTTATTAGATTATATTTGGTTTGCTGGTATCATGAGTGCCCAAGTACTATGCTGTGTGTTATCCCCATGCCCATGCTGGTTTTGTTATATCTGACATGTGCCCCCCCCCCCCCCCCTCCCATCTCCTAATATAACTACCTGCACTGGGAGTGAGTAAATCCTGGAGGTTGTAGTTCAGCCAGCAGTAGCTGAAAAAGGTTGCAGGTTGAACAACCCCAGATAACTGTTATTTCATTCTGTGGTCGGAGTGGAAACAAAACATTTTGCACTACCAAAATTAGACCATGATCATATGAGTAAATCAGCTCTGATAATGTGAACAGGTCATGACTTTCCCTTTCTAAAATCCTCATGCAGCCTAAAAAGGAATGGAACAGTTACAAAGCCTTTAGCATCAAAAAAAGCCTAAAATAGTAGGTCTTCTGAAACACATGCATGCAATAATATAAATACAGCATTTTTTCCCCAAACAATCCGTAAGAATAGAGCACTTTAAGTTTAAATATAGTAAAACTGCCTAATTATGCATACAAATTGTTCAGGTTCAAACCAATCTGTAGGTTATTTCTAGCTTGATCAGTTTCCTTAATGCTTTGACTAAGCTATGAAGGAGTTAGCGATTCAGCTTGCAGTTTAGCCTCTTTTATTGGCTGTCCAAAAGCTCTCTTAGCATTTCCTATACAGTTTAGATTGTGGAATAATTATTTTACAAGGAACCAGAAGGGGGAGTGAACTATGGGACCACAATTTATGTTTGACATCGTTAATGGCTGATTTCATTGTAAGCAAGCAAGACCAACCTAGGTTTAATAATAACCTGTGCAGAGAGACACTATAATTCTATGTCACAATATGTTTGCCTCTGTTATAAGCATAACTATGCAAATATGATTCTGTGAAGATTATCATGCTTGCATGTCATGATATACAGTATCAATTCAAATTACAGAAAAAAGCAACTAGACTTTTTGAGCATGGGGTGTTTTTATGTATGTAGAGATCATTTCTACTTTGCAAACTCCAGTGGGTTAACCATCCAGGATAATGTAAATACAGATCAATACAGATTAATTGTCATTTCCCTGATTAGGTATGAACGTGTCAATTCCTTAACTTTCAGATGCTTTGCTTGGGTGGTCTGCCTGGACCCTCTCACCTAATGTCAGTAGCTTTGACCTTTTAACCACCATCTCCCTGTTGGCACTTTCTCATTTTTTTTAAACTGTACAGGCAGATAGGTGGTTTATTGAGTCTCAATCCAGTTCAGCAGCTGAAGACCAAGCATTCTATATGCACAGTATTTCCCTGGAGGGTAACTACAGAGGAAGCAGACCCTGTGACTGCAGGGGTCCAGTGTCAGTAGAACAAGGACTGATTCAGTACATGTTTATGAAAAGTATTTTGTTCCAAAAGTTAAAGGGGTAGTTCACCTTTTGATTAACTTTTAGTATGATATAGATAATTTACAATTGGTCTTCATTATGTAATTTTTTTTTTTAGTTTTTCAGTTATTTAGCTTTTTGTTCATCAGCTTTTTGTTTCAGCAGCTGGTTGCTAGGGTCTTATTTACATTAGCAACTGGACAATGGTTTAAATGAGAGACTGCAGTATGAATAGGAGAGGGACTTAATTTTTATGACTTATTTTTCTTTTATCAATAATAATAAAGCTGTAAGCTCACAGAGCAATACTTTTTGACTGCTGGGGTCAATGATGACCATTTTAAAGCTGGAAGGATGTAGAAGTGGAAGGCAAATAATTTGAAAACTATAAAAAAAAAAATAATTAAGACCACTTGCAAAGTTGCTAGGAATTTTGTTGTGGGGTGCAGTAACTTCTGGTTATTCCAGGGTAAATTTTTATTAGGCCGTTTAGATGTTAACTTTTTTGGCATTAAGACAAACTGCTTATAAAACTTGATATTTAAGGAATGCCTTTGACCATTGATTAAAAAACATAATTCTGTTTCCAGTGCTGATAATGCAGAAATCCCTAAAACCTGTTCTTCTTTAGGTATATTTTTCTATAGAGGGCATCCAATCAAACAAGTTGACGTGTTAGGAACAGTGGTCTTTGTAAGAGAAAAGGAGAACTTTTACAGTTATGGAGGTAAGAAGGTTACTTTGCAAATATCTAGACAGCATGTGTTACACATTGGGGGGAATTTGTGTTTTATGGGGGAGGCTATTTTTTGACTCACAACTTTACTGTTAAATGTATTTGATGCTGATTTATGCTGTAGCAAACTTCACTTTCCTCTTGCTATAGAAATAAATTGTTTTTGAGTCAATCATTTTAATATAGTTGTGTAGTATGTATGTTTATTATATACACCTTTCTAGTGTACACAATATGTTTATGCTTCATAAATACATATTATTAATAATAATAATGACCACATGTACTTCCATTTTGGATGCCCTAGTCCAGCCCACTGATCCCGTCTCTGACTGCAGTCTATCATATAATAAAGGGGCCTGGTGGAGCCAAGGGCAGAGTGTGGCCCAGTACCTACTGGAAGGTTCAGGGTGGCCCACACAGCACTAACTTGTTGGTACCTAGGCCCTGTTACAGCAGTGGTGGCATCCCTGGCAGATTCACGGGGATTGGCTACACATAAAAGCATTCTGATACTTTTAAGGTTCATCTCTGCTGGGCCATGGCTAGAGATTGACAAAGGGATTTTGTCATTTCTCCAATGTCGACAGGGATTACTGAGGAAAAGTTGCCCTTTATTTACCAGCACATACCTCTGTTGACACTCCCTGGTATGGCTGCAGACAAGAACCTACCAAAGGCACCATAGCCTTTTAGCTATGGTTTAACTTACTGTGCTAAAAGGGTTAGCTGCAAGTTTAGAAGTGCTAAAAGTCATAAAATAATGACCCTTTAAATCCCATACACAAAGCACTTCAGACACCACTGGTGAATTGAAAATCTGGAGCCCTATACATAATGATAGACATAAGCAGGCAGTAAGATCATGGTTCCCTAGCTCCTACTGCATTTTGAATGAAGTGCAAGCTAGGGGCTAATTTATTGAGCTATGAATATCCAAGGCTGTATGTAGCAATGCACAGTATAGCTATATTTTTTTATTGTGATGAATAATAACATTATATATATATGTTTATATATATGTTTATAGCTAATTGATTAAATATTTAAAGGGAAACTGTACCTTTTAAATTTGCAGATCTCTAAAAATATATGTTGAATAAAACATTTCAAATTTAAAGCACATCTTCATACAAATAAAGCCTTTTCATGAAATGAAATTTTTGCTGGATCCAGTCTGAGGTATAGGCATAAGTGAATATATAAAGGATAACTGCATAAATATGATGATGTGCAGGAAGTTTGGGGCCCCGTACAAGATATTTATAGAGGGCCCCCCATAAACACAAGTGCGCAGTACAAAAAACTTTGCCCACACCCCTTTTGTGAGCAATATAACCAGTATATAACCATAACCAATATAACCATTATGTTAATCTATAATTAGCAGTTCATTGATTTAATGTGTTAATTAAAAGTCAGTGCATTGGGGGTCAGTGGAGTTTGCCCCTGCCCTTAGGGAAGAAGATTTTCCTGGGCCCGGCACAACACTACCATCTCGCCCCCCTGATGGCAGCCCAGGGAAGTGACCCCAACGAGGGCACTGGGCCGTGTGTGTGGCAGCGGCAGTGGGTGACACATGGGAAATGCTGCTTAAGTTTTATTCCCTGTAAAGATGCACAGGGATTGGGTGGGTGAAGTTTCAACTTTCCATCCAATCCCCATGCAACTTTACCTGGGCTTAAAGGAGAAGGAAAGGCTAATAAAGAGAGAATCTCAAGCTGCAGGCATACCTTCAGTTGTCTCAATAGAGCCCTTAAGTCTCCCCATATTTCACCTGTTCAGAAGATCTGAAGCCAAACAGGAATAAAAAACGCCTCGCTCCTGCAATGACTATGTGACCAGGACACACCGAGCAGAGCAGGCAAGCGGGGTGCAAGCCGGTAGGGGGTGTTGCTAGGGGGTTGATCCGCCGGGGGGGGTGAGAGCGGGTGGCAGTGGTGTTCGATGGCCCCGGGGGGGGGGGGGGTGTAAGTGGGGGAATCCAAGATGGTGGCCGTGACAGGCTGCAAATACACCTAAGTTAAAAGCCAATTTTTGTGAGATGTGATCTTTATTTTAAAAAATACATTTGGCGATTTATATAAAGGGCTACAGTAGTAGCCTTTCCTTGCTCTTTAACATCAGTGACCAATAAGGATAGGGAAAGCTGTGTAAAAATGCAGGCACCCAAGCTCCCGCCCTCCTTTCCCAAGTCTCTAGGTCTCTTACAGCTGGGGGGCCCCCGACTTATGCAAGTAACTGTGGGATTGGCCGTGACCCCCTAAGATGCTAAAAATCTGCCAGTCCTGGGATAGTTGTCCCTCCTGTCCCCGTCCCCCCCCCCCCACCAATGGCAGCCCTGATGATGTGTAATACTGTTTTGCAACTGGTCCAGTTTTTTGGTACTGGGGAAAACAAGCCACAGCAAGAAAATGAATTTGTTTTACAAGACCTAAATCTGTAAAATTACAGTAATGTTCCTAGATCAAAAGTCTTCTCAGTTTGTAGGGCAAAAATGTAATTTCATAGTTGGGTGTGTGCATTCATGTATATATGAGGAAGCGTGTGTGTATATGCGTGACTAGCAAAGGTTCTTTTCACACTCCAGTCTTCTGGCTTTGTTAAAATATATATTATTCTCATTTTGTAATTCCTTAAGTCCTCTAATGCTTTTCGGCCCCCTGCCAGGCTGCCCCACCCATCCCTTTCCTCCACTTCATTCTGCCTGACGCCAATTAATAGGCTGATTTCCTGCTGGAGCTTTCCACTTATAATAGCTGAGCAGGAGCAAGGGCTGAGCAGATGGGTGCTGCCTGTAATTGAGCCCAGATCTGCCATCATAATAACCAACTTGAAATTAAATAAAGTGACAGATGTTAGTAACAATTATCAAATTAGTATCATATATAACAAGACACAATGGAATGAAGTAAAAGGCTGAGTGTAAGAGGGCAACTGTTAAGAGTCAGATAATGACAGCAAACAAAATAATGTCTTAGGCATGAATTTACTTTAAAGGAAAGTATAACCCCTCTTCCTTTTTCACATGAACTCATTAAGCTGGGCATACACTGTCTGATCTTCTAGAAATAAACATAAATGTATTCTTTTTTTAACACAGACATACCTGATTCCACAGATTGAAAGGAAACTGATAGTCTGGCTCTTTTTTGCAGGGATTGTTTTGCCACCCCCTTAGGCTCACAGTGTAATACAACTCCCTTTATTTCTTTGTAAAGTGATGGATTCTATGACCTGAAGTCCCTCTGCTTTCCAGATAATCTGTGCATCACCCAGCAATATAGTAGCAAGCATTCCCAAATTCTGTAAGGTGTTTCTTGTAGTTTCCAATAAAAAGGGCAACCATTTGGTAGTTTTAAACTTGTAAACTTGAGTTGCAGGTCCGTATAAAATGCTTTGAATACTGGAATCCTTAAAGGAGAAGGAAAGGCTAAGTCACTTGGGGGTGCCAAAATGTTAAGCACCCCCAAGTGGCTTACTTTGTACCCTGGGCTGGTGCCTCTGTTAGGAGAAAAAAGCACCAGCCCAGGGTACCTGTAGGAAGCGCTTCCTCCTTCCTCTCTCTTCTCCCGGCGAAATCCGTCAGCCGGCGCATGCGCAGTAGAGTAAAAAGCCGACATTGTTTTTTAAGTTCAGCTTTTCACTCTACTGCGCATGCGCGCGCGGCGCTACAGGAAGAAGGAAGTGCTCGCTGCTACCCCGGGCTGGTGCTGTTCTCTCCGTACAGGGGCACCAGCCCGGGGTATGAGGTGAGCGATCTAAGTCACTTGGGGGTGCCTAACATTTTGGCACCCCCAAGTGACTTAGCCTTTCCTTCTCCTTTAAAGGAGAAGGAAACGCATTTTACTGCCAATATATTTGCCACATTAGTGCCACCTAGAACACTATAGGGTTGATTCACTAAAGTGCGTTAAAACGAGTGCTATTTATAGCATGCGTTAAAAATTTTATTGAGTCTTAATTTTCATGACTTAACACATGATTCACTAAAAGGACACGCGTCAAAATTAAGACGCGATGCTGTTTGCGTTATTTAACTCGCGAAGTTTTGTGCGATATATGATGCAACGCGCGCTAATTAGTGCAGCGCGCACAAATTGTCGCCACATGCGAAAAAACACACGCAATATTAGCCATACATGCCATTACTTTCAGATAACTACTGTTCTGAAAATGCCCATTTCCCTGCAAACTGGAGGCTGCATCACTCTAGGGCCAACACAGACACATTGCAAAGTCCATATTGTGTTGCCAAAAGCTCATTAACTGTACTTTTCTATAATTACCGCCTGCCCCAAGTAGGTGTTAATTTTCGCATAGAGTAATGCGATATTTAGTGCATCTAAGTGTTTGTGAATCATGCATTAGTATTATTTCTGCAATTCGGTAAAATTAACGCCTTGTGATCATGCGTTATTTAGCGCATGCGATATGCGATTTATTCCTAAGGGAGAGAGTTCTTAGCATTCTGGTGGGAGGGGGAGCAGGAGAGAGGAGAGAACTGCCGCAGACTCTGGCCACAGGAATTAAGGTCTAAGAGAGGAAGTCAGACACTGGAACATCATGTTTACAAAAAAAAAAAAAAAAAAAAAAAAAGCTTATGTGTTTCATTTGATAGAGGACTCAATGCACCATTACTGTAAGTGCTTATGGCTGTATTTACATAGACCTTTCTGATAAAGCTTACTTTACCAGATCAGTAAGAGTGGCCAAACCAGTTGCATAGCCATGTGCTGGAATGCTTGCAAACTGCACCACATGGCAGCTGCAATTAAAAAGTCCTGTGTATGGGCCCCAAGGGACCAAGGCATAACACAAACTATATATGCCCATATATGGTTTTGTACTTTGGACAATAGTGCCCACACATCTAGGCTTGTATGGAAAGTTGTGGGGCCATTTAGGCTCTGGTGGATCAAGGGTAACCTGTCTTGATGGAAAATTCCTGTAGCTCCTATTTACCCAATTGAATAGAAAAATGGCCATACACATGGGCCAATCTGTTGGAGAGCTATATGGGCCAGCCTGTGTGTGGCCACCTTAAGGAGCAAGGAGTTGGCTGAAGGCATGTCACTGTCATTCCCAAGATCAGTGCATCTAGCTGTACATAAACAGACTTGCATGCCATCTGGCAAGGGACAGCAGCAGTGCATGAATAACAATGGAATCTGCGTGCTCTGTGTTTCCTCAGGGGCCACCAATATCACTGGAATATCCACCTTATTTGCTAGTCCCCAATCAAGCATTAACACCCCACCTGTAACTGTACCATTCACAACATGTTTAACATAGTGGTGGGTAGGGGACAGCCTATCCTTCTCCTTAATGGGTAGCTGGTTTATCTGCTTCTAGGACCTTTATATCATGGGTGTTGAAATTAAGTGTTAGCTAAACTGTACCCCCCCACTGTATTTAAGGTCCAGGTACTCTGACAGGACCAGTGAAAAAAAATTTTTTTTCATTTTTCTGTCCAGGACCTACAAATAAACTGTTGTTGCAACAAAAATTCTTTTTTTTATATGAGGTTTTCATTCTGTAGTTGTTTAGAGAACCATGCTTGGCATTTGATCTGTCTGTCATATGGTTAGCTACTAAAACCATTGAGTTCTACAAAGCTCATCTGTTATTTGCTGTGTGAACATATATATATATGTCCTGATGGTGTCTGCACTTCAAGGCTTTAGTATTCTATGGGGTGCACAGCCAAAATTCGAGTATTTAACATGAAATAATCTGTGGCCGGCACACCCGTAAAATTAAAAAAAAATCGTTTTATTGAAGACTCATTGTTCAGAACCAACGTTTCGGTCCTCATTAGGACCTTTATCAAGTACCTTGATAAAGGTCCTAATGAGGACCGAAACGTTGGTTCTGAACAATGAGTCTTCAATAAAAAGATTTTTTTGAATTTTACGGGTGTGCCGGCCACAGATTATTTCATGATATATATATAATGAAATAATGTGTGTATGTATGTATAACTCTTTATTTTTTAAAGGCTCTTTAAATTCTTCAAGTCAGTCTTTTTATTTGCCTACTTCATATGTTTGAGGAATGTCAAGTAGCTGATAAATAATAGAAGCTAAAAAGGGAGAGTGCTGTATGGGTGGCACTTGGGTTACACATTGCATGGAATAAAGCCAGCAGGCAATAAGTCTTTGACCCTTCATGGCCTTTTCCATATTGAAATCTGAGCAGACCGTGTTTGGGGCTATGGGACACTGCAGTTTCTGGTGTACAAGTGCTGTTTGTGAGGTTTTTGCCTGAATATGCCCAATGCACAAGGGATGTAACTATAGAAGATGCAGACAATGTGGCTGCGGGGAAGTTCCAGGGGGTTCCTGCTGTCCTCTGAGCCCTCTGGGGCAGGGGCAGAATGTCTAGCAATTACACATTTACTGGCAAGTACAATTCCACTAAATGTGTAATACCAGCCCTGGCCTTGGTTGGTATTTTACTTGACTGTTGAAGTACTGGCTAGATGGCAACTCTATAAGTGAGTGAAATCTACTATACAATATGTAGAATTACTTCAGTGAATGAAATTATGTCCCCTCTGATTATTCATTCCCTGTAGTGATAAAATTATTACACATGTCCTGTTATATGGCCAGAGAAATTCTATTTTTTCTCTATTGTTTCTAGGGATGCACCAAATCCCCTATTTTGGAATTCGTCCATATAATTTGTGACAGATTAGGCAGAATCCCAAACTAAATGCAAAACAAGAAGGGGTAAAGAAAATTTCCAACTTGCATGTTCATATGACGAAAAGTCACATGATTTTAAGGATTTGGATTCAGATCAGAACTTAGATTCTATCGAATCCAAATCCTGCAGAAATAGGCCAAATCCCGAACTGAGACCTGGATTCAGTGTATCCCTAACATTTCCCATTATACTTGTGCAGTGCAGTAATATTGCTTAACCATTGCCTTGTAACACATAGTTCTTTTGGGTTCTCTTGTAGTGGATGACAGTACTGGAGTCATTAGCTGCACATGCTGGAAGAGCACGGCACCAACAGAAGTCTCTTCTCCAGGTCTGATTTATTCTCTTTCTTTATGCACTGAGATGTACAAACTGAACCCCCTCCTGCTGTTATTGCAATACACCTCCCAGCATCTGATGGTTTTGACAGTATAGTAAGTCAAAATGGCAGCGGTAGGATTAAATGGCTAAAATAATTCTTTGTTGGTGTACAACTCCCAGCATGCACCCACAGCCGGACCTATGAACATGACTTTTGGGACAATGGACTCTTGGCAGGGAATAGCAACTATATTGCCATAGATTGCATTAGCCCATTTGGGTACTAGGGTTTGTAGTCACAACTGTCCAGTTGAAAGGGTAGATTTAAGCAGGCCAGTCCGATTGCATCTCCCCAGTATTGGGCTTTTATTAGATATAGAACCAGTATTGACTCACGGGAGAATTTATTTTTTCACTTTGCACACTGCGTTCCTGCTTTAAAGAATTGCCATAAATCTTTGCTCTTCTTTTCAGGGCACAGAGACCCACGGCTGCCCTATAATACAGAGGTGGCTACATACAGCAGTGCGGTATTTATCAGGGGGAGGCACATAGGCATCCCCCTTACTTGTACCCTTAGTTGTGTGTCATTTAAAGAGGACCTGTCACCCAGACATAAAAAGCTGTATAATAAAAGTCCTTTTCAAATTAAACATGAAACCCAAATTCATTTTTATATTAACACATCCAAGTTTCAATAATTTTTATTGGGATTTTTTTAAACATTATAGCCAAATAAAGGCATTAAAATATTTTCAAACATTAATATTTACATTATGCAGAAAAATAATCTGCAGTACAAATAATAACAGCCGTTGAAAACTTATACATTCATTATTGGTCAACATATGAAAAAATATGATATAATATAATTTAATATTGTTGGTTAAGAAATTTGTTATGCACACGTATATTCATACGCGTATACTAATCACGCGTTGAAAACGCGTAAGTTGAAACGTGCAAAACGCATATAAACTGACACTACTGAGATCCTAGGGGTCGCATCCATCTAAGGATTGATTGAACATAGTCAAGCTGTATCATTAAGAAATTTTGCTTCACCAAAAATATAGAGCAATATTTTTACTATAATAAATTGATATATCCCAATAAGGAAGTATACATACAGTAAAAACTATAACTACAACTACACCTAATACTACAACTAATGAAGTTGTATTCGGTTGCTAAGAGTATTAACACATCCAAACCCATTATAAAGGCTTTTAAAAATCCCAGCTGTCAATCATATATTGCTTGCCCCGGCCCGCAGACAATAACTTTAGCTTTCAGTTCAGCACTACCTAGATGTCACTGCACATCTCACTTTTCCTGGTCTGGGAGCTTTATGTGCCCGGGCTGTGTTTTAGGCCACTTCTCTCCACAAGAGGGCACACATGATTTTTAGCAAAAGCAGCAATTAGCCACATTTTTCAGTCACTACACATGCTGTTACCTATTCAGGATCTTGTTACAAATTACTTGGTTAACTACCTGGTGGCTCTGACATGTAGCATGAACCAGCTGGAGGACTGACTACATTGCTTTGGGTGTTAGAACCAGGAGTGCTGAAAGGGACAGACAGATATTTCTTTCAATAGCAATGACACTTTTGATTAAAATTATAAAATTATATTGGAAAGTTGTTTAGAATTAATTCTTTTTTTTATTAGACAAGCAATATTTTATTTTGGGTTTACTTTCCCTTTATCATGTTAGAGAAGCTCTCTTACTGGCTCTTTGCGCATTTGTGTGTATCCCCAGGGACTTCTGCTCGCCACGTTTCCTCCAGTTCCAAGGATCTGGATGTGATGATGAGAGAGCTGTACAAAGAGGAAAGTAAGAAAGCCAAGTTGGACATTGGAGACACCATCAGGGTTCGAGGCAGCATCAAGGTGTTTCGGGATCAAAGAGAGATCGTGGCCTCTGTTTTCTGTAAGTTCGGCCTATCCTGTCTGTGCACACTAACTAATTGCTATTTATTGCCATTTATTCCTATGTTCTTGCTTTTATAGATAAAGTGGAGGACCCTAAATTGGATATACAAATGGCAAGGATGTTCGATCTTCCCTACATGTACAGAAATGTCTATGACAAGCCGTTTGCTATCCCGGAGCATTTGAAAGATTCATCCGCAGGACAAACGTAAGTGAATCCGGTACACTACATATATGTGATATGAGGAACACATACTGCTAATGAACATGCATAAAAAAGAAAGCATGCCATATATATATATATATATATATATATATATATATATAAAGGTAGTGCCCTTTGGACAATGGTTGCTGCCATTTGGGACATGTTTGAAGATGTAATGATACATTAGTAACAGACCCAGCCAGTAAAAATAATACTTGACGCCAATTTTACTAATAGGGTAAAAAAATAAATAGTATATGTTTATCCAGAAAAGGTGGAAATCCTAGGTTGGCCCAGGCTAGGACAATTCCTATTAGCCTATCCTGATTTTATCTATGTGCCTTTGTAAAAACCTAAACCATTTGTCACTATTAATATTTAATTGCTATGAGAGTGGGCCTAGGGTGTCAGGTTCTTTGGTTGGCCCACTGTTTGCAACTACAACTACTAACATGCACTGCACCGCGGTTGTTCTATACACACACAGCTCGCCAGCTTGTGGCTAAGCACCATAAATACTCATACAGGTATGGGATCCATTATCCAGAAACCCATTATCCAGAAATGATCTCCTTTCTTTCTGTAATAATAAAACAGTACCTTATACTTAATCCGAACTAAGATATAATTAATCCTTATTGGAGGCAAAAGAATCCTATTGGGTTTAATTAATATGTACATTATTTTTTAGTAGACTTATGGTATGGAGATCAAACTTATGGAAAGATCCCTTATATGGAAAACCCCAGGTCCTGAACATTCTGGATAACATGTCCCATACCTGCATAATACTTTTAGTTTCTAATTTGCTGTAGACCGATCGGAGAGAGAGACCACTAATAACTGACCATGCCAAAAAGTAAAAGAAACAATAATAAATAGGGATACACCGAATCCACTTTTTTGGATTTGGCTGAACTGCCGAACCCTAATTAGCATATGCTAATTAGGGTCAAATGTTGCCGCGTGCAGCGCATGGCAAAAAAAATTAAACTTCCGTGTTTCTGTAACAAAATGTCACGTGATTTTTTGGATTCGGTTTGGCCATGAACGTGGATTCGTCTGAATCCTGCCGAAAAAGGCAGATTCTTGACCAAATCCCGAACCGGATCCTGGATTTGGTGCATCCCTAATAATAAATACAATTTGTGGAACCTGTCTTTTTATTACCCCAATAACAGCGTATCGGGAAAGTCCCTGTTAAGGATAAATATTTTCCCTTTAAAACAACACCATACTCCTCTACCTTTTTTTTTTATTCTCATTTTCAACTACTATACCTGCAGTGTTACTGAATTTAGGCACAGGATACATAAAGATAAACAAGGAAATAGGCTGCACAGAGACAAACCGTGCTGAGTTAGGTAAATAACAATGTTTCAGCAGGGACAGTTATCAGAGGCAAATCTGTCTGAGAGGAGAAACCTGGGAATCCCTTAAAATAGGCCATTTTCCAGTCGGAATCTGCTTGGAACTGGGCGCCTTCTGGTGCGACATGTTGATAAGTTTATTTGGCTGATTATCACATAAATGGAAGTGGTCACAGGCAAAATGGATTTACTAGCTCTTTTGTCTGATCCAGCATTTATTGGGCAATTCTGCTTACTGTACGTAGCCAAATTGGCCAATGAACAGGGTTGGACTGGCTTACCAGGATACTGGAAAAATCATGGTGGGCCCCAACCCTGTTGGGCCTTGCTACCTGCCCGCATACCAGCCACCACTGGTCCCTGCTCCACTGTGCTACTTACTTTCTTGTTAAAAATTTACGTTTGCCTATGTGTTCCACAGGGCCATCACTGTGCATTCCAATACACTGACACCTTTAATTTTTAACAGCAAAATAAGTAGCGCATCAGGACAGGGTCCAGTGGTGGCTGGGGGTGGAGCGGTAGCTGGGGGTGGGTCCTTAAGTGGCTTGTTGGTGGGCCCTTGAGTCGGTTACCTGGTGGACCCCAGATAGCATAGTCTAACTTAGTTGTGTACCTAACCGATATAATTGAGCAGGGTTTCTTTAATGTTAATATATAGATACCCAGGGCATTTTTGAAATTCCTCCAGTTGATAATTGACCTGCTCTTGGAGGTAGCCTAGTTCAGTGAGGGCTTTGGAATAGCCAGTGCTGGATTATGTTCTAACCTTGACATAAAGGGTTATTTACAAACACCAATGCAATGTGTCGATGTTATGAAATATAACCCCTTGGTGGTTGTTATCCAAAGCAAGATTGGATGGATGACATTTTAAAACCCAGTGTGACCCACAAGATTAATGTTCCATGCTGGGGGACATGGGGCTGGTAAAATGGACTTGGGATGGCAGGAGAGCTTTCTAAACATCACTGCTGACTTCAGCCAATAACAATGATCCCTTCCAATTTAAACAGAACAGATCATTCTAATCAGAAGACTCGTGAGCAATATAGAGCCCTTTTACTAGTAATTTAGTCTTTCATAGCTGTTGCACAAGATCCAGTCAGAAAGCAAATTAGAAAGACTAAAATGTTTTGTGTGGCTACCTGCCCACAGTGTTCCCTAAAGTGTGGGTTTAAGGGGGTTATGTTATGTCTTTGCTTTCTGTCTCATGGGGAATCCAAAAATGTCTCCAAATGACATAACTCTTTGTCCTTCTTATATTCCAGCGATCACCATATTGTAACACAATCACATCTGATCATGCTATTGAGTGAAAAAGTGAAAGTGTTTCTAATGGAGAACAAAATACACAATTTTTACCAACGGGAATTAGAAAGTGTTGACTCCTTAATTGCTATTGCTAGCCGTCCAGTTAGTGATTTCAAGGTGGGTATGTATTCATATGCTTTTTAATCCTACACCACCAAATGAAAACTGATAACCCTGTATCTGGCACAGACATGGCAATTCCTTTCTTACAGTTTTCTTACATTGTGTTGTGCTGTCTAATGAGCTTTGGCATTCATAATGTTTTTTTAGAGGGGTACCTGGGCACACTCGAGAACCTGACTATAGGCCCCATTGCCTGCATGTTGCTTCCATCTCTGCATACCTTGACCAACAACCCCACTGTTAGAAAGGACTGTTTGCAGGTAGCAGGGACTAAGCAGGATTTGGCCCATTAGGATTTCTCCCAGTAACCCCGGTGTGCCAGAACGAACCTGCTGCAATCAAGGAACCTGTCATTTAATGCAGTATACAACATATGTGCATCGTATAACATCACATAACCGAATTGCTGTTGTTCTAGACCATAGAGTCCATGGAAAGTTCTAACTCCAAACAAATCCGCAGCATATTCAAAGAAGCCATCCAGCTGCTGCTAAAGGAAGGTTACATTTTCCAAAAGGACCAAAATCGGGAGGTTTATCAGGTGAGAAAATAAACTGCTGAAACCCCTCCAGTTTCTGTGATAGGGGTTATATTTAATGAGTTCATAGGGCAGTAATGGATTTAGGTTGGGATCTCCAGCCTGCAGCTGTTTTCTACCTGTTATATCCACAACTCCCTGCACCTCTTTAAAGCCAGCTAAAGAGACACTGTTTTAAGATATCAGGCTTATGATATATTAATTGACTCACAGATTCCAGTGCCAACATTTGTCTGACATTCTTTAAATAAGATGGTCGCCTGGATTCCTTTAGACAGGCAATACAACGGCCGAGGTGTCAGTGCAGCAAGGCTACTGCTACTTTATATGTTTATATATAGTGTGTTCTGATTTCATAATGTGCTGCTTATATAAAGCAGCAGGAACATAGCCTTGCTGCACTGACACCTCGGCCATTGTAGTGTCTGTCTAAAGGAATCCAGGCGACCATCTTATTTAAAGAATGTCAGACAAATGTTGGCACTGGAATCGGTGAGTCAATTAATATACCATAATTTTAGAAATCACAAAGTAGAACAAAGACCAGGTCATGGAATGCCCTGTAAAATATAGCCTTATAAACAGTGATTAGTGATATCAGCAGTTATAATTTGCACTCAGTGATGCAGGGCATGTCAAAGACTCGCATAGTAAAAAAAAAAAAAATAATATTTGACTCACTGATGTAAAATGTGGGAATATTTGAAGTCACCTTGGAGTTCCATTATATAGTCATTTAATTCCTTGGTGACTTGCAATTTCCTTATATTTCACAATAGTGGGTACATCCCTTCCTTAAAGGAAAAACAGAATATATAGTGACATTCATGCGTTTGTGTCTCTTCCCCAGGCAGACACTGACCCATTTTAGGGGCTTTTGCACAGTGGGTTCTGCAGTTTTTAGACTTCCTACAATTGATCACTCTTTTGTCTCTCCTTAATTAAACTTTATAGGTCACTGATCAGGATAAAGATCTGCACAAACTTACCCTTAACATCATTAAAGAAGACTGCAGAAGGCAAAAGCGTAAGTGGTGTGTATTGTCTGTGTATCTGTAAACCTAGCCATTTATTCCCTGTGCATTTTCACTGCCTATGCCAAACACTCCTCAGTGTGTGTATATACATACTGTACTGCGTGCTGCCAACACAGGAGGAATATAGTATGCATACAGTAAGCTATGCCATCGGGCTTAATGCCTTAGTAAGCAAAAATAAAACTTTACTTCTATATAGGGCATCTTTCCCTTTAGTGTAATAAAACTCATCCATGTGCATGAGAATGTACAATCCATATGGCAAGTTAATAAGCCCAGAGTTATGGACTCTGAGCTCTAAGCACATATATATATATATATATATATATATATATTTTTTTTTTTTTTTTTTTTTTTTTTTCTAAAATATAAGGATATTCGAAGTCACATAAGAGTCCCGTGACCATATAAAACAAGGCCTAAGGCCGAGTGCTTTTATACAGATCATGTGACAGAGACTACATCACTAAGCACTGATTATAAGGATATAATTTACAGGTTGCTCATGGCTTTAGTGCATTATATAATATTATACACACATTATTAATATAGAATATTATGCATGCATTATAAAATGTTATTCAGCATGCTCATATAATATAGGGGTTGCATTGTCACAATGTGTAAAAAGTTTGCATCTCTCCCTAATTCTGAAGCAAAAAATGATGATTACAGCAAGGTCCATAATTACTACAAATAAAATTAAAAAATCTTTTATTTTTTTTCCCCATTACATTGTGATTTAAACCCTTTGTTTCATTTCTGTCCATCTTATTTGCATGTAACATGTCTTTCCTGCTCTGTGCTCTGAAACACAGCCACTAGGTGTCACTATTTGATAAAGTGCTTTTTTACTATTTTCATTTTACATTTGGGAGCATTTAGTTCACAATTACTTACATGACTTTTACGGGAACCTTACATTTTATGAGCCATGTCACTTGTCTTATTTGGCAGAATCGCCCCCACCCTAGCAATGTATAATAAAACAGACACAAAGCTTGTATTTTTATGCTCATGTATGATGTGGAAAATAGGAAAACAGATTGTGTAGTAAGTAACACAGATACAATTTCTAGTCCAGTAACCCAAAATTATCCATTTGCTTGCTATGTGTTACAAAACTGCAAACCTTGCCTTTTTACATGAGCCACAAAGCACTTTCACTTGAAGCAACCCTGTTATTGGACTGACACCCCCAAAACTAATACAGGTCAGTGCACTGCCATGCTGCTAACAGCGCAGTCTGACCTATAGACTGTAGGTGCCAAAGGCTTCTGTATCCTTTAAAAGGTTAGTCTACTATTCTGCTACTATTACAGTGGTTTGCAAAAGTATTTGGCCCCCTTGAACTTTTCCACATTTTGTAACATTACAGCCACAAACATGAATCAATTTTATTGGAATTCCACGTGAAAGACCAATACAAAGTGGTGTACACGTGAGAAGTGGAAGGAAAATCATACATGATTCCAAACATTTTTTACAAATAAATAACTGGAAAGTGGGGTGTGCGTAATTATTCAGCCCCCTGAGTCAATACTTTGTAGAACCACCTTTTGCCGCAATTACAGCTGCCAGGCTTTTAGGGTATGTCTCTACCAGCTTTGCACATCTACAGACTGAAATCCTTGCCCATTCTTCTTTGCAAAACAGCTCCAGCTCAGTCAGATTAGATGGACAGCGTTTGTGAACAGCAGTTTTCAGATCTTGCCACAGATTCTCGATTGGATTTAGATCTGGACTTTGACTGGGCCATTCTAACACATGGATATGTTTTGTTTTAAACCATTCCATTGTTGCCCTGGCTTTATGTTTAGGGTCGTTGTCCTGCTGGAAGGTGAACCTCCGCCCCAGTCTCAAGTCTTTTGCAGACTCCAAGAGGTTTTCTTCCAAGATTGCCCTGTATTTGGCTCCATCCATCTTCCCATCAACTCTGACCAGCTTCCCTGTCCCTGCTGAAGAGAAGCACCCCCAGAGCATGATGCTGCCACCACCATATTTGACAGTGGGGATGGTGTGTTCAGAGTGATGTGCAGTGTTAGTTTTCCGCCACACATAGCGTTTTGCATTTTGGCCAAAAAGTTCAATTTTGGTCTCATCTGACCAGAGCACCTTCTTCCACATGTTTGCTGTGTCCCCCACATGGCTTGTGGCAAACTGCAAACGGGACTTCTTATGGTTTTCTGTTAACAATGGCTTTCTTCTTGCCACTCTTCCATAAAGGCCAACTTTGTGCAGTGCACGACTAATAGTTTTCCTATGGACAGATTCCCCCACCTGAGCTGTAGATCTCTGCAGCTCCCCCAGAGTCACCATGGGCCTCTTGGCTGCATTTCTGATCAGCGCTCTCCTTGTTCGGCCTGTGAGTTTAGGTTGACGGCCTTGTCTTGGTAGGTTTACAGCTGTGCCATACTCCTTCCATTTCTGAATGATCGGTGGAACAGTGCTCCATGGGATGTTCAAGGCTTTGGAAATCTTTTTGTAGCCTAAGCCTGCTTTAAATTTCTCAATAACTTTATCCCTGACCTGTCTGGTGTGTTGTTTGGACTTCATGGTGTTGTTGCTCCCAATATTCTCTTAGACAACCTCTGAGGCCGTCACAGAGCAGCTGTATTTGTACTGACATTAGATTACACACAGGTGCACTCTATTTAGTCATTAGCACTCATCAGGCAATCTCTATGGGCAACTGACTGCACTCAGACCAAAGGGGGCTGAATAATTACGCACATCCCACTTTGCAGTTATTTAAAAAAAAAAATGTTTGGAATCATGTATGATTTTCCTTCCACTTCTCACGTGTACACCACTTTGTATTGGTCTTTCACGTGGAATTCCAATAAAATTGATTCATGTTTGTGGCTGTAATGTGACAAAATGTGGAAAAGTTCAAGGGGGCCGAATATGGCAGCTTCAGTTCAGTAATAAACACAAATTTATCAGTTTTACCAAAACATACCCAGGTGTGCAAGATTAATTTCTACAGAAAATGAATGATCAGCATATTAACCCCTAATGTGCCAGTATAATTACTACAGAAAAGGAATAATTAGCATATTAACCCCAGATGTTTCAGTTTAATAACTTAATAAAATGGATAAAGGGTGTATTAACCAGACGTGCCAGTATAATTACTACAGCAAATGCATAATCAGCATAGTAACCCCAGACATGCCAGTAAGATCACTTTATAAATGGCCAATGAGCACTCCATTAACTCCAGAAAAGCCAATAAGGTTCCTGAAAAATGGCCAATGAGCACTGCTTTAACTCCAGACATGCCAGTAAGATCAATGCAGAATGTTGGAAGGAATGCTACTGCAATAGTTTCTGTTACTAGATGGGAATCAGAAGATGATGCAGGGGATATAAGACAAAGCTGCAATTCATTTTATCCTTTTATCCTTTCCTTGTGTTATCAGCCTGGGGAAGGGGAGAATGGGCTGTAACTTTGCTATGCCTTCTATAGTGTTTGTGTGTTGTTCTGATATAATACACTGTGGGGATAAGAACCAAACCAAATATATCTGAGATCAGTTCCTTCTCTTCTTAGCTTCTTAGCCAGACAGTTTGGTTGGACCACCAAGTGTCATATAGAAAATCCCCTGATTTCCTGACTCCTATAAGATGATGGGAGAGGAAGTAAGGATTATGGGTATTGCCTCCATGCACTTTGGCAGCTTCCCTACATATTTCCTATTTATAAACTGAAATACCTGTCCATGTAGTACTGGCAGTTATTATTATTATTAACATTTATTTATAAAGCGCCAACATATTCCGCAGCGCTGTACAATAATTGGGGTTCATACATTGGACATACAGAGTAATATATAAAGCAATCAGTAACCGATACAAGAGGTGAAGAGAGCCCTTCCCAAAAGAGCTTACAATCTACAAGGTTTCATCAAAACAGCAAAATGTTAGACATGCCCTGGTTTACTTGCATTTCTAATACTGGCAGTCGAATTCCTACATCCTTTTATATGAAACAGTGGGAGAATAAAGAAAATGTCAAACCAAAGCAGAAATGTGCCGGAAATGAAAGATTTCTGATCAAATAAAAGTTTATAAACACAATAAGCTTGGGAAATAGTTTGACCATTTTATCTTTGGTGGTTACATGCCATGTTACCCTTTACTGGACTCTACCATTCCCCTCAAGGGAAATTAATGGCTGATTGTTTTGTATGGAGTGGGGAGACCCACACCTCCTGTAGGGCGAACACTGTAGGAGAAGCCCCTTCAACAAAGTATATGCTAGTTTTGGCAAGCTATAATAAGTATTTCAAGTGACTGATTCCCATACAGACGCTAATGAGATCCTGGGCTAATGAGTTTGTGCATAACAAAAGGCTTTCAGGCTATTCTGACCTAAAATGCGCCCACAGGGCCCAGCAGAGGGCACACTAAGCAGGGGGTAAAAATGGCCATGCATGGATGGACTGTGTTACTGCATGGATGGACTGTGTTACTGCATGGATGGACTGTGTTACTGCATGGATGGACAGTGTTACTGCATGGATGGACTGTGTTACTGCATGGATGGACTGTGTTACTGCATGGATGGACCGTGTTACTGCATGGATGGACTGTGTTACTGTTTTGCTGTCGTTGTTGTGTTTTGTTGCTGTTGTTTGACCATCCAAATGGGTAGAAATGATCTGTTTATTTGGGTATAAACATGGTACATTTTTCCTATTAACCCCTACCATGACTGTGGCCTTGGACCCTCTGGAACTAGATCTATAGAACACATAGATCTAATTGGGAGAAAGAGGGTTAAAGCAAACAGACAGTGCATGGTTCTATTAAGTGTAGGGCATATGGTCCTAAATAGAAACAGGGCACCAATAGTAGAAGAACCTGATAAATAGGCGAGGAATGAGCTAGGGTGTTTGCCACCCACATCATTTAAGTCAAATAGCTTATTAGTGATCCCACCCTGGGAATAAATACTACAATAAAAATACTGCTCAGTTCTGTGAACTGATATTCTCACACTCCATGCTGCACTCCATTATTTTACAAATCTGTGGGAAGCCAGCAGTGCACTTGGTATTTACATGCACATCTGTTGTACCCCAAGTGGATTCCTTATTTCCCAAACACTTCAGCAGCTGCTAGCCCTTTTGTCTGTGGCGCTGGTCCCCAACTCTGCAGCACCCCACAGAGGATTGGGATCCATGTCTAATTACTGTATTGATTCCCTGAAACTATAGAACAGAGTTGTTAATGTTTTAGTGAATGTTACATGTGTCTTCAGAGCCAAAGGGCACACACTTTATTCTACCACAGCACCTACATCACAACATAAGGGCTGGGGTACCTGGGGCCCTCTGAGTGCCCGACTCAAGGACCTATCACCCAGCCACTGAAAGGCCCACCCCCTATTCATGCTCCACCACTCGGCCACTGTTACTTACATTGCTTTAAAAATGGGTGTGTGTTCTTCCACAGTGGAAGTTGTGGGCAAGGTTGGGATTCACCAGTTAACTTTAGTATGCTATAGAATGTCCTATTCCTAGCAGTTTTGCAACTTTTGTTTTCATTATTTATATATATATATATTTTTTTTATAGTTTTTGAATTATTTGCCTTCCTCTTACTTTTGATTACTTGCCCTGCCTATTTAGGCCCTGTCCTATTCATATTCCTGTCTCTCATTCAAACCACTGCCTGGTAGCTAGGGAGAATGAGACCCTAGCAACCAGATATCTGCTGAGATACCAAACTGGAGAGCTGCTGAACAAAAAGCCAAATAACTGAAAAACCAAAAATAGAAGAGCAATTGCAAATTATCTCAGAAGCAAAAAATGAAAGGTGATCTACCCCTTTAATGGTTCTAGTTAGCATTTGTTAGTTAAGCCGTGCCGGCTTTGGTTCTGCTGGCTCCACTGGTCTGAATGTGCTGTTAATAACCGTTGTTGGCTGCGTTTCCCAGATGCAGAAAAAGGCTGCCACTTTCTCCATATCTTGACCTGTGTCCGGCTGAGCGTTGGCTCCAGCGTTAGTGAGGCCGTACTGCGGCGCGTCATTGACACCCTGGAAGGAAACAGCGATATTGTTAGCACCATGGAAAATTACTACACGGCTTTTTAGCAGAAGTGAGAACTCTCGGAGGATATCGGCTATCCAGAAAGCTGGGAAATCGCCGGGTTGGGACTTTTATAGACTTTTTAATGTCATCAGTGTCATCTCATCAGTGTGGGTTTACACAGTTGGAATGGAGCAAACCATGTGCAGTTTTTGATGATTTTTTTATTTATAAATGAAAGCAATATTATTAAAGGAAATAATATATAATAAAATGTTTCTGGTATATTCTATTGCTTTATATGTTCATAACTGGACCTTAAGTATGTAAAGGGACAATATACTCAGTTGATATCTCTCTCGTCCTCTCCTTCTCAAGTGCTCCTAGGATCCCATCAGGCCTGGATTGTGATTCAAAATAGGCCCTGGCATTTTAAGGATACACTAAATAGTGACTGTGGCACCTTACAGCAGCCCCTCTGGCATTTGCCAGAACCCACAGATTGCCAGTCTGGGCCTGGAACCAATTAACAATAAAGCTGTGTATCTACAAAGGATAGAGAATTGTGCAAGCCAAGAATTCCTTCTGCAGAATACGACTTAAACATAGGACCCAGATTTTTTTTTTATGTTTTCCAGGGGGCTGTGTGCAATGGGTGTAAATTCCAAGAAAATGTAAAGTCCAGGAAAGAAAAAATGTAGTTTGCCTGTCAGTGTCAATTTAAAGAAAAAGTTAAATCCGGGGTTCAAAAATCAGGGTTCTACTATATTTCCTTCTACCACATAAAGGACCAAGCACTTATCTGAATGGTACAGCCAGGCTAAACCATCCACTCTTGGGGAGAAATCCCTCATAGATATGGACATTACAGCTACAAAATCAGAATGTAAGAAGCCACGCACCCCATTCTCCAAGGCCCCCCCAGTTACAGCCAAATATGAACCTATTTGCTAGAAACAGCACAATTATGGAAGATTGTATCGGTTATTGGTTGCTTTATATGTTACTCTGTATGTCCAATGTATGTAACCCACTTATTGTACAGCGCTGCGGGATATGTTGGCACTTTATAAATAAATGTTAATAACAAATAATAATATACTGTATACTCCATTCCTTTTAGGAGACCAACCAACATGGAGCCAAGTATAAGTTGTCTGCCTCCGACAGTCGGGGCCTGGGTTAAGTTTCGCCAATATGCTAGGAGCCATCAATATACCTGTAGCTGCCAATATGCCACTAGCTGCTGCATTCAACACCTACACTCGAATTCCGAAATCGGTAAAATTCGGATTAAATACAATAATTTCTGATGATCGGAAATGTCAAGAAAATGCTTACGAATACTCAATGGCACTCTGCAGCTCCAACCTGGCCCAAGGAAAGTCTCCCATAGGGCTCACTGGCACTCTGCAGCTCCAACCTGGCCCAAGGAAAGTCTCCCATAGGGCTCAATGGCACTCTGCAGCTCCAACCCGGCCCAAGGAAAGTCTCCCATAGGGCTCAATGGCACTCTGCAGCTCCAACCTGGCCCAAGGAAAGTCTCCCATAGGGCTCAATGGCACTCTGCAGCTCCAACCTGGCCCAAGGAAAGTCTCCCATAGGGCTCAATGGCACTCTGCAGCTCCAACCTGGCCCAAGGAAAGTCTCCCATAGGGCTCAATGGCACTCTGCAGCTCCAACCCGGCCCAAGGAAAGTCTCCCATAGGGCTCAATGGCACTCTGCAGCTCCAACCCGGCCCAAGGAAAGTCTCCCATAGGGCTCAATGGCACTCTGCAGCTCCAACCTGGCCCAAGGAAAGTCTCCCATAGGGCTCAATGGCACTCTGCAGCTCCAACCCGGCCCAAGGAAAGTCTCCCATAGGGCTCAATGGCACTCTGCAGCTCCAACCCGGCCCAAGGAAAGTCACGATACCAAAGCTTGAATGAATCCAAAACTTTCGTACTCTGCGCGACAATACGATTTTGTCACCTAAAATTTGTCACAATGTACGAAAAAGACGCGCAAATTAAACGAAAAAATCACAGAAAATACACATAGTTCTATAAATTAGAAAATACAAATTTTGTTGTATTCGGATTTAATTGTAGATGAATGTGCCCCTTAACATATAGTGGGGAGTAGCAAAATGCTGGTAAATAAAGGGGACTATTTTAAAGGACATGTCAACCCCAAAACTCATTTTTTGCCTAATAAAAGAAAACATAATTCTAAGCAACTTTTCAATATTAATATATTATTTTAAGTGCTTTAAGTTATTTGCAAATGTAATCGCTATAGAAAGCAGCATTTGCTGGACTCCTGGTTGTTACTGTTAAACAATGTTGCAAAGGTGAGTCTCCTCCAGCAACACAGGTCTGTCAGTCTGCTGCCTTGTGTTACATTGTTTCAAGTGCCAGAGCCACCAGGGCAGAGACTAGAAAAGGACAGGCAAACGCTGCTTTTATTAGTATATATACAAATACCTCAAAAACCATTACACATTTATAATGAATGTATATTGCAAAGTTGCTTAAAATTTTATTTTCTTTTATGTGGCAAAAAATTATATTTTGGGTTGACTTGTCCTTAAAGGGAAATGCACACCTAGCCAGCAAACTGACCTTGTGTTAAGAATGCATTCTGCCTTTTAGCAAAAACTATTGGGCTTTTTTATTGTAATTAATATAAATTAGCATTGCAAATAAGCCCTAAGGTTTATTTCTACATTTACTAAATCTTCTTACAGTCGGTGCAAAGGCAGCTACGTTCCTTCCCCCCTTATTCTGCCTGTGTTTGGCTGAATAGATAAGGGTGAGTTTCTACCTGGACTAACATCCTGGGAAGAAGAGTCTTGCTAATTTATTATTATTAACATTTATGTATAAAGCGCCAACATATTCCGCAGCGCTGTACAATAAGTGGGTTTATACATTGGACATACAGAGTAACATATAAAGCAACCAATAACCGATACAAGAGGTAAAGAGAGCCCTGCCTAAATCCTTCCATGTTGGTTCTGAAGGTTGGGATTTGCCACTTGCTGAATAGCTTTTTCATTGTCCTGTATATAAAGCACACTGATAAATGCAGCAGTGCAGTTAATCAACAGTAAAACTAGCGGGGCACAAGAGAGAGGGGCACGCGTTCTTCTCTGCTTCCCTTGGCATCTGGCACAAACCTAGTGGAGGCGCTAATCGGCCCCTGCTGTGCCCCCAGTTATGCCCAAGCTCAGAGCAAGCACTTTTGCTTGGAACCAAAAAAACATAAATATTTGTATCTCTCACTGTTACAAAATGCATATGCTGAGGACTTCCCATACCAGGCAGTTAAACTGAAGAAGCTGCTCGGATGAGTAGTGAAATGTCTTCAATGACTACAGTCCAGTTGCTTTAGATTTATTAATACTAAATATACCATGAGCTGGATAAATGAAAATCTTCATAGTCATCTCTCACTGTATTTAGCACCAAAGTGACTATTCTCTCACTGTTTTGGAGCAGTGCCTTCAGAATCTAGTACAGGTATTGGACCCGTTATACAGAATGCTCGGGACCAAGGGTATTCTGGATAAGGGGTCTTTCCATAATTTGGATCTTCATACCTCATCCACTAAAAAAATAGGATTATTTTGCATTCAGTAAGGATAATATCTTAATTGGTATCAAATACAAAACACTGTTTTATTTTTACAGAGAAAATGGTAATCAGTTTTAAAAATCTGAATTATTTGATTAAAATGTAGTCTATGGGAGACAGGCTTTCCATAATTCAGAGCTTTCTGGATATGGGGTGTCCGGATAATGGATCCCATACCTGTAACTGCAACCCCTGAGGTTTGAAGGCCTTTCAATGTGTTGGACTTTTCGTGGGTGCAAGGAGAAATTGAATCTGAAGTAATTACTTTTTCCATCCCCACACAGGGTTCCATTTCCACTGGTTTCCCTGTCAGTAGGTGTCCTTGTGTGTGATCTGAAACTGTAGGATGCAGTGCCGGGCCAGGCTGGCCAGATGTTCTAGGCAACTAAGCTGGCCATCTCGGCTTCACCCCCAAGCATAAGTGCACATACACGGACACCATGATAACATTGGGGTATGGGTGGACAGACGAGCGAGTATCAGGGGGGCGTTGAAACACAGGTGGAAAGGGATCATAAGGACTAGGGGCAGGCAGACAAGAGGTACGTGCCTAGTGCCCCCCCCACCCAAGCATTGTGCCCTAGCCAGGTGCCTCATTTGCCTATTCCTAGTTCAGTTCCTGGGAGGTGGGACAGACCTACTGGCACCAAGGGCACATGTAGTAAAGTGCAAGGAGCAGCTCCTGTCTGTCCCCCTAAGGGACCTATTGCGAATGGGGCAGAATCGTTGCTTCACCAGCCGAATCATAGAAGACTTTAGTGAGGTGTCTGAGGGATGGAGAGGGTGCTGAGAGAGGGGACTTGGAGGCATGGCCGTGGGTGGAATACTAGTTATTACAAATTTACCAGCCGGTAAATTTGTAATACCAGCCCCAGCCTTGGTGGGTATTTTACCGGCCAGCCTTAGCTACGGCCCTTGTTCCACCCAAAGCAAACTTTAATGCTACATTCCATGCTTTCTTTTGGCCAACAATTTGGAGAGGGCACTTTCCCCATAAGGCTGTTTATACGCAGGCCAAGAATAGGAATTACATGAAGGTGGCACAAAAGGCTGATTTGTTGGATTACAGTTTTAAACATACACTTGTGCATATTTCTGACACCATAATATACTGGGAGAAGTTGTTGTGCCAGTTTCAGTACAGACAGAGCAGAGTATTTGCCATAGGCTCCCAGTAGGGGGAGATCTCTGGAAAGAAACTGTTTTTGTTAAAGAAACAGGAACAAAATATTAAAATATGATCTTGTCAGAAGTTTAGTTTATGGGAACACTGTGATATAAAACATCTTTCAATTTTATTTGCCATTTGCTGTTTAGTGCCATATTTTTTGTCTGCCTGAAATGCAGCACCAAATTGCAATGTATATACCTAACAATGAGACTTGCTGTGGAAGATGTTCTGCAGGCACTGCTGGAGGGCTGCAAGTTGCCCATCTTAGACTCAATCCATTATTCAGAACTTTAAGTGCTAGAACATGTTTTAGACCTTTTTATGAAAAGTCCAAAGTGAGGAACATACCCTCTGTATTAGCCCCAGGCTTCTGGGATTGAGCCCAAGTGAGGGTGATTAGTAGGCTACACAGAAGTTGATGGGCCCCACTGAGCACAATATCTTAAATGTTGGGGGTGGTGGCATGTTTACATATAATGAAACGGGATATCTCTCAGGACCCCCAGCATGTACCTAGCAGCTGCTGTCTGTTTTATGCCCTTGAGAACCTACAGGATGATTGCATTTCCTCTCCCTCATTTATAAATATTATTTTTCTTCCTACCTACCTTATTTCTCTTTAAACTAAGGTGTTACTGCTTGCCATAATACCCATTTGGACAGGGCCGGATTTCCCTCTGAGGCGCCCCGAGGCCGCCCCTGTGGGTGTCCCCCTCTGCGCATGTGCGAACGCGCCCCCAGTGCGCATGCGCGAATGCGACCCCCGTGCGCATGCGCGAACGCCCCTTCTCCCCAGTGTGCATGCGCAAACGCTCCTTTAAACTCCCATACGGAGCAGTGGGGAGAGGTCCCGACTGCTCCGTATGGGAGCCAAATTTAAAAATTCTCTTGCGGCGGGGCGGCATGCCGCCCCTAAACTTCTGCCGCCCTAGGCCCGGACCTTTGTGGCCTCTCCACAAATCCGGGCCTGCATTTGGACCAGATCTGTTACACACCTTGTTCTTCTTTCATTTCACCTTTCTATCAGGTAACAGGTCAGAGTAAACAAAGCCTCTTTAATATCTATGTAGTTATTCTTCACTGTGTTCAGCCCATCACACTTCAGATAATTTACATTTGTCATCATTCCATCATCCCCAGGATATGTTTATATCTATAGTTATGAAGGTTAGCAATAAATAATTGAGCCAAATAGCTGGATCACGCCATTTCTGGGGAAGGGGTGTAGTCGGGCTGACTACTGTTAATGAAGATGCAGTGGAGTAAGAACTAGTAGACTGTATGGAACCCTGTACACTTTATGCTCATGAAAGCTTTTGACATAACAGTATGGTCTGACGTCATACCCTGAAAGGTAATTGTAATCATCAAACATGAACTAAAGGAAGCATTACTGTCTGTTTGCAATATTAATTGCTTAATTTTCCTTTATTCTACATAGCTAGTATCTCCTAATGGCATCAATGTCCAGAGAAGGTTGCATGCATCTCCAAGAGCACGACTGATGGGCTACGTATCTGAGTATCGGAGTTAAAATGTACTTTCTAGATGACTGAGTGTGTGGTAACCTGATGTGGAGGTATTTTGCTTATTTTAAACAGTTTATATTAATAGACACAATGCTACATATCAGTATCATTGGTTGGGAAGAATTAGGACTGTTCACCTTGCAATTAACTGTATACTGTAATATTTGTAAACAAATTTTAGTTGGCCTTCCTTTTGCTATTTTCTGAACTGGTTGCCTTCCAGTTGTGCTTTTCTCCAGCCTAAAATACCGCTTTGTTGTTGGGGTCACTGACCCTGGCAACCAAAAAGCAGATCATAATGCTAGATTTATATTGTTATTTATATGTTTGATAACTTGTTAGGTTTCTGTTTAGAGCTTCTCTGCCTTTTAAATTATGGTAAGTGGGACCATAGCATCAATAATCTAACCGTTCCAACTCGAGAACCAAGTTAAATAATTCTAAAATCAGGTGGTCCCTATCACATTGACACACATACTACGGTCGGTTTTATCAGCAGCCAATTAACCTACCTGCCTGTTTTTGCTTGTGAGAGGAAACCCTTGCAAGCACTGGAGAACATAAAAACTCTTTTTAGTGCCATGGCTGGAATCAAGCAGTTTTGGGTCTGTTTCCCAATCTACTAACATAGGCAGAGGGTGATTATTGCATTCAAAAGTACAAGGCAGGATAAATGCAGGGCCAACTCCATAACTAATAACCCCAGAACAAATACAAGGAAACATATAGCAGTTTCAACCGCTATAAACCCTGAATACACCAATGATTCTGTTTTATTTTATGTGGCAGGAAGACCTGCATTGAGGACATTGGGAGCAACATCAGAGGGGTTGGTGAGCCACTGGTTGTGGATCACTGCATTAAGGTAAACCCATTCATTGCTATTGACATGGAAGTTACATGCAAAAGGGTGGAATAAATGTCCCTCTTGTGACTGTACCTGATGTTCATTAATGACAAGTGCCCTGGCTGATGCAAAGACCAACCTCCACACTATATTGCTTTCTTAAGCATGTTGAGCTGTTACCACTCTGCCCATGAACCAGGGTGCTTGTCATTTGACATTCAAAATGCCCCATGTAGCGCCAGTCTTTGAGCTATGGCACACAGGGCAGCTTCTCCTCTGACAAGATTTCAGTGGGACCCCCTGAAACTGCTAGTACAGGTAGTTCTCTGTTTGAAAAGTCTTTTGTTATTGGACCAAGAATTACCAAAACTGGCTTTGTCTGGTGGTTCCCATTAATGTTAATGAATTGCAGCAGGGATGCACTTGGGTGTTTATCTACAGGCTCTGTGTGTAATCAGCATCAGCTGTATCAAAGATCAGTTTCTTTGGCCAGGTCAGAAAATGATCAGATTGAAAAAGAAAAAATCTGTGCCAAGGAAATGCGGTTAGTCACAGGCCGTGCCCGGGGGCTTGCTTTTGTGCTTAGCAAGTGGAGAGCCTAACATCTAGTTGTATATGGGGTATTTATATTTTCAGGTGTTACTGCCTTTTTAAAGGGTCGATTTATAAACGGTTGAATAGAAAATTCTCCATAAAATCATTCCTAAAAGACTCCAACGCCTAAACAAGTAAATTGTGTACATGGTGATTATTCTAAAGACATATTTGTATTTTCATCCTTTGCTAAATATGCAGCAAATGTTTCCTATTTACATACTATGACTAAACAGCCACAGATTTCCCTAAACAGGGAAGATTTAGGAATATGTCACATGGCATCTCCCAGGCTTTGTTGCTTCTCGGACAGGAGATACAGTGCCTTAATCACTCCCTGTTGTGTGGTGTAATAAACTACATAATAACATATCCATTTATATTAAATGTGCATCACTAAGTGTTTACTTGGATGGGTTGGTGTTGCAACCTGGCAATGCATATGCCCCAGATATTGGATCTGTATATCCCCTATATACAAATATGATCTAAAAGGCATTTTCCTTACCCCACCTGTATATAGGGAATATTGTAATGTGTTGTAAAATATAAGGAGGTTAGAAGTCACCAAGAATATAAACAGATCAGTTACTGATCTTTCTTAGGGGTAAGGCACCTGATGCCCACGTGAATACTGCCCTAGACCCTGAATAAACAAAATAATACAAATGGTAAGCAGTATTACACATATATCGTTTATTTGATGCACAAAACAATCATGGATTTATCCAAAATTCAAAAAGTCAGTCCTACTAGAAGGGCAGAGGAACCTCAGCGCTCCATGTATGGAGGGAGGAGCTCAGGGACCATGGAGCACTGAGGTGTCTGTGTCCTTTCGGTGTGGCCGATTTTTTAATTAGAGACTATTAAGACAAAAGGCAACATGCTCAGTGCTTTTATACACACGGTTGGACTGGCCTGTACCACAATACCATGATATTCCCTGGTGGGCCCTTCCCTTTTTCTGTTTCACAACAGTAACTCCTTGCTACCTTTTCCAGGTGCTGCTTTTGCTTTTATTTATTCCCAGCTGTGTTCCCAGCTTATTTCACACTGAAAATATGTCACTTTCCCATATATGTAACATATTACTATAGATGTTGTGATGTTTCAGGAATCGCTAGTGAATGGTGGGCCCTTGGTGTCCATGTCCAACACTTTATACATGTTGTGGAACGCGGAGGTGACTCTTAATATATTCATTCTATAATACATTCATTTAATTGAGTCTACTGACAAATTATATTGCTAAGCGACATTTATGTAGTGAATAAAGTACTGTTTATGTTTTGTAAATCACAAGGATATTATTATAAATTACAGAGAAGTTCGGTGGCAATAGAAATTACAGGCTGGTGCTTTATACAGTTTCTACAGAGGTGACTTCTAAAATCTTCATATTTCCTTTTTAGCAGGGGGTGCATTACTCATTATAATACACACATTTTAATGAGCAATGTGACAGAAATTACATAACTAAGCCCCATTTATAAGGACATAATTTACAGGATATTCATGGCTTTTGTGTATTATAACAATATATTTGTGGCCTGGTGTATTATATAGTACTTAATGTACTCTTATTGTAAAATATAAGGATATTATGGGTCATCAAGGAGCTCCATATTAAAGCACGAGGCTGAAAGCCATGAATATCCTGATTGTAATACCCTGTAAATATAGGTTTATCCTGTAAGGCTGGGGAAATTAGTGACGGCTCGATGGGTAAGTTTTGCCCATTAGCAGATGTGTTGGACATATAGCTCCTGTTTCTGACACTGTAATATTGCAATGCAGCGCCCATTGCCATAGCTATCTTAGCCCCTTCCCGAATACCTCAAGCCTTACTAGTATAGCTCCATAGATACACTGCCCATAAGGTGCCCCTGGCTACTCAGCAGCTGGTAGGGAAACAGTAGGCTTGAAGTCCTGTTGGAGAAACATGAAAACCTACCCAGAGATGCAGTAGTGATAACAATTCTAGCATAATAGAAATAATAATTTATGATGATATTAGCAGTTACCTTGGAGTTCTTTGATGCTGAGTAACTTTATAGATTACAGGGTACAGAATGAGAAGGTATCGGTGCCAAGCCAAGGGTGACCGCTTGCCATCAACACCTCCCCCCTCTATATAGCCTGCTAACTTGCCAGAAAAGTCTTGCTATCCCTCTTCCCCCCCCCCCCCAACATATTTGCTCACCCAGTCTTGATTGTGGTTGTGCAATACCCCCAGGGGTGGAGTTTTAGAAGGCAGTAGAGGCATGTGCCTAAGGCCCCCTCACCTTCCCCATTGCTTCCTAGGCACATTCCTATTCTGCCAAATGCCTGCCTAGTTCTGGCCCTGGCAGGGGTACATTTGGTGCTCCCTTTGCTGCTATAATCAACTTGATAGAAGGGGACCTGTGTGGCAGCTTCTGAAAAGACTCCTAATGGCAGCTGTGCTCTCCTGAATTACACGGGGCGATAGTAGCTGCCGATATCGGTCACTTGGGCCGATATCGGCATCTTATCGGCCTTTGTAGGGGCAGAACCGAGGGGCCTGGCCGACCGATATCTGGCCTGAAATTGGGCAGATATCAATCGGCCAGGTTAGAAAATCCAGTTGGATTGGGGACCGTATTGGCTCGTTGATGCGGTCCCTGAACCGACTGCCCCATTGCCGCCCACATAATCCGAATTATTTTTTTTTTTTTACCTAAATGCTCCCCGATATGGCCCACCCGTAGGTGGGGATATCGTGTGAAGATCCGCTCGTTTGGCGACATCGCCAAGCGAGCGAATCTGCTCGTGTATGGGGACCTTTAGTCTTAATTTGCTAGTCCAAAGCTCAAAGACAATTTGTAGCTAAATAAATATTTTCCTAAACAAAGAAAACCAAATTGTGCCGATGAAACACTTTACTAACAGTCGCACCATTGGTTGAATTAGCACATGTTTGTACATGTGAGCAGTAACGCCACGTCAAGGCTTCAACCCTGTTACCGGCATTCACTCACCTTTCCCTCCGGGTGTAACGCCTCAGAGGAGAGCCAATGTCAATAATTTGCCATTGGCCCCCCTCATAACACAAACATGTCAACATAACAAACAAGGACAACAAGAGGCTTTAACTGCATGTGTCTATGAGTCCCACCCTTTGCTCATTTAACTTTAACCTTAACTTATTTAACTAAATTTGCAGGCTAAGGTAAAAAAAACCTCTGAAGCTGAAGCGGGTGCCAATTTGCCTCAGATAGGGAAAAAACCCTTGGCCTGGAAAAACTACAGAACTTTAGAACTATATGTATAACTAACAGGGTATGGGTTCTATAGACATGATGTGCAGGAAGGCAAAGCAGGCTGGGATCTTACTATCTACTCGCCTTCTTGTTACACCCTTAGCTCACATTCTCTCACACATTCTCTCTTAGAAAGTAAATACCTACTTACCTTGCTTGATGTACCAGATAAGTGACTGCCTCTCATAATTCCAGGCCTGATGGTACCCAGCAGTCTCATACTCTGGAAGATGGTATCCCAGGTGAAGGTGGAGATGTTGGTGCAAACAGGAGTTGCGGAGGATGATCCGGCCTTTGTGCAGCAGCGAGAGCTGATCTTGAAGCCCACAGTAGTGCCAACTGCCCGCTGATGTTATTTACCTATGCTCAATTGAAATACCATGGTGTTATTATTGGCTGGCTTACACACATCCCAATATACTCACTTCAGCCAGCTGGAACTTAAGAATGAAAAGCCCGGAACGCTGTTTCTGTCCCTTGGTGTAGCTTCATCTTCCTGGGCCCCAAGGAAAGACAGGGGCGGCTCTCCATTATGTGGCTGGAATAATTTTGCTGGTGGCTGCATGAAAGGGAAAAAATAATTATAGTTAATATGATACAAAATCTATTGTGAACAGTTGGCCATGTATTTTATAATATACAATAAAGCCTGCAATGGAAATATGCAACTTTTTATCATTTCTAATTTTGTATTCCCCACCCATATACTTACTGTTTGGGGCTGAAAGGGGGGTTCTGCGCCTTCCTGTTCCAGCACCACCCAATCGATGGATTTATAGAACGGGTGGTGCCTGATGTTCCCTCGCAGTCCAAGGCGCCATTTCGGCTTCCTTTTAAGAAGCTAAAGGATGAATGGAAAATTGTTTTAATATCACTAATGGATGAGAAATATATTTGTTGCAATACTTCTATTGCACTGTTGCGACCCACCTTGCCCAGAAGATGTTTTAGATCTTCATCCAGCCATTTAGGTATTTCGGGTTCATGGTATTTGGTGGCATGAATGAGCTCCTTTTCATCGCTGTTGTCAAAGGGCAGTTTGCCAGTGGCCATATCGCAGATGGTGATGCCAAGTGACCACCAGTCTACTGCTGCACTATAGGGGCTTCTTTGTAGAATCTTAAAAAGAAATATAAATCACTTAGCAAGTTGCAATATGGCATCTTTTACGTATATGTTTACTGGCTTAATATTGGCAACAGAGTTCCGTGGGTTTAGTTGGCCAATGAGTGTTGGGAGTAATGCATGAGACCAGTTGGTTCCCTTGCTTGGGTCAGAACAGTCATATTTGCCAGGACCCAATAAATGCTGTAAGGGTATAACTACATCTGCAAATATGGGTGATGCCTGGCACAATCCAGTTGGCACTAAAGCTCTGTATAAGCCTGAGATAGTAATACAATGTTTATCATGTAAGTATAACTGATGCAGTTAAGTTGGTTCTCTCCAATGACCCACTTGTACCAATACCTACACTATATTGCGTCTTGGTATTTTAATGGGGCAAGTGTTGTGCCACCATCTTCTTAGTACCTTCCGAGCCTCCCTTGTGCACGCACAGTAAAGTAATATGAGAAAATGTAACTACTGTATGCAGAAGCCACAAGGGAGCCTTGGTGACTATCGGTAAGATGGCAACCTGGCACATATGGAGTATGCAATTATTTCCATTGGTCCAGGGAAAAAAGAGTTATTAAACTTGGGAGTGCCTATACCCCCCCAGTATATTACTCTTTCCTTGTCCTTTAATAATTATTTTTCTAACAGTTAAACCTTTACATCTTTGAAAGACATCAGCTGTATTGTATATTCTGTTCTGTTGTTCTGGGCACATTCTCCTATACTTCTTGCTTTTACTAGGTTTGTATATGCATATCTCACCTCCGGGGCCATGTATCCCACAGTTCCAGCCCAGCCAGTCGTGGTGTCGCCACGGAAGATGTTCTGCTTAGCCAGGCCGAAATCAGAGATCCTTACGTGCCCTCGATGGTCCAACAGAATGTTCAGGGGTTTAATGTCTCTGTAATATAACGATAAAAGGAATTAGATTAAAAAAGACAAGGGCTGCTGATTTGCAGCAATGTTACAGGAAAATTCTGTACTGACCGGTGGATAATCCCCTTGCTTTGCAGGAACTGCAGGCCGCAGATCATCTCCGCTGAATGGAACCTTTTAAACAGGGAAATAATGGTTACCTCCATAAAGATTATCATGTCATATGTTGGCTTTTGTTTCAATAATAAGAAAATAATTGACTACTAAATTTAAAGACGATGCTCCCTAGTGTCAAAATGTACTTATTGTATTATTCCATCCTTTCTGTAGGTACAATTTGTATAAATCTATTTATTAGTGATATTGTACCTGTACCAGTATAATACTTACCGTACTCTCTGTATGTCTAGGCTGCCGTATCGATCCAGCTCATCTTCAAGGCTTCCCCCACTCAGGAATTCCATGACATAAAAGGCGTGCCGCTGGTTACACAGACAATTGCAAAGTCAAGAGGAGGAAGAAATGGCACAAGACTTACAACATAGGGTAGTACTTCATTTTATTAATTACACTATGGTGCAAATAAATGGAACAAGTTATAGATAGAGTAAGAAATCCTTATTTTTTCCAGTAACAAACATCCTATAAATGCTGCATGAATATAAGGCACGCTGCATGTTGTTATTAATCTGTGCAGGCAGAAGGTAGTCCAGGTATGGGATCCGTTATCCGGAAACCCGTTATTCAGAAAGTTCCGAATTACGGAAAGCCTGTCTCCCATAGGCTCCATTTTAATCAAATAAATCAGATTTTTAAAATTGATTTCCTTTTTCTTTGTAAAAATAAAACAGTGCTTTGTATTTGATCCCAACTAAGATATAATTAATCCTTACTGGATGCAAAATAATCCTATTGGGTTTAATTAATGTTTTATTGATTTTTTAGTAGACTTAAGGTATGGAGATCCAAGTTACGGAAAGACTCCTTATCTGAAATACACTTGGTCCCAAGCATTCTGGATAACAGGTCCTATACCTGTACTGGATATATAAATCCTGCATAAACATGTATGGGGAGTGCAAGGCAAGCAGGCCTTATATAATGTGTAGAATGGCTTTAGGAAGGCATTTGTTTTATAAACGGTGCTGTATATTTTGTTTGCTTGTTATGTGGGGCCATGTCATTTGTAATGGCTATAATATATATAATATGTAGGGCATTATGTAAGGGGATCAGATGTATGACTATAGCAGTTGGTTGTACCTGCGTTTGAAAAGCGGCATAGCCTTGGCAAAGGAACCGGCAGTCTCTGGCGATGTTCAGTACACGGGCCTCAGTAAGAAGGCTGCTGTAATCCGTGTCTTTGGTTTTCCGGACGGATTTTACAGCCACATGTTTCTTTCTGCCTCCTAATGTAGCCAGTATAACCTGAGAAAGGCATGAAAAGAGTCAATATATGTAACTGTGTTATTAGAGCACAAAGAAATTATTCATATTTTTTTGTTAAACATGATTGAAAATAATCCCCAGATAATTCATTTATTTTACTTTCTACCACATTTAGGATTAATAGACAACAAAATAGAGCTGAATGTAATGGGAAGCAATCACTCACTTTGCCGAATCCTCCTTTTCCCAGCTGAGAATAGAAATTGTAGCTGGAGATGCTGAGTGGGTTTGGCCTTGAAGGTTGAGCTTGGGATCTCACGGCTCCGGCTTCTCCTAGTGGGGAAAAGAGAGTTTATTTACAGCTTATGGAATAATAATAGTTATACAGCTCTACTGGACACAGTTACATTTTTGTTGAATTATATCTGTTCCCATACACCTGGGCAAAATGAGTGCCTTGTATTGCATGTGGGGTATAGGTGCTTAATTGCACCAGTGCAGTTACCCTTAGCGACCAATTAGATCTGTGCTTTCAAGGTGAATAACACCATTTCAAGCTTTGTGCTAATCGGTCGCTATAGGAAAATGCAATTGTGCTATTTAACTCCTGAATTAGTTACAGAGTCTTAAACAACTATCACACTAGTTTATTAAGGGGCATTTGGCAATCACATGGGCCAATCATTTTTGCAATTCAGCCATTTTTAAGTGATTTCTTATTACCTTCATCACTCTCCTTCCTTCTCCGTTTCTCCTCTCTGCAGCACTCATCTGGCGGCTGCTCCTCAGGACTCCTCTCTCTCTTCTTCTTTAACTTCTCTTCTTCCTCTTCTTTACTCTCTCGTCTTCTCTTCTTCTCCTCTGAGTGTCTGGGGCTCCTGTCGCTAAAATTTGGACGACTCCTCTTCATTTTGTTCTGTAAGATCTTGACAAACTCCCTGCTGCTTCTTCTCTGAAGTCTTCTCTCCAACTGTCATTTCCCAACGGTTGAGGTCTCTTGCCCTGATGACATGGTCACATGGGCACAGGCTGCTAGATACCATTGCAGCACAGAGCCAGGTACATATCCCAACCTGGGCACAGACTGCTAGATACCATTGTAGCACAGAGCCAAGTACATATCCCAACCTGGGCACAGACTGCTAGATACCATTGTAGCACAGAGCCAGGTACATATCCCAACCTGAGCACAGACTGCTAGATACCATTGTAGCACAGAGCCAAGTACATATCCCAACCTGGGCACAGGCTGTTAGATACCATTGTAGCACAGAGCCAGGTACATATCCCAACCTGGGCACAAGCTGTTAGATACCATTGCAATATATAGTATAGGCTCAAAAAAGGGTTTGAGGACAAATGTCCCTATAAACCATGGTTTAATTATAAAGCTTCCAATGCAGTACAGGTATGGCATCTGTTATCCAGAATGAGCAGAACCTGGCGTTTTCTGGATAAGAAGTTTTTCTGCAATTTGGATCTCCATACCTTAAAATTGAGTTTATAGGAGATGGTCTTTCTGTATTTCAGAGCTTTCTGGATAACGACTTTCCAGATAATGGATCCCATACCAGTATTACAATTGCTCACTATAACAAATACACAAAATGCTGATATTGTTTGATATCCTTTATTGACATATTTATTGTATATTCTTTACCACATCTGATACAAACTGGTGTTCCTTGAAATGTAAGGACCAATGGTTGGGTGAGCAGGAAGACCCTCTGACACCTGGGCCTACAAGGAGTTTCCCAAGCAGCCTGCTGGGCCAGTCCAACCCTGATATTCAGTTACCTTTACATCAAGAAAAGTCAGCACATTCAAATAAAAACCTTAACATATTTCCAAGGAGCATATAAGGCAAGAAACAAGAAATCTAGAGATAGAGATACTAATTCCAAGCACAGGCACAAGCAATAAGCAATCAGTTGTCAATTATTTTTGATCAGACTGCTCCAAGCTGACAATCAAAGGCTGTATAGGGGATGTGATAGCAAGTATCTTTTAGAAATTGGGTATGTTAAAACAGTGCTTCATCATCACTGTGACAAATACCCCGTAGGTGGAGGTAACTTGTACTATGGATTTCCACCAGCATTAGTGCATCTTTTCCATACTTCCTCTTAAGCAACCTCTAACTCCTCCCAGCGTCCTCCACCTCGGCCGGGCCCCCTTTAATGGTAAAATCGTCCGGGCCTGGGACGACTGTCCCCCCTGTGCCCCCCTGATGGCGGCCCTGCCCGAGCCACACAATGTATGAACCCAATACTGCCTCATCCACCCTTACCTTAAATAAATACAGAGCAGTACAGCAGGGATTGGTGGCTGACATCTTGAGCCTACTGACATTCTTTTCCCAGTTCTCTGATAGCGATCACTAAACAAAAGCTTGGGCATATCAAGTCAATATCAGATCAGCTACAACTGCTTATGTTCCTGGCCGTAAGAGAGAAGGGAAAAAGAAGTCAAGTAGGGAAACCCCCATGCTATTATGGGTTTTATTTACAGGTACTGGCAGAGGGGGGGGGGGGGGTAGGGTCCTGTGTTATATAAATACATTTCATTATGCTTTAAGGGTCTTATTTCACTGGTTCTAGTTTCTACAAGGGGTAACGTTGCTTGGTTGGGGCTGCTGACTAGTTCCGAGGGGCTAGTAGTCTCTGTATTTAACTGTGCCCCTAAAAGTGAAATCTTCAATGAAGGGCTGTCAGGAGCATTGTGTAAGGTGGCAGTAAGCAGCTTGTTGCCTCCCTTCCGTATGGATGGTATAGCTCTGCCTCCATTGCATTCCGTTTTCTATCACTCAGTCGTTTGCTAGCCACATTCATAGCAAAAGGCCTTTGGAAATCTGTATTAGTGGATGTTATATTGTGTTTCTTCTTAACAGAAAGGCAAGCACGATCCATATGCATATATCCCTCTAAACAAAGCCACCCTTAACCGAAGGTAATTCTACTACTGTCGCTTGCACCAGGGAGAGCAATGCCTGGTTCTTTATTGTTAATGGGGCACAACTGTATATTCGTTTTGTATGTGAGCAATTGCTGATAAATAGTATTTTGTAACCTTTAATAATTTCCCTCATTGGAATCTACAAAACATGGCAGATCTTGAGGGGCAGAGTTCCTTCTTATGCTTCATTTATTCTATTTTTTTTTTGCTGTTTTTTTTCCCTTTAAGATTTGTCTTTATGTTCATAATAGCCTTTCTTTTGTCTTCTTGTATATTACTCATTTCCAAAAAAGCCTGTTATTAATATTTATTTAAAAAGTTGGATATATTTAAATAAAAAAGAGTATAGTTTATCTCTTGGATACATGTATTTGAAACCACTTTGTTTCTACTTTTAGGATAAAAGCAAAGATGCAAGGTGAGTTTAAAGGCCTGGTGAGAGCGGCACAAAGAGGGGCACAGAGTGGACTGAAAAAGAGAAAAGACAGGAGGCTTTAAGGTTTCACCTTCAAAGTGCAAGAATGTGTTTAATGCCGGGTGTGTAATGGGGAGCCAGCAACCTCTCTCTCGAGCCGCTCACCCCCTAGGAAGAAGTACATTGCTCTGCCATTTACTCTGGGAAACTGCCTTTATAAGGATTACCTGGAAAACTAGGAGAACAAGTCATTCATTTCCCACTTAATCGTTGTGATATATAAGCTGCCATGGATTCTCTATACAAAATACAACCCATTTAAATGTCACTTTTTTGAGTGATGCAAGTGAAATTGTTTTCCCCTACCTCAGGAAATGTCATTTTTTGCACTCGGCATTAGAGCTCTCGATGCTACGGTGAGATCTGAATATTGAGAAATCTGTTATCAGCCTTATTTCCAACAGCACGGTGGCATGCAGGTCACACACAGAACAATGGGCAACTCTTAATGGATGAATTGGCGCTCCTCTCTTTACCTAACAGGTCAAACCATACAAGGCTGTATGTGGGTTTTGCCAGCAAAGATTCAATATTCACCTGCCTGAATGTCTTGCCAGCTCTGAAAAGGTTTATCGTCTGTCTGAATGTGGTCGGAGTGGTAACAGCCCCCTTATACCCACTCAGCTGATGTCCTTCTTCTGTAAAAAACTTAACATTTGTCATTGTAAGACATTTAGTAATCATTTGCTACAGGGATGACCAATAAGAACTGTGATTGGTTATTTGATAGCCCAATGATGACTGGCAGACTACTACTCCAAATCTTGTCTTCAAGTCAGAAATTCCAAATGAAAACCTGCATTGAGGACATTGGGAGCAACATCAGAGGGGTTGTTGAACCACTGGTTGTGGATCACTGCATTAAGGTAAACCCATTCATTGCTATTGCCATGGAAGTTACATGCAAAAGGGTGGAATAAATGGCCCTCTCTGCTTGTGACTGTACCTGATGTTCATTAATGACAAGTGCCCTGGCTGATGCAAAGACCAACCTCCACACCATGTTGCTTTCTTAAGCATGTTGAGCTGTTACCACTCTGCCCATGAACCAAGGTGCTTGTCATTTGACATTCAAAATGCCCCATGTAGCGCCAGTCTTAGAGGTATGGCACACAGGTCAGCTTCTCCTCTGACAAGATTTCAGTGGGACCCCCTGAAACTGCTAGTACAGGTAGTTCTCTGTTTGAAAAGTCTTTTGTTATTGGACCAAGAATTACCAAAACTGGCTTTGTCTGGTGGTTCCCATCCATGTTAATGAATTGCAGCAGGGATGCACTTGGGTGTTTATCTACACGCTCTGTGTGTCATCAGCATCAGCTGTATAAAAGATCAGTTTCTTTGGCCAGGTCAGAAAATGATCGGATTGAAAAAGAAAAAATCTGTGCCCAGGAAATGCGGTTAGTCACAGGCCGTGCCCAGGGGCTTGCTTTGTGCTTAGCAAGTGGAGAGCCTAACATCTAGTCGTATATGGGGTATTTATATTTCCAGGTGTTACTGCCTTTTTAAAGGGTCAATTTATAAACGCTTGAATAGAAAATTCTCCATAAAATCATTCCTAAAAGACTCCAACGCCTAAACAAGTAAATTGTGTACATAGTGATTATTCTAAAGAAACATTTGTATTTTCATCCTTTGCTAAATATGCAGCAAATGTTTCCTATTTACATACTATGACTAAACAGCCACAGATTTCGCTAAACAGGGAAGATTTAGGAATATGTCACATGGCATCTCCCAGGCTTTGTTGCTTCTCAGACAGGAGATACAGTGTCTGAATCACTCCCTGTTGATTTAAACAGTGAGTTCCACAATGTGTGGTGTAATAAACTACATAATAACATATCCATTTCTATTAAATGTGCCCCTAAGTGTTTACTTGGATGGGTTGGCGTTGCAACCTGGCAATGCATATGCCCCAGATATTGGATCTGTATATCCCCTATATACAAATATGATCTAAAAGGCATTTTCCTTGCCCCACCTGTATATAGGGAATATTGTAATGTGTTGTAAAATATAAGGAGGTTAGAAGTCACCGAGACTATAAACAGATCAGTTACTGATCTTTCTTAGGGGTAAGGCACCTGATGCCCATGTGAATACTGCCCTAGACCCTGAATAAACAGAATAACACAAATGGTAAGCAGTATTACACATATATCATTTATTTGATGCACAAAACAATCATGGATTTATCCAAAATTCAAAACATCACTCCTACTAGAAGGGTAGAGGAACCTCAGCGCTCCATGTAAGGAGGGAGAAGCTCAGGGACCATGGAGCACTGAGGTGTCTGTGTCCTTTCGGTGTGGCTGATTTTTTAATTAGAGACTATTAAGACAAAAGGCAACATGCTCAGTGCTTTTATACACGGTTGGACTGGCCTGTACCACAATACCATGATATTCCCTGGTGGGCCCTTCCCTTTTTCTGTTTCACAATATTAACTCCTTGCTAACTTTTCCAGGTGCTGCTTTTGCTTTTATTTATTCCCAGCTGTGTTCCCAGCTTATTTCACACTGAAAATATGTCACTTTCCCATATACGTAACATATTACTATAGATGTTGTGATGTTTTAGGAATCGCTAGTGAATGGTGGGCCCTTGGTGTCCATGTCCAACACTTTATACATGTTGTGGAACGCGGAGGTGACTCTTAATATATTCATTCTATAATACATTCATTTAATTGAGTCTACTGACAAATTATATTGCTAAGCGACATTTATGTAGTGAATAAAGTACTGTTTATGTTTTGTAAAACACAAGGATATTATAAATTACAGAGAAGTTCGGTGGCAATAGAAATTACAGGCTGGTGCTTTATACAGTTTCTACAGAGGTGACTTCTAAAATCTTCATATTTGCTTTTTAGCAGGGGGTGCATTACTCACTATAATACACACATTTTAATGAGCAATGTGACAGAAACAACATAACTAAGCCCCATTTATAAGGACATAATTTACAGGATATTCATGGCTTTTGTGTATTATAACAATATATTTGTGGCTCTGGTGTATTATATAGTACTTAATGTACTCTTATTGTAAAATATAAGGATATTATGGGTCATCAAGGAGCTCCATATTAAAGCACGAGGCTGAAAGCCATGAATATCCTGATTGTAATACCCTATAAATATAGGTTTATCCTGTAAGGCGGGGGAAATTAGTAACGGCTCGATGGGTAAGTTTTGCCCATTAGCAAATGTGTTGGACATATAGCTCCTGTTTCTGACACTGTAATATTGCAATGCAGCGCCCATTGCCATAGCTATCTTAGCCCCTTCCCGAATACCTCAAGCCTTACTAGTATAGCTCCATAGATACACTGCCCATAAGGTGCCCCTGGCTACTCAGCAGCTGGTAGGGAAGCAGTAGGCTTGAAGTCTTGTTGGAGAAACATGAAAACCTACCCAGAGATGCAGTAGTGATAACAATTCTAGCATAATAGAAATAATTTATGATGATCTTAGCAGTTACCTTGGAGTTCTTTGATGCTGAGTAAGTTTATAGATTACAGGGTACAGAATGAGAAGGTATAGGTGCCAAGCCAAGGGTGACCGCTTGCCATCAACACCTCCCCCCTCTATATAGCCTGCTAATTTGCCAGAAAAGTCTTGCTATCCCTCTTCCCCCCCCCCCCCAACATATTTGCTCACCCAGTCTTGATTCTGGTTGTGCAATACCCCCAGGGGTGGAGTTTTAGAAGGCAGTAGAAGCATGTGCCTAAGGCCCCCTCACCTTCCCCATTGCTTCCTCGGCACATGCCTATTCTGCCAAATGCCTGCCTAGTTCTGGCCCTGGCAGGGGTACATTTGGTGCTCCCTTTGCTGCTATAATCAACTTGATAGAAGGGGACCTGTGACCTGTGTGGCAGCTTCTGAAAAGACTCAGGCCTAATGGCAGCTGTGCTCTCCTGAATTACACGGGGCGATAGTAGCTGCCGATATCGGTCACTTGGGCCGATATCGGCATCTTATCGGGCTTTGTAGGGGCAGAACCGAGGGGCCTGGCCGACCGATATCTGGCCTGAAATTGGGCAGATATCAATCGGCCACGTTAGAAAATCCAGTTGGATTGGGGACCGTATTGGCTCGTTGATGCGGTCCCTGAACCGACTGCCCCATTGCCGCCCACATAATCCGATCGTTTGGCCCCAGGGCCAAATGATCGGATTATTTTTTTTTTTTACCTAAATGCTCCCCGATATGGCCCACCCGTAGGTGGGGATATCGTGTGAAGATCCGCTCGCTTGGCGACTTCGCCAAGCGAGCGAATCTGCTCATGTATGGGGACCTTTAGTCTTAATTTGCTAGTCCAAAGCTCAAAGACAATTTGTAGCTAAATAAATCTTTTCCTAAACAAAGAAAACCAAATTGTGCCGATGAAAAACTTCACTAACAGTCGCACCATTGGTTGAATTAGCACATGTTTGTACATGTGAGCAGTAACGCCACGTCAAGGCTTCAACCCTGTTACCGGCATTCACACACCTTTCCCTCCGGGTGTAACGCCTCAGAGGAGAGCCAATGTCAATAATTTGCCATTGGCCCCCCTCATAACACAAACATGTCAACATAACAAACAAGGACAACACGAGGCTTTAACTGCACGTGTCTATGAGTCCCACCCTTTGCTCATTTAACTTTAACCTTAACTGATTTAACTAAATTTGCAGGCTAAGGTAAAAAAAACCTCTGAAGCTGAAGCGGCTGGTAATTTGCCTCAGATAGGGAAAAAACCCTTGTCCTGGAAAAACTACAGAACTTTAGAACTATATATATAACTAACAGGGTATGGGTTCTATAGACATGATGTGCAGGAAGGCAAAGCAGGCTGGGATCTTAGTATCTGCTCGCCTTCTTGTTACACCCTTAGCTCACATTCTCTCACACATTCTCTCTTAGAAAATAAATACCTACTTACCTTGCTTGATGTACCAGATAAGTGACTGCCTCTCATAATTCCAGGCCTGATGGTACCCAGCAGTCTCATACTCTGGAAGATGGTATCCCAGGTGAAGGTGGAGATGTTGGTGCAAACAGGAGTTGCGGACGATGATCCGGCCTTTGTGCAGCGAGAGCTGATCTTGAAGCCCACAGTAGTGCCAACTGCCCGCTGATGTTATTTACCTATGCTCAATTGAAATACCATGGTGTTATTATTGGCTGGCTTACACACATCCCAATATACTCACTTCAGCCAGCTGGAACTTAAGAATGAAAAGCCCGGAACGCTGTTTCTGTCCCTTGGTGTAGCTTCATCTTCCTGGGCCCCAAGGAAAGACAGGGGCGGCTCTCCATTATGTGGCTGGAATAATTTTGCTGGTGGCTGCATGAAAGGGAAAAAATAATTATAGTGAATATGATACAAAATCTATTGTGAACAGTTGGCCATGTATTTTATAATATACAATAAAACCTGCAATGGAAATATGCAACTTTTCATCATTTCTAATTTTGTATTCCCCACCCATATACTTACTGTTTGGGGCTGAAAGGGGGGTTCTGCGCCTTCCTCTTCCAGCACCACCCAATCGATGGATTTATAGAACGGGTGGTGCCTGATGTTCCCTCGCAGTCCAAGGCGCCATTTCGGCTTCCTTTTAAGAAGCTAAAGGATGAATGGAAAATTGTTTTAATATCACTAATAGATGAGAAATATATTTGTTGCAATACTTCTATTGCACTGTTGCGACCCACCTTGCCCAGAAGATGTTTTAGATCTTCATCCAGCCATTTAGGTATTTCGGGTTCATGGTATTTGGTGGCATGAATGAGCTCCTTTTCATCGCTGTTGTCAAAGGGCAGTTTGCCAGTGGCCATATCGCAGATGGTGATGCCAAGTGACCACCAGTCTACTGCTGCACTATAGGGGCTTCTTTGTAGAATCTTAAAAAGAAATATAAATCACTTACCAAGTTGCAAAATGGCATCTTTTAAGTATGTTTACTGGCTTAATATTGGCAACAGAGTTCCATGGGTTTAGTTGGCCAATGAGTGTTGGGAGTAATGCATGAGACCAGTTGGTTCCCTAGCTTGGGTCAGAACAGTCATATTTGCCAGGACCCAATAAATGCTGTAAGGGTATAACTACATCTGCAAATATGGGTGATGCCTGGCACAATCCAGTTGGCACTAAAGCTCTGTATAAGCCTGAGATAGTAATACAATGTTTATCATGTAAGTATAACTGATGCAGTTAAGTTGGTTCTCTCCAATGACCCACTTGTACCAATACCTACAGTATATTGCATCTTGGTATTTTAATGTGGCAAGTGTTGTGCCACCATCTTCTTAGTACCTTTCCGAGTCTCCCTTGTGCACGCACAGTAAAGTAATATGAGAAAATGTAACTACTGTATGCAGAAGCCACAATGGAGCCTTGGTGACTATCGGTAAGATGGCAACCTGGCACATGTGGAGTATGCAATTATTTCTATTGGTCCAGGGAAAAAAGAGTTATTAAACTTGGGAGTGCCTATACCCCCCCAGTATATTACTCTTTCCTTGTCCTTTAATAATTATTTGTCTAACAGTTAAACCTTTACATCTTTGAAAGACATCAGCTGTATTGTATATTCTGTTCTGTTGTTCTGGGCACATTCTCCTATACTTCTTGCTTTTACTAGGTTTGTATATGCATATCTCACCTCCGGGGCCATGTATCCCACAGTTCCAGCCCAGCCAGTCGTGGTGTCGCCACGGAAGATGTTCTGCTTAGCCAGGCCGAAATCAGAGATCCTTACGTGCCCTCGATGGTCCAACAGAATGTTCAGGGGTTTAATGTCTCTGTAATATAACGATAAAAGGAATTAGATTAAAAAAAGACAAGGGCTGCTGATTTGCAGCAATGTTACAGGAAAATTCTGTACTGACCGGTGGATAATCCCCTTGCTATGCAGGAACTGCAGGCCGCAGATCATCTCCGCTGAATGGAACCTTTTAAACAGGGAAATAATGGTTACCTCCATAAAGATTATCATGTCATATGTTGGCTTTTGTTTAAACAATAAGAAAATAATTGACTACTAAATTTAAAGATGATGCTCCCTAGTGTCAAAATGTACTTATTGTATTATTCCATCCTTTCTGTAGGTACAATTTGTATAAATCTATTTATTAGTGATATTGTACCTGTACCAGTATAATACTTACCGTACTCTCTGTAGGTCTAGGCTGCCGTATCGATCCAGCTCATCTTCAAGGCTTCCCCCACTCAGGAATTCCATGACATAAAAGGCGTGCCGCTGGTTACACAGACAATTGCAAAGTCAAGAGGAGGAAGAAATGGCACAAGACTTACAACATAGGGTAGTACTTCATTTTATTAATTACACTATGGTGCAAATAAATGGAACAAGTTATAGATAGAGTAAGAAATCCTTATTTTTTCCAGTAACAAATATCCTATAAATGCTGCATGAATATAAGGCACGCTGCATGTTGTTATTAATCTGTGCAGGCAGAAGGTAGTCCAGGTATGGGATCCGTTATCCGGAAAGCCGTTATCCAGAAAGTTCCGAATTACGGAAAACCTGTCTCCCATAGGCTCCATTTTAATCAAATAAATCAGATTTTTAAAATTGATTTCCTTTTTCTTTGTAAAAATAAAACAGTGCTTTGTATTTGATCCCAACTAAGATATAATTAAACCTTACTGGATGCAAAATAATCCTATTGGGTTTAATTAATGTTTTATTGATTCTTTAGTAGACTTAAGGTACAGAGATCCAAGTTACGGAAAGACTCCTTATCTGGAATACACTTGGTCCCAAGCATTCTGGATAACAGGTCCTATACCTGTACTGGATATATAAATCCTGCATAAACGTGTATGGGGAGTGCAAGGCAAGCAGGCCTTATATAATGTGTAGAATGGCTTTAGGAAGGCATTTGTTTTATAAACGGTGCTGTATATTTTGTTTGCTTGTTATGTGGGGCCATGTCATTTGTAATGGCTATAATATATATATAATATGTAAGGGGATCAGATGTATGACTATAGCAGTTGGTTGTACCTGCGTTTGAAAAGCGGCATAGCCTTGGCAAAGGAACCGGCAGTCTCTGGCGATGTTCAGTACACGGGCCTCAGTAAGAAGGCTGCTGTAATCCGTGTCTTTGGTTTTCCGGACGGATTTTACAGCCACATGTTTCTTTCTGCCTCCTAATGTAGCCAGTATAACCTGAGAAAGGCATGAAAAGAGTCAATATATGTAACTGTGTTATTAGAGCACAAAGAAATTATTCGTATTTTTTTGTTACACATGATTAAAAATAATCCCCAGATAATTTAAATTGTTTTACTTTCTACCACATTTAGGATTTATAGACAACAAAATAGAGCTGAATATAATGGGAAGCAATCACTCACTTTGCCGAATCCTCCTTTTCCCAGCTGAGAATAGAAATTGTAGCTGGAGATGCTGAGTGGGTTTGGCCTTGAAGGTTGAGCTTGGGATCTCACGGCTCCGGCTCCTCCTAGTGGGGAAAAGAGAGTTTATTTACAGCTTATGGAATAATAATAGTTATACAGCTCTACTGGACACAGTTAAATTTTTTTTTAATTATATCTGTTCCCATACACCTGGGCAAAATGAGTGCCTTTCATTACATTGGGGGAGTTGATGTTAAGTTTCACCATTAAAGTTCCCCACAGCAACCAAACAGACCGTTGCTTTTCATTTCTAAGCTGAAGTACACTGTTTACGCCTGCTAATTGGTGCTTTTGGCATCTGCCCCTGTGCAATCAAGCACCTACGTTAGCAAGTGAAACTACTGTAACAGTTATTTGCTGCTTTGTATGTAAATGTGTATGTTCGTTGTTTTTCACCCATTAATTGTACAACACTGCTGAATAAGTTGGTGCTTTACAAATACCTGTTATTAATAAATAATACAAATGATTAATAATAGTAATAAAATATTTGTTATTTTTACTTTACCTTCATTACTCTCTTCCCTTCTCCGTTTCTCCTCTCTGCAGCACTCATCAGGCTGCTGCTCCTCAGAACTCCTCTCTCTCTTCTTCTTGAACTTCTCTTCTCCATCCTCTTCATGTTCTTTTCTTCTTTTCTTGTCCTTCGACGGCCCGGGGTCCAAATCTCCAAATTTCGAACGAATCCTCTTCATTTTCTCTTGTGTGGATCTCTCTTCTCTTTTCTGCTTTTTCCCTCTCTTAAGTCTCCTCACCAACTGTCACTTTCCAACGGTTGAGGTCTCTTGCTCTGTGGCTCATGCAACGTTATGACATCATAAACGGCTCAGGCTGCTAGATACCATTGTAGCACAGAGCCAAGTATATCCCTACCTGGGCACCAGCTGATAGATACAATTGCAGCCCAGAGTAACAGCCCAGAATTTTCACCACCAAAGTAGCACCTTAATCCATAAAGAAGGCCTCAAGCCAATGTCCTGGCAAAACATACTTATACATCAAACGACGTGTCAGTTTCTCTGCCACAATAAATCATAACCAGAAAAATGATATTGCAATGTTTATTATACGGATACAAGTATCTTGCCCCCCAAACCATTAAGGTTGCCTTATAGTTTGACAATTATTAACCTAGTGGGAGACATGTAACCTTTCAGTATTTTCAGGAGTCACTTGAACACTTGACCAAGATATAAAAGTCATGGGCATGGCCATAAACCTGGCAGATATCTTTCCTGGGAGGTAGAAGTCTAGCTACAGGTTGGGAACTGGTTGGGTTACCTGTCCAAGTTGAACCACTTCAACTATTCTTCCCACAGGATCAGGTAGCTAGGAAGAAGCACTGACTGACCAACAACCTCATACAAGTGCTGACTAGGGCCACTGGCAAACCACATTCACTTTGATAGTTTAAAAAACCAGTGTGGATGCTTGAACCTGTTTTTTTTTTTTTGCACATGCTTTGCAGTGCTAACACATGGCTTGCTTGATTGCAGTAAATCACTTTGAATTCCATTTATCCTAAGAGCTCTGGCACACGGGGAGATTAGTCGCCCGCGACAAAACTCCCTGTTCGCGGGCGACTAATCTCCCCGAGTTGCCATCACCTGCCATCCCATCGGCGAAAATGTAAGTTGCCGGTGGGATGGCACACGCGGCGGCGCGATTTCATCAAATCGCCGAAGTTGCCTCGTGACCCTTTTTCGTCGATTTCCCGAAATCGCGCCGTCGCATGTGCCATCCCACCAGCGAATTACTCAGGCCTGGACTGGCAATCTGTAGGTTCTGGCAAATGGCAGAGGGGCCGCTGTAAGATGCCATAGCTTGTCACTATTTATTGGGCTGGTGGGGGGGCTGTTTGTGCCTCTGTGTGACCTGATTTCCCTTTAGCAGCAGTAAAAGGAAAAGAGAATGCTGTCTCAGCCTGGGCATGTCTTTCAATCTACTATAAAACGTCATTGAGTGTCAGACCGATAAACCGTGGGCCCACTAGAAAACCTGATATCAAGTGCCCATTAACCATTAGGTAGCACTTAAAGATTTCTTTCTGGTATACCCTTGTTTGAGAAAGTCACTGTTTAACAGTTTTTGAAACAATTTCCAAGATGCTAATTAAATAAATTCTTTACTTTAAATTCTTTAAATATTTTTTACATAGATATCACAGCACCCATTGTGGCAGTGTCCAAAAAGACACATCGAGAACTAATGGCAGCAGTGTTCCCCTATGTGTTCTGTTTGTTGCATTAGTCTCCATTTGCAATACAAACTGTGTGAGAGCACAGAGCACTACACTGAATACACACAGACAGACTGCAGATGATCACCCAGACAGACAGGCAGGCCAAAGCTCTATAGATTATACGGTTATTTGGGGGTAACCTATTATCACTTGCTCTCCCATATTCACCGTGCAAATTCTTTACTCTATCTGCTCTGTGCTTCAGAAAGGAGTAGGGCCCACTCAGAGCAACTGGGAAAATCCCAGAATAATTGCAGGATAGTCCAACAATGTTTGGACCTAATTTTGTGAAATGTTCAACTTAGACACTGGAAAACAATAGTAACTGTATTCACTTAAAGGTCTATATGAAGGGTTTTCAGTAAAAACAGGTTTATAATCGTTTCTAATTTTGTGAAATTAGTGCAGCAGTTGGAGCTGATCTTGAAGCCCACAGATATGCCCACTGTCTGCTGATGTATTATACCTGTACTACATGGAGCAGAATGTTATTATTGACTGGATTATATGTGTGCCTATATACTTACTCAAACCCAATTACAGAAACTCCTTGCATAGTGCCCATGTTGGAATCAAATTGAGGACCCCACACTGCTAAATAGAAGCCACCTTGCTGCCCAACTTAATAACATATTAGACATCTTTATAATACTACAGAGATGTCCAGAATTCTGTAAATACACTAGCTAAAATTCTGGTATTTAGACTGTAAGCTGAATGGGGCTCATTCCTCCTGTATCTGTCAACACTTGCCACTTAAAGGACACTTGAACCCAAATTCTCTGGGGGTACCAATTTGTTAGGCTCCCCCCCCTCAGTCACTCTAATTGCTAACCTGGGACCATAGACCAATGCTCCAAAAAATGCACTGACCTGGGGTGCTTTACATTAGAGAGCTTTGTCTCCATCTTCATAAATGTATTCAGAGATCTGTTGCGCCATTCGGGAAAGGTGCATACATTGGGACACATTTATTATTAGCGTGTAAACAAACATCACCGGTGAAGTTGCCCAGGGCAACCAATCAGCAATTGGATTTGAACAGTCACCTACAAGTTAGACAACAAAAGCAAGGATCGGATTGGTTGCTATTGGCAAATATGCCCCGTAGTGTAGTAAAGGTTGAAAAATGAATACACTGCACGTGCAGCGGTGCAAGAGATCCGAGCAAAAATTACAGAACATGAAGGCAAAGTGCTCCAATGGAAAGAAGTCTTGTGCATTTTCTAAAGAAGAGGGGTACAGTGCTGTGACAGCGTATATTCCTCATTGGTAATTAAAGCTTATTTTCCCCATATTTAGCTTCTGGCCAGAATGCTCTGCTTCCTGAGCCCACGTTGCACCTACCCTTAAACCAGAATCTCCCAGAAACACATTACAGGAACATCTAATAACAAGAGGCCTCATTGTACTCTTTTGCACCATGCCCTGCATTTTCAAGGGTAGGTGGGGGAAACACATAAAAATCACCCCCATACAGCCAAAGAGAAAGAGAGCAGACACCTTGAAATCCATTTTTTCAAAAACACAGACTTAATTTTGACATTTCACATGGGGCTAGCCATATTCTTCATTTCCCAGGGTGCTCCAGTCATGTGACCTGTGCTCTCTTAAACTTCAGTCACACTTTACTGCTGAGCTGCAAGTTCAATATACACCCCCCCCCCCAGATGCACAATGGGAAGGGAGCAAAATAACAACTCCTAGTAGATATCAGAATAGCACTCAATAGTAAGAAATCCAAGTCCGGCTTGGGACTCCTCCAGTTACATGGGAGTAGGAGAAACAATAGGTTACCTGAAAGCAGTTCTAATGTGTAAAGGTCCCCATACACTATAAGATCCGCTCGCTTGGCGATGTCGCCAAGCGAGCGGATCTTTACCCGATATCCCCACCTACGGGTGGGCGATATCGGGTAGCAAGCTGCTTTAAAAAAAAATAATCAGATCGTTTGGCCCTGGGGCCGATGCGGTCCCTGATCCGACTGGATTTTCTAACCTGGCCGATCGATATCTGGCCAATTTCAGGCCAGATATCGGTCGGCCAGGCCGCTCGTTTCTGCCCATACACGGGCCAATTAGCTGCCGAATTGGTCCAAGGGACCGATATCGGCAGCTTCTATCGCCCCGTGTATGGGGGCCTTAACTCTGGCTCTTTCTGGAAGCTCAGACTCAGACACAATGCACTGAGATGGCGCCTACACACCAATATTACAGCTAAAAAAATATATTTTGTTGGTAGAGTGAATAATTTGCTATGTAAACAGTGTAATTTAGAAATAAAAATCATGACAGAAACTGTGAGAGAGGCTGTAAATGTGTGGGGGTTTTCTCTGGACATAAGGCACTTGAAAGGGGACTTTATTATTTATAAGTACATTACAGGACATTAGAGACGGATAGAAAGGGGGGGGGTTCATAGAAAAGATGGGCCCATTGCCTCACCTGTATGTACATGGGCTAAATAAAACCCCTTTTTACTGAGCAAAAACTACTAGAGCGCCACAGGATTTTCTGCATAAAAGAGGGAAAGGTGCGACCCCAACCTGTCAGCTCGCAGTAGTGCGACTTGGTTTATTTGGTTTGGCCGAGTGAATAACTTGATCTTTCTTCCCTTAACCTGGCGGTTCTGTGCCTGGATATCACCCTCATCCCCGGCTCCTCATATATACACTCTGAGAGAGAATGATGGTTGCCTCTCTGACATGTCTGCTAAAACGTCCCTGTATTAGTTGCTTAAGCTAAATACAGGTAAGTCCCCGTTATTGATAAATATGATGTAGTTCGATGTACCGTTTATTCTTGGAAATTGGATATGATGATATAATACATCAGGCATGCACATTACATAGAAATAGTGAGCAATACAGGGGGGTAGTTGGTTCTGCTCATTAGAGTTTACAATACAAAAGGGCTATGGGGTACAGTGTGTAGGGACAGGGAAGATCAGGCATCAGTCAGAGTAATGTATATTACAGTTATTGAGGGGCACAATATGATAATAGTAATAAAGAATCACAATATGGCATACAGGGAGCTGGCATCCAATGGAAAACTGCCAGTGCAAACTTGCCTGTCACCGCTACTAATTGGAATGGAAAAAAAATGGAAAGTGCCTTCCACTAAGGGCAAATAGGCACTCGGGAATCTCCACAGGGGTCACAAAGTTTAAAAGTAAAAAGACTTTATTGAAAGTTGCATTAAACATCTTCATAAACCCCACGCGTCTCATGCCCTAGGGGACTTAGTCATGGGCCAAATGGAAAGTGCCCCCGGCAGATGCAGACCAAGTGCCGAAAGACCAGACTTCAGTGCTTGTGTGCAGGCTAACAGGTGTTGCTGAACCCCAGTGAGTTTGTTTGCTATCCCCTCAGGCCGCCATTTTACTTCCCTCCCCGGAATCACTTGTTTGGCTTTGCACACTAGCAGCAGAGTAACATATTCTGACTTAACTGTCCTGCACTTGCGCAGATGGAAGTCAGTGCTAGCGACGCCTGTGAAAGGTACTCAGAATGGTGGAAAGGCACTTGAACCGGTTCAGTCTTTTTCATAAAGGGAGTATTGCAGTATTAAAACTGGATACAGTGGTAGACAAAAAGCCCCATGTACCATTAGCCTAACAGAGAGAGGGATAAGATCATATTTTAGGTACAGACAACACTGTGTTTGGATTTGTGCAAAAAAAAAAAACTAAAGGCTGTTTGACTCTTTCAGCAGGGCCACTTTTTACACTGTTTTTTTTTTCACTTTGGGGTAATCTTCTGGGGAAAATTTTAGAATATTATTAACTATTTTTTTTTTTTTCTTTTTTGAGGACAAGACTCTGCCTTTTACATAAACATATTTTTCATATTGAAAAATTGATCAAACTATTTATCATATGGTTAAAAAAAATACTAATGATTTAGAAAATTAATATAGATAGATGGAGATTTCTGACTTGTATAGACCAAAAAGTCATGGCTGTATAATACCTTATTTTCAAAGTACAGCCAGAGGTATATTTAGGTGTGGCAGCGCCATAGGCACCAGTCCTCTGCCCAGTCATCACATGGACTTGCAAAAGATAGGGGAAGCTTTTTCTTATGTAGGCTCTCTAGGGCATCACTCTAGGGCCAACACATACTTGAAAAAATCTCACTGCAAAGTCCATGTTGTGTGCCAAAAGCTCAGAAACCGCAATTTTCTTTAAAGGGCAAGGAAAGGCTAAGTCACTTGGGGGTTCTAAAATGTTAGGCACCCCAAGTGACTTTAATCGCTTACCTTGTACCCCGGGCTGGTGCCCCTGTTAGAGAACAGCACCAGCCTGGGGTACCTGTAGCGATTCGCTTTCTCCTTCCGGCTTCGTTTCGCTGCGACTACACGATAGGCGCATGCGCAGTAGAGTGAAAAGCCGACTTCTCTGTTAAAGTTCCACTATTCACTCTACTGCGCATGCGCGCTCGTGAAGCCGGAAGGTGGAAGCGCTGCAGGCACCCCGGGTTGATGCTGTTCTCTCTGAACAGGGGCACCAGCCCGGGGGAAAGGGTAGGCGATTCAAGTCACTTGGGGGTGCCTAACATTTTTGCACCCCCAAGTGACTTTGCCTTTCCTTCTCCTTTAAGTACCGCCTGCCACAAGTAAGTGTTAATATTCGCACAAATAATGCGATATTTAACGCTTCATATGTGTTTGTGAATCATGCGTTAGTATTATTTCTATGTGAGAATTAACACAATGCGAGGGAAATAACACGTTGCATTTTTTTGCGCATGCAATATGCGTCTTAACGCATGCAAAATGACTTTGATGAATCGGGACTTAATTATCACATGCTTTTTAACACAAAAAAGAATGCGATAAGCGTTATCGACCTTTAGTGAATCGGCCCTGAAGTGTCAAGGGGAAGTCCCTGCTCCATAAAGCCTACATATGTCTCTCTGTGTCACACCATACATTTGCAAACCTTTGGCAAATTTAGCATTTTATGCCATAAAAAAAAAACATGATGATCAAGAAAATGGAAAAATGTTCATTCAAATGTAATTTTGTCAATTCCATTAATAATTCAAAGCAAAACTTTATTCTTCTAGGGTATGTAAATCTGCAAAAATGGAGACCACATCCCCACATCCAGGCTCTTCCTTATGTTCTCCTGACTCTCTAAAGGATACTGTTCCTAAACAGGTAAGAAAATCTAACATAAATGCCTGTAAAAATCTGGAACCTGTCAGTATCACTTTAATATGTAACTGATATGCTCCAGGTTTATATAAAAACATGCAGTGTCACGTAAAAGCTTTTTGGGAGTGGTAGGGTGTTAATTTGAAAACTAAATATGATTTTTAATGTGTATAATAATTGCATTTTTTTTTTTTGAAATGCTTAAAAACTAGGTTGCTTGCCTGTCCTTTCCATCCTGCGTTGCTGCTCTATGTGATTATTTCAGATGCTATGCTAAGCATAATTTGTCAGCATTTATTGATTTTCTCTCTCTGTCTCTAGGTAGTATTTACTTATGGAATAAATGTGATCACTTATCCTGTCCCACCTCAGCTCCCCAACTGACCATATGAGAACTCAACTACTTGGCAGCCACCAGTAGGCATTCTTTCCTTTAGTTCAGGCATAAATCTGTTTAGGGGGAATGTCAGAAAATTAATAACTCAGTTAACAGCAAAATACTGCTGTCCAGCTGAGTATATATGAATATGCATCCAGTTTGCATTCCTGTAGTACATGCAGAGTTAAAGAGAAAACTGGCTGCGGATATTTTGCCTTCATAGTCTGTAATTTGTCAGCTAACAAACCTCCAGAACTGGCAGATGCTGGGCCGAGCCTTGCAAGCTAATACTTATTGTGTGGGGCGGATGTGATGGTGGTGACCTTAGGAAACTTGAACTCAGGAAAGCCTTATCATTCCCTTTAAACAAATATGAGAGTGTCTTGCAAACCAAAATAATAGAATTGCTGTACCTCTATGTGTAGCATTTTGTGTTTTTTCTTTTTCTTGCAGTGGTGAATTACTTTAGGGGTGTGTGAGTAGGTGTGACTGCACCATACAGAATGCAGTTATAGACAGCATAGAGTGAATGACTGCAGTTAAAGTAGGACAAGATAGCAACAGTGGGATAGGGTGGGCATTGTACAGGTATGGGACCTGTTATTCAGAATGCATGGGATCTGGAGTTTTCTGGATAAGGGGTCTTTCCATAATTTGGATCTCCATACCTTAAGTCTGCTAAAAAAAAAACCTTTACAATTATATAAACCTAATAGGATTGTTTTGCCTCCAAGAAGATTAATTATATCTTAGTTGAGATAAAGTACAAGGTACTGTTTTATTATTAAAGAGAAAAAGGAAATCATTTTTAAAAATTTGAATTTTTTGATTACAATTAAGTCTATGGAAGATGGTCTTTCTGTAATTCTGAGCTTTTCTGGATAAGGGATCCCATACCTGTATATCAGTAATTATTGTTGTTTTGCATATTTTCCCTTGAGCCACCAATTAGTGATGGGCTGTGTGCTCCCTCAGAGATCACATGACCAGCAACAGGAAGAAGAAATTAATAGTAAAAAGCAGAACTCTGCTTGTTAATTGGCTCATATGACCTTGGTTTGTTTGTGTGCTCCTTGAATCAAATGATCCCAGGAGACAGGCCTTAATTCTTAAAATTACAGTTTTCTATGTAGGATTACCCAATAGCACATACAGTACTACTAAAAAATAATATTTTTATGAAAATGGTGTATTTAGATGAAATAGAGTTTTACACATAGCTGTCTTATGCAAAATATTTTTATAGATACCTATAATGTTCAGGGGTATAGCTTCTCCTATATGGAGCCCTTTACTTACTAGCTGCTCTATGGCACTAAGGGCAAGGCTACAGCGTGCCTACGGCAAAGTGCTCTGCACCGAGCGCTGGATATTACCGGCCCCTGATGCAAGTGCTTTTTTATTGAGCACTAAAGGGCTGAAAACCTTTAAATTAAAGAATAATGTGCTCATATAATTGAGAATGAACATTCTGCCTACTTCTAAGCAAATAGCAGCAGTCTAATAAAGGATTTACAGGGCAGGGCTGTCCAGCTGGAAGTTGGGGGGGGGGGGGGGGGGCAGGTGTGGCATTTTAAAGGATTATATGGCCCCTAGTCTGCTCATCATTTTCAACTGATCCAGCCCTTGAACATGCTCTATGAGAAATAATCAGGCCACTACATATAAGCTAAACAGCGCTATTAAAGGGGATAACCAGTGTGTGTGAGAATAGGGAGAGCCAGTTTATAGCTTTAGTTAATGGCGCCGTGGGGGCTTGTTGCTCTCCCCCCACCATATCTCACACAGGCAGATATGCAGTTGTCAAGCTTCAGCTGCTGTTGCCCCCCCCCCCCCCCCCCCATATAGAGACCCCTTTAAATGTCCAGGGTAACAGCAATATCTGTGGATACAAAATCAGTTTGTTGCAGTAAAAAACAGACTTTCATTTTTATAACTCATTGTTGTGACAGGAAGGCAGATTAATGGCTATCGTTTCTGGGACTTGGCCAGGGTTTGCCGGATACTTTCTAAACATCAGTTTTCCTTCCCACATTAACTGGGTTACTGATCAGCGACTTGCCCATTCTTACATGCCAAAAGGACTTTGTTATTAACAAGTATTTAACCTTCCAGGTGTTGTGAAACTACAAATCCCTGCATCTGCTGCTGGTAGTTTGCTCTTTAATTATATGCACCATGACCTGTATGTAGGGATGCCATCCTACTGTGCTGGCCTTGGCAGGTGTTTTACCAGCTAGGCCAGTAAAATCCTAACTGGGTGGCTTGCAAACTGCACCACATGGCAGCTGCAATTAAAAGCCCCGTGTATGGGCCCCAAGGGACCAAGGCATAACACAAACTATATATGCCCAGATATGGTTTTGCACTTTGGCCACTTTGGACAATAGTGCCCAAACATCTAGGCTTGTATGGAAAGTTGTGGGGCCATTTAGGCTCTAGTGGATCAAGGGTAACCTGTCTTGATGGAAAATTCCTGTAGCTCCTATTTACCCAATTGAAAAGAAAAATGGCCATACACATGGGCCAATCTGTTGGAGAGCTATATGGGCCAGCCTGTGTGTGGCCACCTTAAGGAGCAAGGAGTTGGCTGAAGGCATGTCACTGTCATTCCCAAGATCAGTGCATCTAGCTGTACATAAACAGACTTGCATGCCATCTGGCAAGGGACAGCAGCAGTGCATGAATAACAATGGAATCTGCGTGCTCTGTGTTTCCCAAGGGCCACCAATATCACTGGAATGTCCACCTTATTTACTAGTCCCCAATCAAGCATTAACACCCCACCTGTAACTGTGCCATTTAGAACATGTTTAACACAGGGGTGGATAGGGGACAGCCTATCCTTCTCCTTAATGGCCAGCTGTTTTATGTGCTTCTAGGACCTTTATATCATGGGTGTTGAAATTAAGTGTTAGCTAAACTGTACCCCCCCCCCTGAGGTTTTTGCCTGAATATGCCCAATGCACAAGGGATGTAACTATAGAAGATGCAGACAATGTGGCTGCGGGGAAGTTCCAGGGGTTTCCTGCTGTCCTCTGAGCCCTCTGGGGCAGGGGCAGAATGTCTAGCAATTACACATTTACTGGCAAGTACAATTCCACTAAATGTGTAATACCAGCCCTGGCCTTGGTTGGTATTTTACTTGACTGTTGAAGTACTGGCTAGATGGCAACTCTATAAGTGAGTGAAATCTACTATACAATATGTAGAATTACTTCAGTGAATGCATTATGGCCCCTCTGATTATTCATTCCCTGTAGTGCTAAAATTATTACACATGTCCTGTTATATGGGCAGAGAAATTCCATTTTTTCTCTATTGTTTCTAGGGATGCACCAAATCCACTATTTTGGAATTTGTCTAAATAATTTGTGACAGATTAGGCCGAATCTCAAACTAAATCCAAACCAAGAAGGGCTATAGAAAATTTCCAACTTACATGTTCATATGACGAAAAGTCACATGATTTTAAAGATTTGGATTCAGTTCAGCCAGGCACTTAGATTCTGTCTAATCCAAATCCTGCAGAAATAGGCCAAATCCCAAACCGAGTCCTGGATTCAGTGTATCCCTAACATTTCCCATTATACTTGTGCAGTGCAGTAATATTGCTTAACCATTGCCTTGTAACACATAATTCTTTTGGGTTCTCTTGTAGTGGATGACAGTACTGGAGTCATTAGCTGCACATGCTGGAAGAGCACGGCACCAACAGAAGTCTCTTCTCCAGGTCTGATTTATTCTCTTTCTTTATGCACTGAGATGTACAAACTGAACCCCCTTCTGCTGTTATTGCAATACACCTCCCACCATCTGATGGTTTTGACAGTATAGTAAGTCAAAATGGCAGCGGTAGGATTAAATGGCTAAAATAATTCTTTGTTGGTGTACAACTCCCAGCATGCACCCACAGCCGGACCTATGAACATGACTTTTGGGACAATGGACTCTTGGCGGGGAATAGCAACTATATTGCCATAGATTGCATTAGCCCATTTGGGTACTAGGGTTTGTAGTCACAACTGTCCAGTTGAAAGGGTAGATATACGCAGGCCAGTCCGACTGCATCTCCCCAGTATTGGGCTTTTATTAGATATAGAACCAGTATTGACTCATGGGAGAATTTTTTTTTTTCACTTTGCACACTGCGTTCCTGCTTTAAAGAATTGCCATAAGTCTTTGCTCTTCTTTTCAGGGCACAGAGACCCACGGCTGCCCTATAATACAGAGGTGGCTACATACAGCAGTGCGGTATTTATCAGGGGGAGGCACATAGGCATCCCCCTTAATTGTACCCTTAGTTGTGTGTCATTTAAAGAGGACCTGTCACCCAGACATAACAAGCTGTAGAATAAAAGACCTTTTCAAATTAAACATGAAACCCAAATTCATTTTTATAATTACACATCCAAATCCATTATAAAGGCTTTTAAAAATCCCAGCTATCAATCCTATATTGCTTGCCCCGGCCCGCAGACAATAACTTTAGCTTTCAGTTCAGCACTACCTAGATGCCACTTCTCTCCATAAGAGGGCACAGGGGTTGACACATGATTTTTAGCAAAAGCAGCAATTAGCCACATTTTTCAGTCACTACACATGCTGTTACCCATTCAGGATCTTGTTACAAAATACTTGGTTAACTACCTGGTGGCTCTGACATGTAGCATGAACCAGCTGATTAATAGATCTGTCTCAACTGGAGGACTGACTACATTGTTTCGGGTGTCAGAACCAGGAGTGCTGAAAGGGACAGACAGATATTTCTTTCAATAGCAATTGCACTTTTGATAAATTTATATTGGAAAGTTGTTTAGAATGAATTCTTTTTTTTATTAGACAACCAATATTTTATTTTTGGTTTACGTTCCCTTTATCATGTTAGAGAAGCTCTCTTACTGGCTTCTGTACAAAGAGGAAAGTAAGAAAGCCAAGTTGGACATTGGAGACACCATCAGGGTTCGAGGCAGCATCAAGGTGTTTCAGGATCAAAGAGAGATCGTGGCCTCTGTTTTCTGTAAGTTCGGCCTATCCTGTCTGTGCACACTAACTAGCTGCTATTTATTGCTATTTATTCCTATGTTCTTGCTTTTATAGACAAAGTGGAGAACCCTAAATTGGATATACAAATGGCAAGGATGTTAGATCTTCCCTACATGTACAGAAATGTCTATGACAAGCCGTTTGCTATCCCGGAGCATTTAAAAAAAATTAATCCGCAGGACAGACGTAAGTGAATCCGGTACACTACATATATGTGATATGAGGAACACATACTGCTAATGAATGTGCATAAAAAAAGAAAGCATGCCATATACAGTGGTGTGAAAAACTATTTGCCCCCTTCCTGATTTCTTATTCTTTTGCATGTTTGTCACACAAAATGTTTCTGATCATCAAACACATTTAACTATTAGTCAAAGATAACACAAGTAAACACAAAATGCAGTTTTTAAATGAGGGTTTTTATTATTTAGGGAGAAAAAAAATCCAAACCTCCATGGCCCTGTGTGAAAAAGTAATTGCCCCCTGAACCTAATAACTGGTTGGGCCACCCTTAGCAGCAATAACTGCAATCAAGCGTTTGCGATAACTTGCAACGAGTCTTTTACAGCGCTCTGGAGGAATTTTGGCCCACTCATCTTTGCAGAATTGTTGTAATTCAGCTTTATTTGAGGGTTTTCTAGCATGAACCGCCTTTTTAAGGTCATGCCACAACATCTCAATAGGATTCAGGTCAGGACTTTGACTAGGCCACTCCAAAGTCTTCATTTTGTTTTTCTTCAGCCATTCAGAGGTGGATTTGCTGGTGTGTTTTGGGTCATTGTCCTGCTGCAGCACCCAAGATCGCTTCAGCTTGAGTTGACGAACAGATGGCCGGACATTCTCCTTCAGGATTTTTTGGTAGACAGTAGAATTCATGGTTCCATCTATCACAGCAAGCCTTCCAGGTCCTGAAGCAGCAAAACAACCCCAGACCATCACACTACCACCACCATATTTTACTGTTGGTATGATGTTCTTTTTCTGAAATGCTGTGTTACTTTTACGCCAGATGTAACGGGACACGCACCTTCCAAAAAGTTCAACTTTTGTCTCGTCGGTCCACAAGGTATTTTCCCAAAAGTCTTGGCAATCATTGAGATGTTTTTTAGCAAAATTGAGACGAGCCATAATGTTCTTTTTGCTTAAAAGTGGTTTGCGCCTTGGAAATCTGCCATGCAGGCCGTTTTTGCCCAGTCTCTTTCTTATGGTGGAGTCGTGAACACTGACCTTAATTGAGGCCAGTGAGGCCTGCAGTTCTTTAGATGTTGTCCTGGGGTCTTTTGTGGCCTCTCGGATGAGTTGTCTCTGCGCTCTTGGGGTAATTTTGGTCGGCCGGCCACTCCTGGGAAGGTTCACCACTGTTCCATGTTTTTGCCATTTGTGGATAATGGCTCTCACTGTGGTTCGCTGGAGTCCCAAAGCTTTAGAAATGGCTTTATAACCTTTACCAGACTGATAGATCTCAATTACTTTTGTTCTCATTTGTTCCTGAATTTCTTTGGATCTTGGCATGATGTCTAGCTTTTGAGGTGCTTTTGGTCTACTTCTCTGTGTCAGGTAGCTCCTATTTAAGTGATTTCTTGATTGAAACAGGTGTGGCAGTAATCAGGCCTGGGGGTGACTACAGAAATTGATATTGAAATTGAAAATTGAAATTGATAAACCACAGTTAAGTTATTTTTTAACAAGGGGGGCAATCACTTTTTCACACAGGGCCATGTAGATTTGGAGTTTTTTTTCTCCCTTAATAACGTAAACCTTCATTTAAAAACTGCATTTTGTGTTCAATTATGTTATCTTTGACTAATAGTTAACGGTTTTTGATGAGCAGAAACATTTAAGTGTGACAAACATGCAAAAGAATAAGAAATCAGGAAGGGGGCAAATAGTTTTTCACACCACTGTATATATAAAGGTAGTGCCCTTTGGACAATGGTTGCTGCCATTTGGGACATGTTTGAAGATGTAAGGATACATTAGTAACAGACCCAGCCAGTAAAAATAATACTTGATGCCAATTTTACTAATAGGGTAAAAAAATAAATAGTATATGTTTATCCAGAAAAGGTGGAAATCCTAGGTGGGCCCAGGCTAGGACAATTCCTATTAGCCTATCCTGATTTTATCTATGTGCCTTTGTAAAAACCTAAACCATTTGTCACTATTAATATTTAATTGCTATGAGAGTGGGCCTAGGGTGTCAGGTTCTTTGGTTGGCCCAACTACAACTACTAACATGCACTGCACCGCGGTTGTTCTATACACACACAACTCGCCAGCTTGTGGCTAAGCACCATAAATACTCATACAGGTATGGGATCCTTTATCCAGAAACCCGTATACCTGCATAATAGTTTTACTTTCTAATTTGCTGTAGACTGATCAGAGAGAGAGACCACTAATAACTAACCATGCCAAAAAGTAAAAGAAACAATAATAAATAGTGATGCACCGAATCCACTTTTTTGGATTTGAGTGAACTGCCGGACCCTAATTAGCATATGCTAATTAGGGTAAAATGTCGCCGCGTGCAGCGCATGGCAAAATATTTTCAACTTCCGTGTTTCTGTAACAAAATGTCACGTGATCCACGAGCGTGGATTCGTCCGAATCATTCCAAAAAAGGCAGAATCTTGGCCAAATCCCGAACCAATCCTGGATTTGGTTCATCCCTAATAATAAATACAATTTGTGGAACCTGTCTTTTTATTACCCCAATAACAGCGTATCAGGAAAGTCCCTGTTTAGGATAAATATTTTCCCTTTAAAACAACACCATACTCATCTAGATTTTTTTTTATTCTCATTTTCAACTACTATACCTGCAGTGTTACTGAATTTAGGCACAGGATACATAAAGATAAACAAGGAAATAGGCTGCACAGAGACAAACCGTGCTGAGTTAGGTAAATAACAATGTTTCAGCAGGGACAGTTATCAGAGGCAAATCTGTCTGAGAGGAGAAACCTGGGAATCTATACAAGCAGGGCCGCCATCAGGGGGGCACAGGGGGTACAGCCGTCCCGGGCCCGGACGATTTTAACTTTAAAAGGGGGCCCGGCGCTGCTACAGTTTTCTTAGCTCGGGCCCCCTTTAATCTGTTCCGGGCCCTGTCATTGGTGGTCAGCGGGCGATCCTATTGGTCGCGCCCCGTGCGTACATGCACGTCAGTACGCACGGGGCGCAACCTTATAAAAGGGCCTGGCGTCGTTCAGCACTCAGAAGTGCAGTGCTGTTGGGAACGAAGGACCTCGCCGGAGGAGCCGTCGTCGAGGAGCCGTCACCGGAGGATTGTGCTGTGCTGGCTACCAATGTACTAGGGGGGTTTGCTGGCTACCAATGTACTAGGGGGGCCCTGCTGGCTACCAATGTACTGGGGGGGCCCTGCTGGCTACCAATGTACTAGGGGGGGCACTGCTGGCTACCAATGTACTAGGGGGGGCCCTGCTGGCTACCAATGTACTAGGGGGGCCCTGCTGGCTACCAATGTACTAGGGGGGGCACTGCTGGCTACCAATGTACTAGGGGGGGGCACTGCTGGCTACCAATGTACTAGGGGGGGGCACTGCTGGCTACCAATGTACTAGGGGGGCACTGCTGGCTACCAATGTACTAGGGGGGGCCCTGCTGGCTACCAATGTACTGGGGGGGCCCTGCTGGCTACCAATGTACTGGGGGGGCCCTGCTGGCTACCAATGTACTAGGGGGGGGCCTGCTGCCTACCAGTGTCTCATATCTGTGAGTCCTTTGTATTTGTGGGAGGGGGGCCCAGAAATTTTTTTTGTGAGGGGCCCCGTGATTTCTGATGGCGGCCCTGTATACAAGGCCTGGAAGGGTTTGTCTAGAGCCAGTGCTTGCTCCCTTAAAATAGGCCAATTTCCAGTCGGAATCTGCTTGGAACTGGGCGCCTTCTGGTGCGACATGTTGATAAGTTAATTTGGTTGATTATCACATAAATGGAAGTGGTCACAGGCAAAATGGATTTACTAGCTCTTTTGTCTGATCCAGCATTTATTGGGCAATTCTGCTTACTGTACGTAGCCAAATTGGCCAATGAACAGGGTTGGACTGGCTTACCAGGATACTGGAAAAATCATGGTGGGCCCCAACCCTGTTGGGCCTTGCTACCTGCCCGCATACCAGCCACCACTGGTCCCTGCTCCACTGTGCTACTTACTTGTTAAAAATTAACTTTTGCCTGTGTGTTCCACAGGGCCATCACTGTGCATTCCAATACACTGACACCTTTAATTTTTAACAGCAAAATAAGTAGCGCATCAGGACAGGGTCCAGTGGTGGCTGGGGGTGGAGTGGGAGCGGTAGCTGGGGGTGGGTCCTTAAGTGGCTTGGTGGTGGGCCCTTGAGTCGGTTACCTGGTGGACCCCAGATAGCATAGTCTAACTTAGTTGTGTACCTAACCGATATAATTGAGCAGGGTTTCTTTAATGTTAATATATAGATACCCAGGGCATTTTTGAAATTCCTCCAGTTGATAATTGACCTGCTCTTGGAGGTAGCCTAGTTCAGTGAGGGCTTTGGAATAGCCAGTGCTGGATTATGTTCTAACATAAAGGGTTATTTCAAACTCCAATGCAATGTGTCGATGTTATGAAATATACCCCTTGGTGGTTGTTATCCAAAGCAAGATTGTATGGATGACATTTTAAAACCCAGTGTGACCCACGAGATTAATGTTCCATGCTGGGGGACATGGGGCTGGTAAAATGGACTTGGGATGGCAGGAGAGCTTTCTGGACATCACTGCTGACTTCAGCCAATAACAATGATCCCTTCCAATTTAAACAGAACAGATCATTCTAATCAGAAGACTCGTGAGCAATATAGAGCCCTTTTACTAGTAATTTAGTCTTTCATAGCTGTTGCACAAGATCCAGTCAGAAAGCAAATTAGAAAGACTAAAATGTTTTGTGTGGCTACCTGCCCACAGCGTTCCCTAAAGTGTGGGTTTAAGGGGGTTATGTTATGTTTTTGCTTTCTGTCTCATGGGGAATCCAAAAATGTCTCCAAATGACATAACTCTTTGTCCTTCTTATATTCCAGCGATCACCATATTGTAACACAATCACATCTGATCATGCTATTGATAACGGGAATTAGAAAGTGTTGACTCCTTAATTGCTATTGCTAGCCGTCCAGTTAGTGATTTCAAGGTGGGTATGTATTCATATGCTTTTTAATCCTACACCACCAAATGAAAACTGATAACCCTGTATCTGGCACAGACATGTCTATTCCTTTCTTACTGTTTTCTTACATTGTGTTGTGCTGTCTAATGAACTTTGGCATTCATAATGTTTTTTAGAGACTGGGGGTACCTGGGCCCACTATCATATAACATCACATAACTGAATTGCTGTTGTTCTAGACTGAGTCCATGGAAAGTCCAAACAAATCCGCAGCATATTCAAAGAAGCCATCCAGCTGCTGCTTAAGGAAGGTTACATTTTCCAAAAGGACCAAAATCGGGAGGTTTATCAGGTGAGAAAATAAACTGCTGAAACCCTTCCAGTTTCTGTGATAGGGGTTATATTTAATGAGTTCATAGGGCAGTAATGGATTTAGGTTGGGATCTCCATCTGCAGCTCTTTTCTACCTGTTATATCCACAACTCCCTGCACCCCTTTAAAGCCAGCTAAAGAGACACTGTTTGAAGATATCAGGCTTATGGTATATTAATTGACTCACCGATTCCAATGCCAACATTTGTCTGGCATTCTTTAAATAAAATGGTCACCTGGATTCCTTTAGACAGACACTACAATGGCCGAGGTGTCAGTGCAGGAAAGCTATGTTCCTGCTACTTTATATGTAAAAAAAAAATATTTGACTCACTGATGTAAAATGTGGGAATATTTGAAGTCACCTTGGAGTTCCATTATATAGTCATTTAATTCCTTGGTGACTTGTAATATCCTTATATTTCACAATAGGGGGTACATCCCTTCCTTAAAGGAAAAATAGAATATATAGTGACATTCATGCGTTTGTGTCTCTTCCCCAGGCAGACACTGAGCATCTTTAGGGGCTTTTGCACAGTGGGTTCTGCGATTTTTAGACTCACTCTTTTGTCTCTCCTGAATTAAACTTTATAGGTCACTGATCAGGATAAAGATCTACACAAACTTACCCTTAATATCATTAAAGAAGACTGCAGAAGGCAAAAGCGTAGAGGACACGTGGCGATTTGCGACCGATGGTCGCACGCATGAACAAACTTTCAATTGGCCACTAACCGTTCAGGGCTGAAACGGCAGATAAGGAGGTAGAAACAATAGGATTTCGAGGTTTCGTACGATATCGGTGCGTTTATGGCCAGCTTAAGTGGTGTCTATTGTCCGTGTATCTGTAATCCTGCCCTTTATTCCCTGTGCATTTTCACTGCCTATGCCAAACACTCCTCACTGTGTGTATATACATACTGTACTGCGTGCTGCCCTCAGCCAACATGGAAGGAATATAGTATGCATACAGTAAGCTATGCCATCGGGCGTAATGCCTTATTAAGCAAAAATTAAAACTTTACTTCTATATAGGGCATCTTTCCCTTTAGTGTAATAAAACTCATCCATGTGCATGAGAATGTACAATCCATATGGCGAGTTAATAAGCCCAGAGTTATGGACTCTGAGCTCTAAGCACATATTATATATATATATATATATATATATATATATATATACCCCCTTTTTCTAAAATATAAGGATAGTCTAAGTCACATAGAAGTCCCGTTACCATATAAAACAAGGCCTAAGGCCGAGTGCTTTTATACACATCATGTGACCGACTACATCACTAAGCACTGATTATAAGGATATAATTTACAGGTTGCTCATGGCTTTAGTGCATTATATAATATTATACACACATTATTAATATAGAATATTATGCATGCATTATAAAATGTTATTCAGCATGCTCATATAATATACGGGTTGCATTGTCACAATGTGTAAAAAGTTTGCATCTCTCCCTAATTCTGAAGCAAAAAATGATGATTACAGCAAGATCCATAATTACTACAAATAAAATGAAAAATCTTTAATTTTTTCCCCATTACATTGTGATTTAAACCCTTTGTTTCATTTCTGTCCATCTTATTTGCATGTAACGTGTCTTTCCTGCTCTGTGCTCTGTGTCACTATTTGATAAAGTGCTTTTTTACTTTTAGTTTTAGAAGGCAGTAGAGGCATGTGCCTAAGGCCCCAGCACCTTCCCCATTGCTTCATAGGCACATGCCTATTCTGCCAAGTGCCTGCCTAGTTCTGGCCCTGGCAGGGGTACATTTGGTGCTCCCTTTGCTGCTATAACCAACTTGATAGAAGGGGTTAGTATCTAGGAAGTATTAAAACGCAATATTTTTTTACATATCACAATGAAAAGACTCAGGCCTAATGGCAGCTGTGCTCTCCTGAATTAGTCTTAATTTGCTAGTCCAAAGCTCAAAGACAATTTGTAGCTAAATCTTTTCCTAAACAAAGAAAACCAAATTGTGCCGATGAAACACTTCACTCACAGTCGCACCATTGGTTGAATTAGCACATGTTTGTACATGTGAGCAGTAACGCCACGTCAAGGCTTCAACCCTGTTACCGGCATTCACACACCTTTCCCTCCGGGTGTAACGCCTCAGAGGAGAGCCAATGGGAATAATTTGCCATTGGCTCCCCTCATAACACAAAACATGTCAAACGTAACAAACAAGGACAACAAGAGGCTTTAACTGCACGTGTCTGTGAGTCCCACCCTTTGCTCATTTAACTTTAACCTTAACTTATTTAACTAAATTTGCAGGCTAAGGTAAAAAAAACCCTATCTGAAGCGGCTGGTAATTTGCCTCAGACAGGGAAAAAAACCCTTGACCTGGAAAAAACTACAGAACTTTAGAACTATATATATAACTAACAGGGTATGGGTTCTATAGACATGATGTGCAGGAAGGCAAAGCAGGCTGGGATCTTACTATCTGCTCGCCTTCTTGTTACACCCTTAGCTCACATTCTCTCACACATTCTCTCTTAGAAAGTAAATACCTACTTACCTTGCTTGATGTACCAGATAAGTGACTGCCTCTCATAATTCCAGGCCTGATGGTACCCAGCAGTCTCATACTCTGGAAGATGGTATCCCAGGTGAAGGTGGAGATGTTGGTGCAAACAGGAGTTGCGGAGGATGATCCGGCCTTTGTGCAGCAGCGAGAGCTGATCTTGAAGCCCACAGTATTGCCAACTGCCCGCTGATGTTATTTACCTATGCTCAATGGAAATACCATGGTGTTATTATTGGCTGGCTTACACACATCCCAATATACTCACTTCAGCCAGCTGGAACTTAAGAATGAAAAGCCCGGAACGCTGTTTCTGTCCCTTGGTGTAGCTTCATCTTCCTGGGCCCCAAGGAAAGACAGGGGCGGCTCTCCATTATGTGGCTGGAATAATTTTGCTGGTGGCTGCATGAAAGGGAAAAAATAATTATAGTGAATATGATACAAAATCTATTGTGAACAGTTGGCCATGTATTTTATAATATACAATAAAGCCTGCAATGGAAATATGCAACTTTTCATCATTTCTAATTTTGTATTCCCCACCCATATACTTACTGTTTGGGGCTGAAATGGGGGTTCTGCGCCTTCCTGTTCCAGCACCACCCAATCGATGGATTTATAGAACGGGTGGTGCCTGATGTTCCCTCGCAGTCCAAGGCGCCATTTCGGCTTCCTTTTAAGAAGCTAAAGGATGAATGGAAAATTGTTTTAATATCACTAATGGATGAGAAATATATTTGTTGCAATACTTCTATAGCACTGTTGCGACCCACCTTGCCCAGAAGATGTTTTAGATCTTCATCCAGCCATTTAGGTATTTTGGGTTCATGGTATTTGGTGGCATGAATGAGCTCCTTTTCATCGCTGTTGTCAAAGGGCAGTTTGCCAGTGGCCATATCGCAGATGGTGATGCCAAGTGACCACCAGTCTACTGCTGCACTATAGGGGCTTCTTTGTAGAATCTTAAAAAGAAATATAAATCACTTAGCAAGTTGCAAAATGGCATCTTTTAAGTATGGTTACTGGCTTAATATTGGCAACAGAGTTCCATGGGTTTAGTTGGCCAATGAGTGTTGGGAGTAATGCATGAGACCAGTTGGTTCCCTAGCTTGGGTCAGAAAAGTCATATTTGCCCGGACCCAATAAATGCTGTAAGGGTATAACTACATCTGCAAATATGGGTGATGCCTGGCACAATCCAGTTGGCACTAAAGCTCTGTATAAGCCTGAGATAGTAATACAATGTTTATCATGTAAGTATAACTGATGCAGTTAAGTTGGTTCTCTCCAATGACCCACTTGTACCAATACCTACAGTATATTGCGTCTTGGTATTTTAATGGGGCAAGTGTTGTGCCACCATCTTCTTAGTACCGTCCGAGCCTCCCTTGTGCACGCACAGTAAAGTAATATGAGAAAATGTAACTACTGTATGCAGAAGCCACAAGGGAGCCTTGGTGACTATCGGTAAGATGGCAACCTGGCACATGTGGAGTATGCAATTATTTCCACTGGTCCAGGGAAAAAAGAGTTATTAAACTTGGGAGTGCCTATACCCCCCCAGTATATTACTCTTTCCTTGTCCTTTAATAATTATTTGTCTAACAGTTAAACCTTTACATCTTTGAAAGACATCAGCTGTATTGTATATTCTGTTCTGTTGTTCTGGGCACATTCTCCTATACTTCTTGCTTTTACTAGGTTTGTATATGCATATCTCACCTCCGGGGCCATGTATCCCACAGTTCCAGCCCAGCCAGTCGTGGTGTCGCCACGGAAGATGTTCTGCTTAGCCAGGCCGAAATCAGAGATCCTTACGTGCCCTCGATGGTCCAACAGAATGTTCAGGGGTTTAATGTCTCTGTAATATAACGATAAAAGGAATTAGATAAAAAAAGACAAGGGCTGCTGATTTGCAGCAATGTTACAGGAAAATTCTGTACTGACCGGTGGATAATCCCCTTGCTATGCAGGAACTGCAGGCCGCAGATCATCTCCGCTGAATGGAACCTTTTAAACAGGGAAATAATGGTTACCTCCATAAAGATTATCATGTCATATGTTGGCTTTTGTTTAAACAATAAGAAAATAATTGACTACTAAATTTAAAGATGATGCTCCCTAGTGTCAAAATGTACTTATTGTATTATTCCATCCTTTCTGTAGGTACAATTTGTATAAATCTATTTATTAGTGATATTGTACCTGTACCAGTATAATACTTACCGTACTCTCTGTATGTCTAGGCTGCCGTATAGATCCAGCTCATCTTCAAGGCTTCCCCCACTCAGGAATTCCATGACATAAAAGGCGTGCCGCTGGTTACACAGACAATTGCAAAGTCAAGAGGAGGAAGAAATGGCACAAGACTTACAACATAGGGTAGTACTTCATTTTATTAATTACACTATGGTGCAAATAAATGGAACAAGTTATAGATAGAGTAAGAAATCCTTATTTTTTCCAGTAACAAACATCCTATAAATGCTGCATGAATATAAGGCACGCTGCATGTTGTTATTAATCTGTGCAGGCAGAAGGTAGTCCAGGTATGGGATCCGTTATCCGGAAACCCGTTATCCAGAAAGTTCCGAATTACAGAAAGCCTGTCTCCCATAGGCTCCATTTTAATCAAATAAATCAGATTTTTAAAATTGATTTCCTTTTTCTTTGTAAAAATAAAACAGTGCTTTGTATTTGATCCCAACTAAGATATAATTAATCCTTACTGGATGCAAAATAATCCTATTGGGTTTAATTAATGTTTTATTGATTTTTTAGTAGACTTAAGGTATGGAGATCCAAGTTACGGAAAGACTCCTTATCTGAAATACACTTGGTCCCAAGCATTCTGGATAACAGGTCCTATACCTGTACTAGATATATAAATCCTGCATAAACATGTATGGGGAGTGCAAGGCAAGCAGGCCTTATATAATGTGTAGAATGGCTTTAGGAAGGCATTTGTTTTATAAACGGTGCTGTATATTTTGTTTGCTTGTTATGTGGGGCCATGTCATTTGTAATGGCTATAATATATATAATATGTAGGGCATTATGTAAGGGGATCAGATGTATGACTATAGCAGTTGGTTGTACCTGCGTTTGAAAAGCGGCATAGCCTTGGCAAAGGAACCGGCAGTCTCTGGCGATGTTCAGTACACGGGCCTCAGTAAGAAGGCTGCTGTAATCCGTGTCTTTGGTTTTCCGGACGGATTTTACAGCCACATGTTTCTTTCTGCCTCCTAATGTAGCCAGTATAACCTGAGAAAGGCATGAAAAGAGTCAATATATGTAACTGTGTTATTAGAGCACAAAGAAATTATTCATATTTTTTTGTTAAACATGATTGAAAATAATCCCCAGATAATTCGTTTATTTTACTTTCTACCACATTTAGGATTTATAGACAACAAAATAGAGCTGAATATAATGGGAAGCAATCACTCACTTTGCCGAATCCTCCTTTTCCCAGCTGAGAATAGAAATTGTAGCTGGAGATGCTGAGTGGGTTTGGCCTTGAAGGTTGAGCTTGGGATCTCACGGCTCCGGCTTCTCCTAGTGGGGAAAAGAGAGTTTATTTACAGCTTATGGAATAATAATAGTTAATACAGCTCTACTGGACACAGTTACATTTTTGTTGAATTATATCTGTTCCCATACACCTGGGCAAAATGAGTGCCTTGTATTGCATATGGGGCATAGGTGCTTAATTGCACCAGTGCAGTTACCCTTAGCGACCAATTAGATCTGTGCTTTCAAGGTGAATAACACCATTTCAAGCTTTGTGCTAATCGGTCGCTATAGGAAAATGCAATTGTGCTATTTAACTCCTGAATTAGTTACAGAGTCTTAAACAACTATCACACTAGTTTATTAAGGGGCATTTGGCAATCACATGGGCCAATCATTTTTGCAATTTAGCCATTTTTAAGTGATTTCTTATTACCTTCATCACTCTCCTTCCTTCTCCGTTTCTCCTCTCTGCAGCACTCATCTGGCGGCTGCTCCTCAGGACTCCTCTCTCTCTTCTTCTTTAACTTCTCTTCTTCCTCTTCTTTACTCTCTCGTCTTCTCTTCTTCTCCTCTGAGTGTCTGGGGCTCCTGTCGCTAAAATTTGGACGACTCCTCTTCATTTTGTTCTGTAAGATCTTGACAAACTCCCTGCTGCTTCTTCTCTGAAGTCTTCTCTCCAACTGTCATTTCCCAACGGTTGAGGTCTCTTGCCCTGATGACATGGTCACATGGGCACAGGCTGCTATATACCATTGTAGCCCAGTGCCCGGTTTATACAGTATCCCAACCTGGGCACAGGCTGCTAGATACCATTGTAGCACAGAGCCAAGTACATATCCCAACCTGGGCACAAGCTGTTAGATACCATTGCAATATATAGTATAGGCTCAAAAAAGGGTTTGAGGACAAATGTCCCTATAAACCATGGTTTAATTATAAAGCTTCCAATGCAGTACAGGTATGGCATCTGTTATCCAGAATGAGCAGAACCTGGCGTTTTCTGGATAAGAAGTTTTTCTGCAATTTGGATCTCCATACCTTAAAATTGAGTTTATAGGAGATGGTCTTTCTGTATTTCAGAGCTTTCTGGATAACGACTTTCCAGATAATGGATCCCATACCAGTATTACAATTGCTCACTATAACAAATACACAAAATGCTGATATTGTTTGATATCCTTTATTGACATATTTATTGTATATTCTTTACCACATCTGATACAAACTGGTGTTCCTTGAAATGTAAGGAACAATGGTTGGGTGAGCAGGAAGACCCTCTGACACCTGGGCCTACAAGGAGTTTCCCAAGCAGCCTGCTGGGCCAGTCCAACCCTGATATTCAGTTACCTTTACATCAAGAAAAGTCAGCACATTCAAATAATCAAATAAAAACCTTAACATATTTCCAAGGAGCATATAAGGCAAGAAACAAGAAATCTAGAGATAGAGATACTAATTCCAAGCACAGGCACAAGCAATAAGCAACCAGTTGTCAATTATTTTTGATCAGACTGCTCCAAGCTGACAATCAAAGGCTGTATAGGGGATGTGATAGCAAGTATCTTTTAGAAATTGGGTATGTTAAAACAGTGCTTCATCATCACTGTGACAAATACCCCGTAGGTGGAGGTAACTTGTACTATGGATTTCCACCAGCATTAGTGCATCTTTTCCATACTTCCTCTTAAGCAACCTCTAACTCCTCCCAGCGTCCTCCACCTCGGCCGGGCCCCCTTTAATGGTAAAATCGTCCGGGCCTGGGATGACTGTCCCCCCTGTGCCCCCCTGATGGCGGCCCTGCCCGAGCCACACAATGTATGAACCCAATACTGCCTCATCCACCCTTACCTTAAATAAATACAGAGCAGTACAGCAGGGATTGGTGGCTGACATCTTGAGCCTACTGACATTCTTTTCCCAGTTCTCTGATAGCGATCACTAAACAAAAGCTTGGGCATATCAAGTCAATATCAGATCAGCTACAACTGCTTATGTTCCTGGCCGTAAGAGAGAAGGGAAAAAGAAGTCAAATAGGCAAACCCCCATGCTATTATGGGTTTTATTTACAGGTACTGGCAGGGGGGGGGGGGGGGTAGGGTCCTGTGTTATATAAATACATTTCATTATGGTTCTTATTTCACTGGTTCTAGTTTCTAGAAGGGGTAACGTTGCTTGTTTGGGGCTGCTGACTAGTTCCGAGGGGGCTAGTAGTCTCTGTATTTAACTGTGCCCCAGAAAGTGAAATCTTCAATGAAGGGCTGTCAGGAGCATTGTGTAAGGTGGCAGTAAGCAGCTTGTTGCCTCCCTTCCGTATGGATGGTATAGCTCTGCCTCCATTGCATTCCGTTTTCTATCACTCAGTCGTTTGCTAGCCACATTCATAGCAAAAGGCCTTTGACGGCATGTTTGGGGAACGTTCTGTATGTTTAAGTACTGGAAATCTGTATTAGTGGATGTTATATTGTGTTTCTTGTTAACAGAAAGGCAAGCACGATCCATATGCATATATCCCTCTAAACAAAGCCACCCTTAACCGAAGGTAATTCTACTACTGTCGCTTGCACCGGGGAGAGCAATGCTTGGTTCTTTATTGTTAATGGGGCACAACTGTATATTCGTTTTGTATGTGAGTAATTGCTGATAAATAGTATTTTGTAACCTTTAATAATTTCCCTCATTGGAATCTACAAAACATGGCAGATCTTGAGGGGCAGAGTTCCTTCTTATGCTTCATTTATTCAATTTTTTCTGCTGTTTTTTTTCCCTTTAAGATTTGTCTTTATGTTCATAATAGCCTTTCTTTTGTCTTCTTGTATATTACTCATTTCCAAAAAAGCCTGTTATTAATATTTATTTAAAAAGTTGGATATATTTAAATAAAAAGAGTATAGTTTATCTCTTGGATACATGCATTTGAAACCACTTTGTTTCTACTTTTAGGAAAAAAGCAAAGATGCAAGGTGAGTTTAAAGGCCTGGTGAGAGCGGCACAAAGAGGGGCACAGAGTGGACGGAAAAAGAGAAAAGACAGGAGGCTTTAAGGTTTCACCAAAGTGCAAGAATGTGTTTAATGCAGGGTGTGTAATGGGGAGCCAGCAACCTCTCTCTCGAGCCGCTCACCCCCTAGGAAGAAGTACATTGCTCTGCCATTTACTCTGGGAAACTGCCTTTATAAGGATTACCTGGAAAACTAGGAGAACAAGTCATTCATTTCCCACTTAATCGTTGTGATATATAAGCTGCCATGGATTCTCTATACAAAATACAACCCATTTAAATGTCACTTGGTCATTTTTTGAGTGATACAAGTGAAATTGTTTTCCCCTACCTCGGGAAATGTCATTTGTTTCACTCGGCATTAGAGCTCTCCATGCTACGGTGAGATCTGAATATTGAGAAATCTGTTATCAGCCTTATTTCCAACAGCACGGTGGCATGCAGGTCACACACAGAACAATGGGCAACTCTTAATGGATGAATTGGCGCTCCTCTCTTTACCTAACAGGTCAAACCATACAAGGCTGTATGTGGGTTTTGCCAGCAAAGATTCAATATTCACCTGCCTGAATGTCTTGCCAGCTCTGAAAAGGTTAATCGTCTGTCTGAATGTGGTTGGAATGGTAACAGCTCCCTTATACCCACTCAGCTGATGTTCTTCTTAAGTGAACAACTTAACATTTGTCATTGTAAGACATTTAGTAATCCTCAAGCGTGCTCCCTGAAGAGGATGTTCTGTATTCTACAATAATGTCCGACCATTAAGCCTCCTATGAGCAGCATTTAAATGTATAAAAAGTTGGGGAGCAACGCAAGCATGAAAACATTTGCTACGGGATGACCAATAAGAACTGTGATTGGTTATTTGATAGCCCAATGATGACTGGCAGACTACTACTCCAAATCTTGTCTTCAAGTCAGAAATTCAAAAATGAAAACCTGCTTTGAGGACATCGGGAGCAACATCAGAGGGGTTGGTGAGCCACTGGTTGGGGATCACTGCATTAAGGTAAAGCCATTCATTGCTATTGACATGGAAGTTACATGCAAAAGGGTGGAATAAATGTCCCTCTCTGCTTGTGACTGTACCTGATGTTCATTAATGACAAGTGCCCTGGCTGATGCAAAGACCAACCTCCACACCATATTGCTTTCTTAAGCATGTTGAGCTGTTACCACTCTGCCCATGAACCAAGGTGCTTGTCATTTGACATTCAAAATGCCCCATGTAGCGCCAGTCTTGGAGCTATGGCACACAGGGCAGCTTCTCCTCTGACAAGATTTCAGTGGGACCCCCTGAAACTGCTAGTACAGGTAGTTCTCTGTTTGAAAAGTCTTTTGTTATTGGACCGAGAATTACCAAAACTGGCTTTGTCTGGTGGTTCCCATTAATGTTAATGAATTGCAGCAGGGATGCACTTGGGTGTTTATCTACACGCTCTGTGTGTCATCAGCATCAGCTGTATAAAAGATCAGTTTCTTTGGCCAGGTCAGAAAATGATCGGATTGAAAAAGAAAAAATCTGTGCCAAGGAAATGCGGTTAGCCACAGGCCGTGCCTGGGGGCTTGCTTTGTGCTTAGCAAGTGGAGAGCCTAACATCTAGTTGTATATGGGGTATTTATATTTCCAGGTGTTACTGCCTTTTTAAAGGGTCAATTTATAAACAGTTGAATAGAAAATTCTCTATAAAATCATTCCTAAAAGACTCCAACACCTAAACACATGTACATGGTAATTATTCTAAAGAAAAAATTGTATTTTCATCCTTTGCTAAATATGCAGCAAATGTTTCCTATTTACATACTATGACTTAACAGGCACAGATTTCCCTAAACAGGGAAGATTTAGGAATATGTCACATGGCATCTCCCAGGCTTTGTTGCTTCTCAGACAGGAGATACAGGGCCTGAATCACTCCCTGTTGATTTAAACAGTGAGTTCCACAATGTGTGGTGTAATAAACTACATAATAACATATCCATTTATATTAAATGTGCCCCTAAGTGTTTACTTGGATGGGTTGGCGTTGCAACCTGGCAATGCATATGCCCCAGATATTGGATCTGTATATCCCCTATTTACAAATATGATCTAAAAGGCATTTTCCTTGCCCCACCTGTATATAGGGAATATTGTAATGTGTTGTAAAATATAAGGAGGTTAGAAGTCACCGAGACTATAAACAGATCAGTTACTGATCTTTCTTAGGGGTAAGGCACCTGATGCCCACATGAATACTGCCCTAGACCCTGAATAAACAGAATAACACAAATGGTAAGCAGTATTACACATATATCATTTATTTGATGCACAAAACAATCATGGATTTATCCAAAATTCAAAATGTCACTCCTACTAGAAGGGCAGAGGAACCTCAGCGCTCCATGTAAGGAGGGAGAAGCTCAGGGACCATGGAGCACTGAGGTGTCTGTGTCCTTTCGGTGTGGCCGATTTTTTATTAAGACAAAAGGCAACATGCTCAGTGCTTTTATACACACGGTTGGACTGGCCTGTACCACAGTACCATGATATTCCCTGGTGGGCCCTTAAACAGACTATAAACAGATCAGTTACTGATCTTTCTTAGGGGTAAGGCACCTGATGCCCACATGAATACTGCCCTAGACCCTGAATAAACAGAATTATACAAATGGTTAGCAGTATTACACATATATCGTTTATTTGATGCACAAAACAATCATGGATTTATCCAAAATTAGAGACTATTAAGACAAAAGGCAACATGCTCAGTGCTTTTATACACACGGTTGGACTGGCCTGTACCACAGTACCATGATATTCCCTGGTGGGCCCTTCCCTTTTTCTATTCACAACAGTAACTCCTTGTTACCTTTTCCAGGTGCTGCTTTTGCTTTTATTTATTCCCAGCTGTGTTCCCAGCTTATTTCACACTGAAAATATGTCACTTTCCCATATTCGTAATATATTACTATAGATGTTGTGATGTTTTAGGAATCACTAGTGAATGGTGGGCCCTTGGTGTCCATGTCCAACACTTTATACATGTTGTGGAACGCGGAGGTGACTCTTAATATATTTATTCTATAATACATTCATTTAATTGAGTCTACTGACAAATTATATTGCTAAGCGACATTTATGTAGTGAATAAAGTACTGTTTATGTTTTGTAAAACACAAGGATATTATTATAAATTACAGAGAAGTTCGGTGGCAATAGAAATTTCAGGCTGGTGCTTTATACAGTTTCTACAGAGGTGACTTCTAAAATCTTTATATTTGCTTTTTAGCAGGGGGTGCATTACTCACTATAATACACACATTTTAATGAGCAATGTGACAGAAACAACATAACTAACCCCCATTTAAAAGGACATAATTTACAGGATATTCATGGCTTTTGTGTATTATAACAATATATTTGTGGCTCTGGTGTATTATATAGTAATTAATGTACTCTTATTGTAAAATATAAGGATATTATGGGTCATCAAGGAGCTCCATATTAAAGCACGAGGCTGAAAGCCATGAATATCCTTATCCTGTAAGGCTGGGGAAATTAGTGACAGCTCGATGGGTAAGTTTTGCCCATTAGCAGATGTGTTGGACATATAGCTCCTGTTTCTGACACTGTAATATTGCAATGCAGCGCCCATTGCCATAGCTATCTTAGCCCCTTCCCAAATACCTCAAGCCTTACTAGTATAGCTCCATAGATACACTGCCCATAAGGTGCCCCTGGCTACTCAGCAGCTGGTAGGGAAGCAGTAGGCTTGATGTCCTGTTGGAGAAACATGAAAACCTACCCAGAGATGCAGTAGTGATAACAATTCTCTAGCATAATAGAAATAATAATTTATGATGATATTAGCAGTTACCTTGGAGTTCTTTGATGCTGAGTAAGTTTATAGATTACAGGGTACAGAATGAGAAGTTATAGGTGCCAAGCCAAGGGTGACCGCTTGCCATCAACACCTCCCCCCTCTACATAGCCTGCTAACTTGCCAGAAAAGCCTTGCTATCCCTCTTCCCCCCACCCCCCAACATATTTGCTCACCCACTCTTGATTGTGGTTGTGCAATACCCCCAGGGGTGGAGTTTTAGAAGGCAGTAGAGGCATGTGCCTAAGGCCCCAGCACCTTCCCCATTGCTTCCTAGGCACATGCCTATTCTGCCAAGTGCCCGCCTAGTTCTGGCCCTGGCAGGGGTACATTTGGTGCTCCCTTTGCTGCTATAACCAACTTGATAGAAGGGGACCTGTGACCTGTGTGGCAGCTTCTGAAAAGACTCAGGCCTAATGGCAGCTGTGCTCTCCTGAATTAGTCTTAATTTGCTAGTCCAAAGCTCAAAGACAATTTGTAGCTAAATAAATCTTTTCCTAAACAAAGAAAACCAAATTGTGCCGATGAAACACTTCACTCACAGTCGCACCATTGGTTGAATTAGCACATGTTTGTACATGTGAGCAGTAACGCCACGTCAAGGCTTCAACCCTGTTACCGGCATTCACACACCTTTCCCTCCGGGTGTAACGCCTCAGAGGAGAGCCAATGTCAATTATTTGCCATTGGCCCCCCTCATAACACAAAACATGTCAACTTAACAAACAAGGACAACACGAGGCTTTAACTGCACGTGTCTATGAGTCCCACCCTTTGCTCATTTAACTTTAACCTTAACTTATTTAACTAAATTTGCAGGCTAAGGTAAAAAACCCTATCTGAAGCGGCTGGTAATTTGCCTCAGATAGGGAAAAAACCCTTAGCCTGAAAAAACTAGAGAACTTTAGAACTATATATATAACTAACAGGGTATGGGTTCTATAGACATGATGTGCAGGAAGGCAAAGCAGGCTGGGATCTTACTATCTGCTCGCCTTCTTGTTACACCCTTAGCTCACATTCTCTCACACATTCTCTCTTAGAAAGTAATACCTACTTACCTTGCTAGATGTACCAGATAAGTGACTGCCTCTCATAATGCCAGGCCTGATGGTACCCAGCAGTCTCATACTCTGGAAGATGGTATCCCAGGTGAAGGTGGAGATGTTGGTGCAAACAGGAGTTGCTGATGATTATCCGGCCTTTGTGCCCACAGTAGTGCCAACTGCCCGCTGATGTTATTTACCTATGCTCAATTGAAATACCATGGTGTTATTATTGGCTGGCTTACACACATCCCAATATACTCACTTCAGCCAGCTGGAACTTAAGAATGAAAAGCCCGGAACGCTGTTTCTGTCCCTTGGTGTAGCTTCATCTTCCTGGGCCCCAAGGAAAGACAGGGGCGGCTCTCCATTATGTGGCTGGAATAATTTTGCTGGTGGCTGCATGAAAGGGAAAAAATAATTATAGTGAATATGATACAAAATCTATTGTGAACAGTTGGCCATGTATTTTATAATATACAATAAAGCCTGCAATGGAAATATGCAACTTTTCATCATTTCTAATTTTGTATTCCCCACCCATATACTTACTGTTTGGGGCTGAAATGGGGGTTCTGCGCCTTCCTCTTCCAGCACCACCCAATCGATGGATTTATAGAACGGGTGGTGCCTGATGTTCCCTCGCAGTCCAAGGCGCCATTTCGGCTTCCTTTTAAGAAGCTAAAGGATGAATGGAAAATTTTTTAATATCACTAATGGATGAGAAATATATTTGTTGCAATACTTCTATAGCACTGTTGCGACCCACCTTGCCCAGAAGATGTTTTAGATCTTCATCCAGCCATTTAGGTATTTCGGGTTCATGGTATTTGGTGGCATGAATGAGCTCCTTTTCATCGCTGTTGTCAAAGGGCAGTTTGCCAGTGGCCATATCGCAGATGGTGATGCCAAGTGACCACCAGTCTACTGCTGCACTATAGGGGCTTCTTTGTAGAATCTTAAAAAGAAATATAAATCACTTACCAAGTTGCAAAATGGCATCTTTTAAGTATGGTTACTGGCTTAATATTGGCAACAGAGTTCCGTGGGTTTAGTTGGCCAATGAGTGTTGGGAGTAATGCATGAGACCAGTTGGTTCCCTAGCTTGGGTCAGAACAGTCATATTTGCCAGGACCCAATAAATGCTGTAAGGGTATAACTACATCTGCAAATATGGGTGATGCCTGGCACAATCCAGTTGGCACTAAAGCTCTGTATAAGCCTGAGATAGTAATACAATGTTTATCATGTAAGTATAACTGATGCAGTTAAGTTGGTTCTCTCCAATGACCCACTTGTACCAATACCTACAGTATATTGCGTCTTGGTATTTTAATGGGGCAGGTGTTGTGCCACCATCTTCTTAGTACCTTCCGAGCCTCCCTTGTGCACGCACAGTAAAGTAATATGAGAAAATGTAACTACTGTATGCAGAAGCCACAAGGGAGCCTTGGTGACTATCGGTAAGATGGCAACCTGGCACATGTGGAGTATGCAATTATTTCCACTGGTCCAGGGAAAAATGAGTTATTAAACATGGGAGTGCTTATACCCCCCAGTATATTACTCTTTCCTTGTCCTTTAATAATTATTTGTCTAACAGTTAAACCTTTACATCTTTGAAAGACATCAGCTGTATTATATATTCTATTCTGTTGTTCTGGGCACATTCTCCTATACTTCTTGCTTTTACTAGGTTTGTATATGCATATCTCACCTCCGGGGCCATGTATCCCACAGTTCCAGCCCAGCCAGTCGTGGTGTCGCCACGGAAGATGTTCTGCTTAGCCAGGCCGAAATCAGAGATCCTTACGTGCCCTCGATGGTCCAACAGAATGTTCAGGGGTTTAATGTCTCTGTAATATAACGATAAAAGGAATTAGATTAAAAAAGACAAGGGCTGCTGATTTGCAGCAATGTTACAGGAAAATTCTGTACTGACCGGTGGATAATCCCCTTGCTATGCAGGAACTGCAGGCCGCAGATCATCTCCGCTGAATGGAACCTTTTAAACAGGGAAATAATGGTTACCTCCATAAAGATTATCTTGTAATATGTTGGCTTTTGTTTAAACAATAAGAAAATAATTGACTACTAAATTTAAAGATGATGCTCCCTAGTGTCAAAATGTACTTATTGTATTATTCCATCCTTTCTGTAGGTACAATTTGTATAAATCTATTTATTAGTGATATTGTACCTGTACCAGTATAATACTTACCGTACTCTCTGTATGTCTAGGCTGCCGTATCGATCCAGCTCATCTTCAAGGCTTCCCCCACTCAGGAATTCCATGACATAAAAGGCGTGCCGCTGGTTACACAGACAATTGCAAAGTCAAGAGGAGGAAGAAATGGCACAAGACTTACAACATAGGGTAGTACTTCACTTTATTAATTACACTATTGGGTTTAATTAATGTTTTATTGATTTTTTTAGTAGACTTAAGGTATGGAGATCCAAATTGCGGAAAGACCCCTTTTCCGGAATACACTTGGTCCCAAGCATTCTGGATAACAGGTCCTATACCTGTACTGGATATATAAATCCTGCATAAACATGTATGGGGAGTGCAAGGCAAGCAGGCCTTATATAATGTGTAGAATGGCATTAGGAAGGCATTGGTTTTATAAACGGTGCTGTATATTTTTTTTGCTTGTTATGTGGGGCCATGTCATTTGTAATGGCTATAATATATATATAATATGTAGGGCATTATGTAAGGGGATCAGATGTATGACTATAGCAGTTGGTTGTACCTGCGTTTGAAAAGCGGCATAGCCTTGGCAAAGGAACCGGCAGTCTCTGGCGATGTTCAGTACACGGGCCTCAGTAAGAAGGCTGCTGTAATCCGTGTCTTTGGTTTTCCGGACGGATTTTACAGCCACATGTTTCTTTCTGCCTCCTAATGTAGCCAGTATAACCTGAGAAAGGCATGAAAAGAGTCAATATATGTAACTGTGTTATTAGAGCACAAAGAAATTATTCATATTTTTTTGTTACATATGATTAAAAATAATCCCCAGATAATTTAAATTGTTTTACTTTCTACCCCATTTAGGATTTATAGACAACAAAATAGAGCTGAATGTAATGGGAAGCAATCACTCACTTTGCCGAATCCTCCTTTTCCCAGCTGAGAATAGAAATTGTAGCTGGAGATGCTGAGTGGGTTTGGCCTTGAAGGTTGAGCTTGGGATCTCACGGCTCCGGCTTCTCCTAGTGGGGAAAAGAGAGTTTATTTACAGCTTATGGAATAATAATAGTTATACAGCTCTACTGGACACAGTTACATTTTTGTTGAATTATATCTGTTCCCATACACCTGGGCAAAATGAGTGCCTTTCATTACATTGGGGGAGTTGATGTTAAGTTTTACCATTAAAGTTCCCCACAGCAACCAAACAGACCGTTGCTTTTCATTTCTAAGCTGAAGTACACTGTTTACGCCTGCTAATTGGTGCTTTTGGCATCTGCCCCTGTGCAATCAAGCACCTACGTTAGCAAGTGAAACTACTGTAACAGTTATTTGCTGCTTTGTATGTAAATGTGTATGTTCGTTGTTTTTCACCCATTAATTGTACAACACTGCTGAATAAGTTGGTGCTTTACAAAAACCTGTTATTAATAAATAATACAAATGATTAATAATAGTAATAAAATATTTGTTATTTTTACTTTACCTTCATTACTCTCTTCCCTTCTCCGTTTCTCCTCTCTGCAGCACTCATCAGGCTGCTGCTCCTCAGAACTCCTCTCTCTCTTCTTCTTGAACTTCTCTTCTCCATCCTCTTCATGTTGTTTTCTTCTTTTCTTGTCCATCGACGGCCCGGGGTCCAAATCTCCAAATTTCGAACGATTCCTCTTCATTTTCTCTTGCGTGGATCTCTCTTCTCTTTTCTGCTTCTTCCCTCTCTGAAGTCTTCTCACCAACTGTCACTTTCCAACGGTTGAGGTCTCTTGCTCTGTGGCTCATGCAACGTTATGACATCATAAACGGCTCAGGCTGCTAGATACCAATGTAGCACAGAGCCAAGTACATATCCCAACCTGGGCACCAGCTGATAGATACCATTGTAGCACAGAGCCAAGTACATATCCCAACTTGGGCACAGGCTGTTAGATACCATTGCAGCCCAGAAAATTCCAGAGAAGAGGAATTTTCACCACCAAAGTAGCACCTTAATCCATAAAGAAGGCCTCAAGCCAATGTCCTGGCAAAACATACTTATACATCAAACGACGTGTCAGTTTCTCTGCCACAATAAATCATAACCAGAAAAATGATATTGCAATGTTTATTATTCGGATACAAGTATATACCTGCAGTGTTACTGAATTTAGGCACAAGATACATAAAGATAAACAAGGAAATAGGCTGCACAGAGACAAACCGTGCTGAGTTAGGTAAATAACAATGTTTCAGCAGGGACAGTTATCAGAGGCAAATCTGTCTGAGAGGAGAAACCTGGGAATCCCTTAAAATAGGCCATTTTCCAGTCGGAATCTGCTTGGAACTGGGCGCCTTCTGGTGCGACATGTTGATAAGTTTATTTGGTTGATTATCACATAAATGGAAGTGGTCACAGGCAAAATGGATTTACTAGCTCTTTTGTCTGATCCAGCATTTATTGGGCAATTCTGCTTACTGTACGTAGCCAAATTGGCCAATGAACAGGGTTGGACTGGCTTACCAGGATACTGGAAAAATCATGGTGGGCCCCAACCCTGTTGGGCCTTGCTACCTGCCCGCATACCAGCCACCACTGGTCCCTGCTCCACTGTGCTACTTACTTGTTAAAAATTTACGTTTGCCTGTGTGTTCCACAGGGCCATCACTGTGCATTCCAATACACTGACACCTTTAATTTTTAACAGCAAAATAAGCAGCGCATCAGGACAGGGTCCAGTGGTGGCTGGGGGTGGAGCGGTAGCTGGGGGTGGGTCCTTAAGTGGCTTGTTGGTGGGCCCTTGAGTCGGTTACCTGGTAGACCCCAGATAGCATAGTCTAACTTAGTTGTGTACCTAACCGATATAATTGAGCAGGGTTTCTTTAATGTTAATATATAGATACCCAGGGCATTTTTGAAATTCCTCCAGTTGATAATTGACCTGCTCTTGGAGGTAGCCTAGTTCAGTGAGGGCTTTGGAATAGCCAGTGCTGGATTATGTTCTAACCTTGACATAAAGGGTTATTTACAAACACCAATGCAATGTGTCGTTGTTACGAAATATACCCCTTGGTGGTTGTTATCCAAAGCAAGATTGGATGGATGACATTTTAAAACCCAGTGTGACCCACGAGATTAATGTTCCATGCTGGGGGACATTGGGCTGGTAAAATGGACTTGGGATGGCAGGAGAGCTTTCTAAACATCACTGCTGACTTCAGCCAATAACAATGATCCCTTCCAATTTAAACAGAACAGATCATTCTAATCAGAAGACTCATGAGCAATATAAAGTTCTTTTACTTGTAATTTAGTCTTTCATAGCTGTTGCACAAGATCCAGTCAGAAAGCAAATTAGAAAGACTAAAATGTTTTGTGTGGCTACCTGCCCACAGCGTTCCCTAGAGTGTGGGTTTAAGGGGGTTATGTTATGTCTTTGCTTTCTGTCTCATGGGGAATCCAAAAATGTCTCCAAATGACATAACTCTTTGTCCTTCTTATATTCCAGCGATCACCATATTGTAACACAATCACATCTGATCATGCTATTGAGTGAAAAAGTGAAATTTTTACCAACGGGAATTAGAAAGTGTTGACTCCTTAATTGCTATTGCTAGCCGTCCAGTTAGTGATTTCAAGGTGGGTATGTATTCATATGCTTTTTAATCCTACACCACCAAATGAAAATTGATAACCCTGTATCTGGCACAGACATGTCTATTCCTTTCTTAAGGTCCCCGTACACGGGCCGATTATAGCTGGCGATATTGGTCCTTTGGACCGACTCCAAACGATCGAATTCGCCTACATGCCTCCCCGATATCGCCCACCCGTAGGTGGGGATATTGGGTGAAGATCCGCTCGCTTGGCGACATCGCCAGGCAAGCGGATCTGCCAGTGTATGGCCAGCTTTACAGTTTTCTTACATTGTGTTGTGCTGTCTAATGAGCTTTGGCATTCATAATGTTTTTTTAGAGACTGGGGGAACCTGGGCCCACTCGAGAACGTGACTATAGGCCCCATTGCCTGCATGCTGCTTCCATCTCTGCATACCTTGACCAACATCCCCACTGTTAGAAAGGGCTGTTTGCAGGTAGCAGGGACTAAGCAGGATTTGGCCCATTAGGATTTCTCCCAGTAACCCCGGTGTGCCAGTCCGAACCTGCTGCAATCAAGGAACCTGTCATTTAATGCAGTATACAACATATGTGTGTCATATAACATCACATAACTGAATTGCTGTTGTTCTAGACTGAGTCCATGGAAAGTTCTAACTCCAAACAAATCCGCAGCATATTCAAAGAAGCCATCCAGCTGCTGCTAAAGGAAGGTTACATTTTCCAAAAGGACCAAAATCGGGAGGTTTATCAGGTGAGAAAATAAACTGCTGAAACCCCTCCAGTTTCTGTGATAGGGGTTATATTTAATGAGTTCATAGGGCAGTAATGGATTTAGGTTGGGATCTCCAGCCTGCAGCTGTTTTCTACCTGTTATATCCACAACTCCCTGCACCCCTTTAAAGCCAGCTAAAGAGACACTGTTTTAAGATATCAGGCTTATGGTATATTAATTGACTCACCGATTCCAGTGCCAACATTTGTCTGACATTCTTTAAATAAGATGGTCGCCTGGATTCCTTTAGACAGACACTACAACGGCCGAGGTGTCAGTGCAGCAAGGCTATGTTCCTGCTACTTTATATGTTTATATATAGTGTGTTCTGATTTCATAATGTGCTGCTTATATAGAGACTAATGAACCCTTTTTTGTAAAATATAAGGATTTTAGAAATCACAAGGTAGAACAAAGACCAGGTCATGGAATGCCCTGTAAAATATAACCTTATAAACAGTGATTAGTGATATCAGCAGTTATAATTTGCGCTCAGTGATGCAGGGCATGTCACATGACTCAAAGAAAATTGCATAGTAAAAAAAAAAATATTTGACTCACTGATGTAAAATATGGGGATATTTGAAGTCACCTTGGAGTTCCTTTATATAGTCATTTAATTCCTTGGTGACTTGTAATATCCTTCACCAATGGGGGGTACCCTTCCTTAAAGGAAAAACAGAATATATAGTGACATTCATGCGTTTGTGTCTCTTCCCCAGGCAGACACTGAGCCACTTTAGGGGCTTTTGCACAGTGGGTTCTGCGGTTTTTAGACTTAATACAATTGATCACTCTTTTGTCTCTCCTGAATTAAACTTTATAGGTCACTGATCAGGATAAAGATCTGCACAAACTTACCCTTAATATCATTAAAGAAGACTGCAGAAGGCAAAAGCGTAAGTGGTGTGTATTGTCCGTGTATCTTTAATCCTTGCCATTTATTCCCTGTGCATTTTCACTGCCTATGCCAAACACTCCTCAGTGTGTGTATATACATACTGTACTGCGTGCTGCCCTCAGCCAACATGGAAGGAATATAGTATGCATACAGTAAGCTATGCCATCGGGCGTAATGCCTTAGTAAGCAAAAATTAAACTTTACTTCTATATAGGGCATCAAAAATAATAAAACTCATCCGTGTGCATGAGAATGTACAATCCATATGGCAAGTTAATAAGCCCAGAGTTATGGACCCTGAGCTCTAAGCACATATAATATATATATATACCCCCTTTTCTAAAATATAAGGATATTCTAAGTCACATAGGAGTCCCGTGACCATATAAAACAAGGCCTAAGGCCGAGTGCTTTTATACACATCATGTGATAGAGACTACATCACTAAGCACTGATTATAAGGATATAATTTACAGGTTGCTCATGGCTTTAGTGCATTATATAATATTATACACACATTATTAATATAGAATATTATGCATGTATTATAAAATGTTACTCAGCATGCTCATATAATATAGGGGTTGCATTGTCACAATGTGTAAAAAGTTTGCATCTCTCCCTAATTCTGAAGCAAAAAAATGATGATTACAGCAAGATCCATAATTACTACAAATAAAATTAAAAAATCTTTTATTTTTTTCCCCATTACATTGTGATTTAAACCCTTTGTTTCATTTCTGTCCATCTTATTTGCATGTAACATGTCTTTCCTGCTCTGTGCTCTAAAACACAGCCACTAGGTGTCACTATTTGATAAAGTGCTTTTTTACTATTTTCATTTTACATTTGGGAGCATTTAATTCACAATTAGTTACATGACTTTTACGGGAACCTTACATTTTATGAGCCATGTCACTTGTCTTATTTGGCAGAATCGCCCCCACCCTAGCAACATATAATAAAACAGACACAAAGCTTGTATTTTTATGCTCATGTATGATGTGGAAAATAGGAAAACAGGTTGTTTAGTAAGTAACACAGATACAATTTCTAGTCCAGTAACCCAAAATTATCCATTTGCTTGCTATGTGTTACAAAACTGCAAACCTTGCCTTTTTACATGAGCCACAAAGCACATTCACTTGAAGCAACCCTGTTATTGGACTGACACCCCCAAAACTAATACAGGTCAGTGCACTGCCATGCTGCTAACAGCGCAGTCTGACCTATAGACTGTAGGTGCCAAAGACTTCTGTATCCTTTAAAAGGTTAGTCTACTATTCTGCTACTATTACATCATGGGACGGGAGGATGAGGTCTAGTCATGCATAATGGATATGATCAAGGCTAATTATATACAGTTCTCTTAAGGTTTCTCTGGTCTTTTCTAAGCTCTCTGTAATTTTCCATTTATTTGAGGGGTTTACATTTGCTTTAATATTTAATTCAACCTTAGCAGTATGGCAGCTTCAGTTCAGTAATAAACACAAATTTATCAGTTTTACCAAAACATACCCAGGTGTATAATTTCTACAGAAAATAAATAATTAGCATATTAACCCCCGACGTGCCAGTATAATTACTGCAGAAAAGGAATAATTATCATATTAACCCCAGATGTTTCAGTTTAATAACTTAATAAAATGGATAAAGGGTGTATTAACCAGACGTGTAATTACTACAGCAAATGCATAATCAGCATAGTAACCCCAGACATGCCAGTAAGATCACTGTATAAATGGCCAATGAGCACTCCATTAACTCCAGAAAAGCCAATAAGGTTCCTGAAAAATGGCCAATGAGCACTGCTTTAACTCCAGACATGCCAGTAAGATCAATACAGAATGTTGGAAGGAAAGCTGCTGCAATAGTTTGTGTTACTAGAAGGGAATCAGAAGATGATGCAGGGGATATAAGACAAATCTGCAATTCATTTAAATGGCCTTTGTATCCTTTCCTTGTGTTATCAGCCTGGGGAAGGGGAGATTGGGCTGTAACTTTGCTATGGCTGCTATAGTGTTTGTGTGTTGTTCTGATATAATACACTGTGGGGATAAGAACCAAACCAAATATATCTGAGATCAGTTCCTTCTCTTCTTAGCTTCTTAGCCTGACAGTTTGGTTGGACCACCAAGTGTCGTATAGAAAATCCCCTGATTTCCTGACTCCTATAAGATGACTGGGAGAGGAAGTAAGGATTATGGGTATTGCCTCCATGCACTTTGGCAGCTTCCCTACATATTTCCTATTTATAAACTGAAATACCTGTCCATGTAGTACTGGCAGTTATTATTATTATTATTAACATTTATTTATAAAGCGCCAACATATTCCGCAGCGCTGTACAATAATTGGGGTTCATACACTGGACATACAGAGTAATATATAAAGCAATCAATAACCGATACAAGAGGTGAAGAGAGCCCTTCCCAAAAGAGCTTACAATCTACAAGGTTTCATCAAAACAGTAAAATGTTAGACATGCCCTGGTTTACTTGCATTTCTAATACTGGCAGTCGAATTCCTACATCCTTTTATATGAAACAGTGGGAGAATAAAGGACAAGAAAATGTCAAACCAAAGCAGAAATGTGCCGGAAATGAAAGATTTCTGATCAAATAAAGGTTTATAAACACAATAAGCTTGGGAAATAGTTTGACCATTTGATCTTTGGTGGTTTAATGCCATGTTACCCTTTACTGGACTCTACCATTCCCCTCAAGGGAAATTAATGGCTGATTGTTTTGTATGGAGTGGGGAGACCCACACCTCCTGTAGGGCGAACACTGTAGGAGAAGCCCCTTCAACAAAGTATATGCTAGTTTTGGCAAGCTATAATAAGTATTTCAAGTGACTGATTCCCATACAGACGCTAATGAGATCCTGGGCTAATGAGTTTGTGCATAACAAAAGGCATTCAGGCTATTCTGACCTAAAATGTGCCCACAGGGCCCAGCAGAGGGCACACTAAGCAGGGGTAAAAATGGCCATGCATGGATGGACTGTGTTACTGCATGGATGGACTGTGTTACTGCATGGATGGACTGTGTTACTGCATGGATGGACAGTGTTACTGCATGGATGGACTGTGTTACTGCATGGATGGACTGTGTTACTGCATGGATGGACTGTGTTACTGCATGGATGGACTGTGTTACTGTTTTGCTGTCGTTGTTGTGTTTTGTTGCTGTTGTTTGACCAACCAAATGGGTAGAAATTATCTGTTTATTTGGGTATAAACATGGTACATTTTTCCTATTAACCCCTACCATGACTGTGGCCTTGGACCCTCTGGAACTAGATCTATAGAACACATAGATCTAATTGGGAGAAAGAGGGTTAAAGCAAACAGACAGTGCATGGTTCTATTAGGTGTAGGGCATATGGTCCTAAATAGAAACAGGGCACCAACAGTAGAAGAACCTGATAAATAGGCGAGGATTGAGCTAGGGTGTTTGCCTTGGCACCCACATCATTTAATCCAAATAGCTTATTAGTGATCCCACCCTGGGAATAAATACTACAATAAGAATACTGCTCAGTTCTGTGAACTGATATTCTCACACTCCATGCTGCACTCCATTATTTTACAAATCTGTGGGAAGCAAGCAGTGCACTTGGTATTTACATGCACATCTGTTGTACCCCAAGTGGATTCCTTATTTCCCAAACACTTCAGCAGCTGCTAGCCCTTTTGTCTGTGGCGCTGGTCCCCAACTCTGCAGCACCCCACAGAGGATTGGGATCCATGTCTAATTACTGTATTGATTCCCTGAAACTATAGAACAGAGTTGTTAATGTTTTAGTGAATGTTACATGTGTCTTCAGAGCCAAAGGGCACACACTTTATTCTACCACAGCACCTACATCACAACATAAGGGCTGGGGTACCCGGGGCCCTCTGAGTGCCCGACTCAAGGACCTATCACCCAGCCACTGAAAGGCCCACCCCCTATTCATGCTCCACCACTCGGCCACCGTTACTTACGTTGCTTTAAAAATGGGTGTGTGTTCTTCCACAGTGGAAGTTGTGGGCAAGGTTGGGATTCACCAGTTAACTTTTAGTATGCTATAGAATGTCCTATTCCCAGCAGTTTTGCAACTTTTGTTTTCATTATTTATATATATATTTTTATAGTTTTTGAATTATTTGCCTTCCTCTTACTTTTGATTACTTGCCCTGCCTATTCATATTCCTGTCTCTCATTCAAACCACTGCCTGGTAGCTAGGGAGAATGAGACCCTAGCAACCAGATATCTGCTGAGATACCAAACTGGAGAGCTGCTGAACAAAAAGCCAAATAACTGAAAAACCAAAAATAGAAGACCAATTTGCAAATTATCTCAGAAGCAAAAAATGAAAGGTGATCTACCCCTTTAATGGTTCTAGTTAGCATTTGTTAGTTAAGCCGTGCCGGCTTTGGTTCTGCTGGCTCCACTGGTCTGAATGTGCTGTTAATAACCGTTGTTGGCTGCGTTTCCCAGATGCAGAAAAAGGCTGCCACTTTCTCCATATCTTGACCTGTGTCCGGCTGAGCGTTGGCTCCAGCGTTAGTGAGGCCGTACTGCGGCGCGTCATTGACACCCTGGAAGGAAACAGCGATATTGTTAGCACCATGGAAAATTACTACACGGCTTTTTAGCAGAAGTGAGAACTCTCGGAGGATATCGGCTATCCAGAAAGCTGGGAAATCGCCGGGTTGGGACTTTTATAGACTTTTTAATGTCATCAGTGTCATCTCATCAGTGTGGGTTTACACAGTTGGAATGGAGCAAACCATGTGCAGTTTTTGATGATTTTTTTATTTATAAATGAAAGCAATATTATTAAAGGAAATAATATATAATAATATGTTTCTGGTATATTCTATTGCTTTATATGTTCATAACTGGACCTTAACCATGAGTATGTAAAGGGACAATATACTCAATTGATATCTCTCTCGTCCTCTCCTTCTCAAGTGCTCCTAGGAACCAGTCAGGCCTGGATTGTGATTCAAAATAGGCCCTGGCATTTTAAGGATACACTAAATAGTGACTGTGGCACCTTACAGCAGCCCCTCTGGCATTTGCCAGAACCCATAATTGCCAGTCCGGGCCTGGAACCAATTAACAATAAAGCTGTGTATCTACAAAGGATAGAGAATTGTGCAAGCCAAGAATTCCTTCTGCAGAATACGACTTAAACATAGGACCCAGATTTTTTTTTTACGTTTTCCAGGGGGCTGTGTGCAATGGGTGTAAATTCCAAGAAAATGTAAAGTCCAGGAAAGAAAAAATGTAGTTTGCCTGTCAGTGTCAATTTAAAGAAAAAGTTAAATCCAGGGTACAAAAATCAGGGTTCTACTTTATTTCCTTCTACCACATAAAGGACCAAGCACTTATCTGAATGGTACAGCCAGGCTAAACCATCCACTCTTGGGGAGAAATCCCTCATAGATATGGACATTACAGCTACAAAATCAGAATGTAAGAAGCCACACACCCCATTCTCCAAGCCCCCCCCCCCAGTTACAGCCAAATATGAACCTATTTGCTAGAAACAGAACAATTAAGGAAGATTGTATCGGTTATTGGTTGCTTTATATGTTACTCTGTATATCCAATGTATGAAACCCACTTATTGTACAGCGCTGCGGGATATGTTGGCGCTTTATAAATAAATGTTAATAACAAATAATAATATACTGTATACTCCATTCCTTTTAGGAGACCAACCAACATGGAGCCAAGTATAAGTTGTCTGTCTCCGACAGTCGGGGCCTGGGTTAAATTTCGCCAATATGCTAGGAGCCATCAATATACCTGTAGCTGCCAATATGCCACTAGCTGCTGCATTCAACACCTACACTTGAATTCCGAAATGGGTAAAATTCGGATTAAATACAATAATTTCTGATGATCGGAAATGTCAAGAAAATGCTTACGGATACTCAATGGCACTCTGCAGCTCCAACCTGGCCCAAGGAAAGTCTCCCATAGGACTCAATGGCACTCTGCAGCTCCAACCCGGCCCAAGGAAAGTCTCCCATAGGGCTCAATGGCACTCTGCAGCTCCAACCTGGCCCAAGGAAAGTCTCCCATAGGGCTCAATGGCACTCTGCAGCTCCAACCCGGCCCAAGGAAAGTCTCCCATAGGGCTCAATGGCACTCTGCAGCTCCAACCCGGCCCAAGGAAAGTCTCCCATAGGGCTCAATGGCACTCTGCAGCTCCAACCCGGCCCAAGGAAAGTCTCCCATAAGGCTCAATGGCACTCTGCAGCTCCAACCTGGCCCAAGGAAAGTCTCCCATAGGGCTCAATGGCACTCTGCAGCTCCAACCCGGCCCAAGGAAAGTCTCCAATAGGGCTCAATGGCACTCTGCAGCTCCAACCCGGCCCAAGGAAAGTCACGATACCAAAGCTTGAATGAATCCAAAACTTTCGTACTTGGTGCGACAATACGATTTTTCAACCTAAAATTTGTCACAATGTACGAAAAGACACTGAAACCCCCCGAGGTCTGAAGGCCTTTCCATGTGTTGGACTTTTCTGTTCCCCTGAACCATCTCATGAAATCAATTTGAGATTTTCTTTTTTTCGAGAATATAAACAAATTGAAGGTATTCAAGTTTTTTTTGTTTTTATTACCATAGAGCTCTGTATGGAATGTAAAATGAAATGGTGCCTGACAGTTACTCCCTTGCAGTGTGAGTAAGACTACGGCGTCTTGTTAAGGTCAGTTTCAGGACAGTGAAGGCGGAGAAGTGTTTATTCTGTGTGACTGGGCTGCTACCAGCTACCAATTAGAAAAGAAAATCATATAAAGAGCACTGTTCTGACAAATGAGCGTCATGGGGGCTACGAGGCTGTTGTGTTTCTATAGAGCAGTAATACGATCTCCCTCCGTTCATTCTTGGAAGTCCGACTTTAAGAGATTGTGAGAAATATTTTCTGTGACCAAAATTCTCATGTTATCAATGTATTTCCTCTTAGTCATCATTTGTGCGCTCCGTAGCGGCAGTCCTTATAGAGAGGCAGTGTTGGGCAAAGCAGAGAGATTGTGACTGCCTCGGAAATCATGGAGCCCACTTTAATTTAGATGGCAGGGTCCTTCCTCCATATGAGGGCCAGGTTACTAGTCCATTGTCTGCCCAAGTAGCATGGGGCCCCATGTCTTGCCTAAATAGCCAAGATCTGCCTGAAGCCTTCCCCTTTACATCCAAACATGCCCCTGATCTCCCCAAGCTATACCCAGTCATCTTCCCAATAGATTGTAACGTTTTCATGGCAAAGACCAACTGTGCACTGAAAGTTCTAGCACTAGCATGTGTTTCTCCTCACTGGCTAATTTCTAATAACTTTATTAACCTGCTTGTAAAGCACTGCGTACATTGGTGGTGCTATATAAATAAATGCAATAAATATAGTCCCAGGGAAGCTCCTTCTCTTTTGGGCCCACAAATCCTACAATCGTGCCTTTGCATTTTTTTACCCAGAATGCAGCATTTTTTCCACAATTCCTGTGTAATTGTGGGTGCAAGGAGAAATTGCATCTGAAGCAATTACTTTTTCCATCCCCACACAGGGTTCCATTTCCACTGGTTTCCCTGTCAGTAGGCGTCCTTGTGTGTGATCTGAAACTGTAGGTGGCAGTGCCGGGCCAGGCTGGCCAGATGTTCTAGGCAACTAAGCTGGCCATCTCGGCTTCACCCCCAAGCATAAGTGCACATACACGGACACCATGATAACATTGGGGTATGGGTGGACAGACGAGCGAGTATGGGGGGAGTGGAAACACAGGTGGGAAGGAATCATAAGTATTGGGGCACTTGGACTAGGGGCAGGCAGACAAGAGGTACGTGCCTAGTGCCCCCCCCCCCCACCCAAGCATTGTGCCCTAGCCAGGTGCCTCTTTTGCCTATTCCTAGTTCAGGTCCTGGAAGGTGGGACAGATCTACTGGCACCAAGGGCACATGTAGTAAAGTGCAAGGAGCAGCTCCTGTCTGTCCCCCTAAGGGACCTGATGCAAATGGGGCAGAATCATTGCTTCACCAGCCGGATCATAGAAGACTTTAGTGAGTAGGGCAGGCGTCTGAGGGATGGAGAGGGTGCTGAGAGAGGGGACTTGGAGGCATGGCCGGGGTGGTAAATTTGTAATACCAGCTGGTAAATTTGTAATACCAGCCCCAGCCTTGGTGGGTATTTTACCGGCTAGCCAGGTGGCAACCTTAGCTACGGCCCTTGTTCCACCCAAAGCAAACTTTAATGCTACATTCCATGCTTTCTTCTGGGCAACAATTTGGAGAGGGCACTTTCCCCTTTCCACACAATAGTGAGGTCCATACGGCCACATAAGGCTGTTTATACGCAGGCCAAGAATAGGAATTAAATGAAGGTGGCACAAAAGGCTGATTTGTTGGATTACAGTTTTAAACATACACTTGTGCATATTTCTGACACCATAATATACTGGGAGAAGTCGATGTGCCAGTTTCAGTACAGACAGAGCAGAGTATTTGCCATAGGCTCCCAGTAGGGGGAGATCTCTGGAAAGAAACTGTTTTTGTTAAAGAAACAGGGACACAATATTAAAATATGATCTTGTCAGGAGTTTTAAAAGTATAGTTTATGGGAACACTGTGATATAAAACATCTTTCAATTTTATTTGCCATTCGCTGTTGAGTGCCATATTTTTTGTCTGCCTGAAATGCAGCACCAAATTGCAATGTATATACCTAAGAAGATGGTGGAAGATGTTCTGCAGGCACTGCTGGAGGGCTGCAAGTTGCATGTCCATGTTTTCTATATTAGTTTCGCCGGGTCCTGCATTTCCTTAACTCCTGCACTGCAGTCCAAAGGGCCCATCTTAGACTCAATCCATTATTCAGAACTTTAAGTGCTAGAACATGTTTTAGACCTTTTTATGAAAAGTCCAAAGTGAGGAACATACCCTCTGTATTAGCCCCAGGCTTCTGGGATTTGTCTGTTCGCAATATTAATTGCTTAATTTTCCTTTATTCTACATAGCTAGTATCTCCTAATGGCATCAATGCCCAGAGAAGGTTGCATGCATCTCCAAGAGCACGACTGATGGGCTACGAGTTAAAATGTACTTTCTAGATGAGTGTGTGGTCACCTGATGTGAAGGTATTTTGCTTATTTTAAACAGTTTATATTAATAGACACAATGCTACATATCAGTATCATTGGTTGGGAAGAATTAGGACTGTTCACCTTGCAATTAACGGTATATTGTAATATTTGTAAACAAATTTTAGTTGGCCTTCCTTTTGCCATTTTCTGAATTGGTTGCCTTCCGGTTGTGCTTTTCTCCAGCCTAAAATACCTCTTTGTTGTTGGGGTCACTGACCCTGGCAACAAAAAAGCAGATTGTATTGTTATTTATATGTTTGATAACTCGTTAGGTTTCTGTTTAGAGCTTCTCTGCCTTTTAAATTATGGTAAGTGGGACCATAGCATCAATAATCTAACCGTTCCAACTTGAGAACCAAGTTAAATAATTCTAAAATCAGGTGGTCCCTATCACATTGACACACATACTACGGTCGGTTTTATCAGCAGCCAATTAACCTACCTGCCTGTTTTTGCTTGTGAGAGGAAACCCTTGCAAGCACTGGAGAACATAAAAACTCTTTTTAGTGCCATGGCTGGAATCAAGCAGTTTTGGGTCTGTTTCCCAATCTACTAACATAGGCAGAGGGGGATTATTGCATTCAAAAGCACAAGGCAGGATAAATGCAGGGCCAACTCCATAACTAATAACCCCAGAACAAATACAAGGAAACATATAGCAGTTTCAACCACTATAAACCCTGAATACACCAATGATTCCGTTTTATTTTCCAGCATATGTGGCAGGAAGAGTTGGTTCCATGTATATTACCTCCATCGTGTGTGGATTAGGAAATTCAATGGTGCTGGTTTGGGGAGGTTTAGTTATGGATGCCAAAACTTCTAAAATCTCCCTATGTCCTAAGTGTTATTCTGTAATAAATCCAAGCAGTCTACAGTCCACATATTGTGTTAATTTGACCATTGGGGTAATATTCATCAGTCTATGGATGATGTTCCAACTTGCTTTAACAGAACAAGCAGTAGGGCACCCCCATGCATGTTAATAAATACTGCTTTAATAGCTAACAGCTTTCCACAAGCTGTGGATGTTGCCTGTGAAATTGAGTGCGCCCACCTATTGGCTGCAATAAACTGACAATTTGTTAGCTCGGCAAGAACCTTGGAATGTGACTCCCACTGCCCTGAGCTTGGCACTGACCCCTACTTCATTATTATCCCCTTTATAATCCACAAAGACCCCCAATGCGCTGCTTCTTTATTAAATTATTAAACTGTTCTCCATTTTTATCCTATTTTGGAAACTTTGTTAATATGCCCAGTAATATATAATGATGTAATGAGGCCAAAAGGACTTCTTTTGCTTTGTCTGGACGGGTTCATGTTACAAGATCAGGCAGTCCCATATGTGATTGTCTTTGCACTATCACCTTGCACATGACTGAGTAGAATCCTATTAAAAGAGAGAATGACCATGGATTATTTTCATGTGGAGATTAAAGGGGTTTTTACTGGGTGGTCCTGTGGAGATGTCAGTCATACAAAAAGAACAAAGTTATGAGGATCAACTGACACTGCTGGTGTTAAACAGACTCCTGAGTCCAGCTCAGCAGATGTGCCTGGCACACCAGTATGGGGATTGAGAGCCAAAGAAAGAGCAGATAGTCTAGCCAGGGGCAGGCAACCTTTTCAATGCTGAGAGGGGGTGGAGGGAGTAGTTCTGCAATAGCTGAAAGTTGTTTAATGGATAATGACTACCGAATTTCTCCTGATAAATTTTCTCTTTTTTGTGAACAGAAAGTGGCATTTGTTTGCCTTACATCAGAATATGTTTGCTAACATCAGTTTAATGGTTGTTGTAGGTTAATGCTAAAGGGCAAACTTGTACTATGGATTTCCACCAGCATTAGTGCATCTTTTCCATACTCGCCAGCCAGGGGTGAAGGCAGTTAGTGTAGGGCCTGGTGCAGAAATAGTAGGCAAGACCCTGCTCTAAACTTCTAAACTTCTCATCATCTATCCAGATCAATTTGCCTCCCCCACATAAACATCTCCATGCTAGCTGGGTAATTGGCAGCCCATACTGGCAGAGAACTGTCCTAATTAGGAAGCAGTGGGTCAGTTAGATAGCGGCATTGGACCTCATTCATTGAAGGCCTAATTTGTGATAATTTTATGTTAACCACCTCTGGAATGATGGCCTGACAGCCATTCATTGTTGCCAATAAGGTGTTAGTGTTAGTATATGAATCCAGTTTGTTTTCGCTGTTAAATATTAAGCAGGCTTCCAAATTTGATCTTGTAGTCTTAAGAACACGATTATTTGCTTAACTTTGTAATAATGGTGGAAAAAGTAGCCTAACATGGACATACCTACCTTCTGCGCCTTGCTCCCAAGTCTAACAGGCCCCAACCAAGTAATTGTATCTACTGTAGCAGATTGGTAGTGTTTTCAGAAAGCATATGCTAAGGGCAAGTTGAGAGTAGATCATCTATCAATACAATTGATTGGAGCATTGGACATGGAGTGTGATTAATGGCAGATCCTTCTAATCTGTCATCAACCAGGTGTCACCAATCCATATGCTTTAATGCTGGCGATGCTTGCAGCCATGCAAGAGAGAAGGTATGCAGAGGTTAGGGAGGTTCATGAAATAATGTATATTAAGATGGACCCATTACAACCTTTGGTCTGTTAGTTTGTAGCAATGTTTCACAGGTTCTGAACCCATGTGCAACAACAGTTATGGCCCCAATTTCCAAGGTATTTATGTAATCCCAGGATGTCCGTTTTGGACAGAATTTCATATGTACTCAGACACTGACACTACTAAATAGGCTCTCTCCCTATGTTCATTGAACATCTATATTCAGGCCCAGATTTGTGGCGAAGCGTATGTACGCGATCATGAGGGGGGAGGGGCAGAGAAAGGAAATAGAAATACAGGGCTGCCTATATTACAAATGACCACTAGTGCCTCCTTCTCTTCCATCCATGTCTGTCTAACTCTGAATGAGTTAAATGAGGTATTGGCAAATGCCCCCCCCTCCCACGCTCCACCCCACAATGGCATCTCCCCCAGTGACCCCTCCCATCAGTACAAAGGACACACATTGGTAGCCAGGGCCACCCTAAAACATTGGTGGGATTACGTTTTGCAGTGGTGCCAGGGCAGGGACCCCCTAAAACAACGATCCTCCTATTGTTTAGTAAAAACGCCACGCTTTTGGCTCACCTAATCAAATATTTACTCAGTCACACTTACTTCACATTTTCTATCTGTTTTCTAGAACAGGCAGCCATCTTTAAAAAGGTATTCTCCCTTCCTTTCCCTCCTTGCTTCATACTGCACATGTGTTTCATTCCCTCCCCCCTGGCAGATCCGCTTCTGATTGGCTGATGGGCATGTGTAGCTCAGAACAGGAGACAGGATCAAGATACACACATGTGCATTGCTACTGAAGCCGACAGGAAGGGGAGAGAGATTTCAGTGATGTCACTGTAGGCTTCACACTGCTGTAGGCTGCCAGCACCATATCTCAGAGAAGCAAGCAGGGATCTGGGAATTTAGATATGCAGTAAGTACTTAAAAAGAATGCCTTTAGACTTACTTTTAATTTATATTAACCTTTCCTTGTCCTTTAACAGGTACTGGCAGAGGGGCGTAGGGTCCTGTGTTATATAAATACATTTCATTATGCTTTAAGGGTCTTTTTTCACTGGTTCTAGTTTCTAGAAGGGGTAACGTTGCTTGGATGGGGCTGCTGACTAGTTCCGAGGGGGCTAGTAGTCTCTGTATTTAACTGTGCCCCAGAAAGTGAAATCTTCAATGAAGGGCTGTCAGGAGCATTGTGTAAGGTGGCAGTAAGCAGCTTGTTGCCTCCCTTCCGTATGGATGGTATAGCTCTGCCTGCATTGCATTCCCTTTTCTATCACTCAGTCGTTTGCTAGCCACATTCATAGCAAAAGGCCTTTGACTGCATGTTTGGGGAACGTTCTGTATGTTTAAGTACTGGAAATCTGTATTAGTGGATGTTATATTGTGTTTCTTGTTAACAGAAAGGCAAGCACGATCCATATGCATATATCCCTCTAAACAAAGCCACCCTTAACCGAAGGTAATTCTACTACTGTCGCTTGCACCGGGGAGAGCAATGCCTGGTTCTTTATTGTTACTGGGGCACAACTGTTTTTTTTTTTTTGTATGTGAGCAATTGCTGATAAATAGTATTTTGTAACCTTTAATAATTTCCCTCATTGGAATCTACAAAACATGGCAGATCTTGAGGGGCAGAGTTCCTTCTTATGCTTCATTTATTCTATTTTTTTTGCTGGTTGTTTTCCCTTTAAGATTTGTCTTTATGTTCATAATAGCCTTTCTTTTGTCTTCTTGTATATTACTCTTTCCCAAAAAAGCCATTAATAATTATTTAAAAAGTTGGATATATTTAAATAAAAAGAGTATAGTTTATCTCTTGGATACATGTATTTGAAACCCCTTTGTTTCTACTTTTAGGAAAAAAGCAAAGATGCAAGGTGAGTTTAAAGGCCTGGTGAGAGCGGCACAAAGAGGGGCACAGAGTGGACTGAAAAAGAGAAAAGACAGGAGGCTTTAAGGTTTCACCTTCAAAGTGCAAGAATGTGTTTAATGCAGGGTGTGTAATGGGGAGCCAGCAACCTCTCTCTCGAGCCGCTCACCCCCTAGGAAGAAGTACATTGCTCTGCCATTTACTCTGGGAAACTGCCTTTATAAGGATTACCTGGAAAACTAGGAGAACAAGTCATTCATTTCCCACTTAATCGTTGTGATATATAAGCTGCCATGGATTCTCTATACAAAATACAACCCATTTAAATGTCACTTGGTCATTTTTTGAGTGATACAAGTGAAATTGTTTTCCCCTACCTCGGGAAATGTCATTTGTTTCACTCGGCATTAGAGCTCTCCATGCTACGGTGAGATCTGAATATTGAGAAATCTGTTATCAGCCTTATTTCCAACAGCACGGTGGCATGCAGGTCACACACAGAACAATGGGCAACTCTTAATGGATGAATTGGTGCTCCTCTCTTTGCCTAACAGGTCAAACCATACAAGGCTGTATGTGGGTTTTGCCAGCAAAGATTCAATATTCACCTGCCTGAATGTCTTGCCAGCTCTGAAAAGGTTAATCGTCTGTCTGAATGTGGTCGGAATGGTAACAGCCCCCTTATACCCACTCAGCTGATGTTCTTCTTCTGTGAAAAACTTAACATTTGTCATTGTAAGACATTTAGTAATCATTTGCTACAGGGATGACCAGTAAGAACTGTGATTGGTTATTTGATAGCCCAATGATGACTGGCAGACTACTACTCCAAATCTTGTCTTCAAGTCAGAAATTCAAAAATGAAAACCTGCATTGAGGACATTGGGAGCAACATCAGAGGGGTTGTTGAACCACTGGTTGTGGATCACTGCATTAAGGTAAACCCATTCATTGCTATTGCCATGGAAGTTACATGCAAAAGGGTGGAATAAATGTCCCTCTCTGCTTGTGACTGTACCTGATGTTCATTAATGACAAGTGCCCTGGCTGATGCAAAGACCAACCTCCACACCATATTGCTTTCTTAAGCATGTTGAGCTGTTACCACTCTGCCCATGAACCAAGGTGCTTGTCATTTGACATTCAAAATGCCCCATGTAGCGCCAGTCTTGGAGCTATGGCACACAGGGCAGCTTCTCCTCTGACAAGATTTCAGTGGGACCCCCTGAAACTGCTAGTACAGGTAGTTCTCTGTTTGAAAAGTCTTTTGTTATTGGACCAAGAATTACCAAAACTGGCTTTGTCTGGTGGTTCCCATCCATGTTAATGAATTGCAGCAGGGATGCACTTGGGTGTTTATCTACACGCTCTGTGTGTCATCAGCATCAGCTGTATAAAAGATCAGTTTCTTTGGCCAGGTCAGAAAATGATCGGATTGAAAAAGAAAAAATCTGTGCCAAGGAAATGCGGTTAGTCACAGGCCGTGCCCGGGGGCTTGCTTTGTGCTTAGCAAGTGGAGAGCCTAACATCTAGTCGTATATGGGGTATTTATATTTCCAGGTGTTACTGCCTTTTTAAAGGGTCGATTTATAAACAGTTGAATAGAAAATTCTCCATGAAATCATTCCTAAAAGACTCCAATGCCTAAACAAGTAAATTGTGTACATGGTGATTATTCTAAAGAAAAATTTGTATTTTCATCCTTTGCTAAATATGCAGCAAATGTTTCCTATTTACATACTATGACTAAACAGCCACAGATTTCCCTAAACAGGGAAGATTTAGGGAAATGTCACATGGCATCTCCCAGGCTTTGTTGCTTCTCAGACAGGAGATACAGGGCCTGAATCACTCCCTGTTGATTTAAACAGTGAGTTCCACAATGTGTGGTGTAATAAACTACATAATAACATATCCATTTATATTAAATGTGCCCCTAAGTGTTTACTTGGATGGGTTGGCGTTGCAACCTGGCAATGCATATGCCCCAGATATTGGATCTGTATATCCCCTATATACAAATATGATCTAAAGGCATTTTCCTTGCCCCACCTGTATATAGGGAATATTGTAATGTGTTGTAAAATATAAGGAGGTTAGAATTCACCGAGACTATAAACAGATCAGTTACTGATCTTTCTTAGGGGTAAGGCACCTGATGCCCACGTGAATACTGCCCTAGACCCTGAATAAACAGAATTATACAAATGGTAAGCAGTATTACACATATATCGTTTATTTGATGCACAAAACAATCATGGATTTATCCAAAATTCAAAACATCACTCCTACTAGAAGGGTAGAGGAACCTCAGCGCTCCATGTAAGGAGGGAGGAGCTCAGGGACCATGGAGCACTGAGGTGTCTGTGTCCTTTCGGTGTGGCCGATATTTTATTAAGACAAAAGGCAACATGCTCAGTGCTTTTATACACACGGTTGGACTGGCCTGTACCACAATACCATGATATTCCCTGGTGGGCCCTTCCCTTTTTCTGTTTCACAACAGTAACTCCTTGTTACCTTTTCCAGGTGCTGCTTTTGCTTTTATTTATTCCCAGCTGTGTTCCCAGCTTATTTCACACTGAAAATATGTCACTTTCCCATATACTATATATTACTATAGATGTTGTGATGTTTTAGGAATCACTAGTGAATGGTGGGCCCTTGGTGTCCATGTCCAACACTTTATACATGTTGTGGAACGCGGAGGTGACTCTTAATATATTCATTCTATAATACATTTATTTAATTGAGTCTACTGACAAATTATATTGCTAAGCGACATTTATGTAGTGAATAAAGTACTGTTTATGTTTTGTAAAACACAAGGATATTATTATAAATTACAGAGAAGTTCGGTGGCAATAGAAATTTCAGGCTGGTGCTTTATACAGTTTCTACAGAGGTGACTTCTAAAATCTTCATATTTGCTTTTTAGCAGGGGGTGCATTACTCACTATAATACACACATTTTAATGAGCAATGTGACAGAAACAACATAACTAAGCCCCATTTATAAGGACATAATTTACAGGATATTCATGGCTTTTGTGTATTATAACAATATATTTGTGGCTCTGGTGTATTATATAGTAATTAATGTACTCTTATTGTAAAATATAAGGATATTATGGGTCATCAAGGAGCTCCATATTAAAGCACGAGGCTGAAAGCCATGAATATCCTGATTGTAATACCCTATAAATATAGGTTTATCCTGTAAGGCGGGGGAAATTAGTGACAGCTCGATGGGTAAGTTTTGCCCATTAGCAGATGTGTTGGACATATAGCTCCTGTTTCTGACACTGTAATATTGCAATGCAGCGCCCATTGCCATAGCTATCTTAGCCCCTTCCCGAATACCTCAAGCCTTACTAGTAAAGCTCCATAGATACACTGCCCATAAGGTGCCCCTGGCTACTCAGCAGCTGGTAGGGAAGCAGTAGGCTTGATGTCCTGTTGGAGAAACATGAAAACCTACCCAGAGATGCAGTAGTGATAACAATTCTCTAGCATAATAGAAATAATAATTTATGATGATATTAGCAGTTACCTTGGAGTTCTTTGATGCTGAGTAAGTTTATAGATTACAGGGTACAGAATGAGAAGGTATAGGTGCCAAGCCAAGGGTGACCGCTTGCCATCAACACCTCCCCCCTCTACATAGCCTGCTAGCTTGCCAGAAAAGCCTTGCTATCCCTCTTCCCCCCCCCCCCCAACATATTTGCTCACCCACTCTTGATTGTGGTTGTGCAATACCCCCAGGGGTGGAGTTTTAGAAGGCAGTAGAGGCATGCGCCTAAGGCCCCAGCACCTTCCCCATTGCTTCCTAGGCACATGCCTATTCTGCCAAGTGCCTGCCTAGTTCTGGCCCTGGCAGGGGTACATTTGGTGCTCCCTTTGCTGCTATAACCAACTTGATAGAAGGGGACCTGTGACCTGTGTGGCAGCTTCTGAAAAGACTCAGGCCTAATGGCAGCTGTGCTCTCCTGAATTAGTCTTAATTTGCTAGTCCAAAGCTCAAAGACAATTTGTAGCTAAATAAATCTTTTCCTAAACAAAGAAAACCAAATTGTGCCGATGAAACACTTCACTCACAGTCGCACCATTGGTTGAATTAGCACATGTTTGTACATGTGAGCAGTAACGCCACGTCAAGGCTTCAACCCTGTTACCGGCATTCACACACCTTTCCCTCCGGGTGTAACGCCTCAGAGGAGAGCCAATGGGAATAATTTGCCATTGGCCCCCCTCATAACACAAAACATGTCAACGTAACAAACAAGGACAACACGAGGCTTTAACTGCACGTGTCTATGAGTCCCACCCTTTGCTCATTTAACTTTAACCTTAACTGATTTAACTACATTTGCAGGCTAAGGTAAAAAAACCCTATCTGAAGCGGCTGGTAATTTGCCTCAGATAGGGAAAAAACCCTTGTCCTGGAAAAACTAGAGAACTTTAGAACTATATATATAACTAACAGGGTATGGGTTCTATAGACATGATGTGCAGGAAGGCAAAGCAGGCTGGGATCTTACTATCTGCTCGCCTTCTTGTTACACCCTTAGCTCACATTCTCTCACACATTCTCTCTTAGAAAGTAAATACCTACTTACCTTGCTTGATGTACCAGATAAGTGACTGCCTCTCATAATTCCAGGCCTGATGGTACCCAGCAGTCTCATACTCTGGAAGATGGTATCCCAGGTGAAGGTGGAGATGTTGGTGCAAACAGGAGTTGCGGAGGATGATGCGGCCTTTGTGCAGCAGCGAGAGCTGATCTTGAAGCCCACAGTAGTGCCAACTGCCCGCTGATGTTATTTACCTATGCTCAATTGAAATACCATGGTGTTATTATTGGCTGGCTTACACACATCCCAATATACTCACTTCAGCCAGCTGGAACTTAAGAATGAAAAGCCCGGAACGCTGTTTCTGTCCCTTGGTGTAGCTTCATCTTCCTGGGCCCCAAGGAAAGACAGGGGCGGCTCTCCATTATGTGGCTGGAATAATTTTGCTGGTGGCTGCATGAAAGGGAAAAAATAATTATAGTGAATATGATACAAAATCTATTGTGAACAGTTGGCCATGTATTTTATACTATAGAATAAAGCCTGCAATGGAAATATGCAACTTTTTATCATTTCTAATTTTGTATTCCCCACCCATATACTTACTGTTTGGGGCTGAAATGGGGGTTCTGCGCCTTTCTCTTCCAGCACCACCCAATCGATGGATTTATAGAACGGGTGGTGCCTGATGTTCCCTCGCAGTCCAAGGCGCCATTTCGGCTTCCTTTTAAGAAGCTAAAGGATGAATGGACAATTGTTTTAATATCACTAATGGATGAGAAATATATTTGCTGCAATACTTCTATAGCACTGTTGCGACCCACCTTGCCCAGAAGATGTTTTAGATCTTCATCCAGCCATTTAGGTATTTCGGGTTCATGGTATTTGGTGGCATGAATGAGCTCCTTTTCATCGCTGTTGTCAAAGGGCAGTTTGCCAGTGGCCATATCGCAGATGGTGATGCCAAGTGACCACCAGTCTACTGCTGCACTATAGGGGCTTCTTTGTAGAATCTTAAAAAGAAATATAAATCACTTAGCAAGTTGCAAAATGGCATCTTTTAAGTATGTTTACTGGCTTAATATTGGCAACAGAGTTCCATGGGTTTAGTTGGCCAATGAGTGTTGGGAGTAATGCATGAGACCAGTTGGTTCCCTAGCTTGGGTCAGACCAGTCATATTTGCCCGGACCCAATAAATGCTGTAAGGGTATAACTACATCTGCAAATATGGGTGATGCCTGGCACAATCCAGTTGGCACTAAAGCTCTGTATAAGCCTGAGATAGTAATACAATGTTTATCATGTAAGTAGAACTGATGCAGTTAAGTTGGTTCTCTCCAATGACCCACTTGTACCAATACCTACAGTATATTGCGTCTTGGTATTTTAATGGGGCAAGTGTTGTGCCACCATCTTCTTAGTACCTTCCGAGCCTCCCTTGTGCACGCACAGTAAAGTAATATGAGAAAATGTAATTACTGTATGCAGAAGCCACAAGGGAGCCTTGGTGACTATCGGTAAGATGGCAACCTGGCACATGTGGAGTATGCAATTATTTCCACTGGTCCAGGGAAAAAAGAGTTATTAAACTTGGGAGTGCCTATACCCCCCCAGTATATTACTCTTTCCTTGTCCTTTAATAATTATTTGTCTAACAGTTAAACCTTTACATCTTTGAAAGACATCAGCTGTATTATATATTCTGTTCTGTTGTTCTGGGCACATTCTCCTATACTTCTTGCTTTTACTAGGTTTGTATATGCATATCTCACCTCCGGGGCCATGTATCCCACAGTTCCAGCCCAGCCAGTCGTGGTGTCGCCACGGAAGATGTTCTGCTTAGCCAGGCCGAAATCAGAGATCTTTACGTGCCCTCGATGGTCCAACAGAATGTTCAGGGGTTTAATGTCTCTGTAATATAACGATAAAAGGAATTAGATTAAAAAAAAAGACAAGGGCTGCTGATTTGCAGCAATGTTACAGGAAAATTCTGTACTGACCGGTGGATAATCCCCTTGCTGTGCAGGAACTGCAGGCCGCAGATCATCTCCGCTGAATGGAACCTTTTAAACAGGGAAATAATGGTTACCTCCATAAAGATTATCATGTCATATGTTGGCTTTTGTTTAAACAATAAGAAAATAATTGACTACTAAATTTAAAGATGATGCTCCCTAGTGTCAAAATGTACTTATTGTATTATTCCATCCTTTCTGTAGGTACAATTTGTATAAATCTATTTATTAGTGATATTGTACCTGTACCAGTATAATACTTACCGTACTCTCTGTATGTCTAGGCTGCCGTATCGATCCAGCTCATCTTCAAGGCTTCCCCCACTCAGGAATTCCATGACATAAAAGGCGTGCCGCTGGTTACACAGACAATTGCAAAGTCAAGAGGAGGAAGAAATGGCACAAGACTTACAACATAGGGTAGTACTTCATTTTATTAATTACACTATGGTGCAAATAAATGGAACAAGTTATAGATAGAGTAAGAAATCCTTATTTTTTCCAGTAACAAATATCCTATAAATGCTGCATGAATATAAGGCACGCTGCATGTTGTTATTAATCTGTGCAGGCAGAAGGCAGTACAGGTATGGGATCCGTTATCCGGAAACCCGTTATCCAGAAAGTTCCGAATTACGGAAAGCCTGTCTCCCATAGGCTCCATTTTAATCAAATAAATCAGATTTTTAAAATTGATTTCCTTTTTCTTTGTAAAAATAAAACAGTGCTTTGTATTTGATCCCAACTAAGATATAATTAATCCTTACTGGATGCAAAATAATCCTATTGGGTTTAATTAATGTTTTATTGATTTTTTAGTAGACTTAAGGTACGGAGATCCAAGTTACGGAAAGACTCCTTATCTGGAATACACTTGGTCCCAAGCATTCTGGATAACAGGTCCTATACCTGTACTGGATATATAAATCCTGCATAAACGTGTATGGGGAGTGCAAGGCAAGCAGGCCTTATATAATGTGTAGAATGGCATTAGGAAGGCATTTGTTTTATAAACGGTGCTGTATATTTTGTTTGCTTGTTATGTGGGGCCATGTCATTTGTAATGGCTATAATATATATATAATATGTAGGGCATTATGTAAGGGGATCAGATGTATGACTATAGCAGTTGGTTGTACCTGCGTTTGAAAAGCGGCATAGCCTTGGCAAAGGAACCGGCAGTCTCTGGCGATGTTCAGTACACGGGCCTCAGTAAGAAGGCTGCTGTAATCCGTGTCTTTGGTTTTCCGGACGGATTTTACAGCCACATGTTTCTTTCTGCCTCCTAATGTAGCCAGTATAACCTGAGAAAGGCATGAAAAGAGTCAATATATGTAACTGTGTTATTAGAGCACAAAGAAATTATTCATATTTTTTTGTTAGACATGATTGAAAATAATCCCCAGATAATTTAAATTGTTTTACTTTCTACCCCATTTAGGATTTATAGACAACAAAATAGAGCTGAATGTAATGGGAAGCAATCACTCACTTTGCCGAATCCTCCTTTTCCCAGCTGAGAATAGAAATTGTAGCTGGAGATGCTGAGTGGGTTTGGCCTTGAAGGTTGAGCTTGGGATCTCACGGCTCCGGCTCCTCCTAGTGGGGAAAAGAGAGTTTATTTACAGCTTATGGAATAATAATAGTTATACAGCTCTACTGGACACAGTTACATTTTTGTTGAATTATATCTGTTCCCATACACCTGGGCAAAATGAGTGCCTTTCATTACATTGGGGGAGTTGATGTTAAGTTTTACCATTAAAGTTCCCCACAGCAACCAAACAGACCGTTGCTTTTCATTTCTAAGCTGAAGTACACTGTTCACGCCTGCTAATTGGGTGCTTTTGGCATCTGCCCCTGTGCAATCAAGCACCTACGTTAGCAAGTGAAACTACTGTAACAGTTATTTGCTGCTTTGTATGTAAATGTGTATGTTCATTGTTTTTCACCCATTAATTGTACAACACTGCTGAATAAGTTGGTGCTTTACAAAAACCTGTTATTAATAAATAATACAAATGATTAATAATAGTAATAAAATGTTTGTTATTTTTACTTTACCTTCATTACTCTCTTCCCTTCTCCGTTTCTCCTCTCTGCAGCACTCATCTGGCGGCTGCTCCTCAGAACTCCTCTCTCTCTTCTTCTTGAACTTCTCTTCTCCATCCTCTTCATGTTCTTTTCTTCTTTTCTTGTCCATCGACGGCCCGGGGTCCAAATCTCCAAATTTCGAACGATTCCTCTTCATTTTCTCTTGCGTGGATCTCTCTTCTCTTTTCTGCTTCTTCCCTCTCTGAAGTCTCCTCACCAACTGTCGTTTTCCAACGGTTGAGGTCTCTTGCTCTGTGGCTCATGCAACGTTATGACATCATAAACGGCTCAGGCTGCTAGATACCAATGTAGCACAGAGCCAAGTACATATCCCAACCTGGGCACAGGCTGTTAGATACCAATGTAGCACAGAGCCGGGTACATATCCCAACCTGGGCACCAGCTGATAGATACCATTGTAGCACAGAGCCAAGTACATATCCCAACCTGGGCACCAGCTGATAGATACCATTGTAGCACAGAGCCGGGTACATATCCCAACCTGAGCACAGACTGCTAGATACCATTGTAGCACAGAGCCAAGTACATATCCCAACCTGGGCACAGGCTGCTAGATACCATTGTAGCACAGAGCCAAGTACATATCCCAACTTGGGCACAGGCTGTTAGATACAATTGCAGCCCAGAAAATTCCAGAGAAGAGGAATTTTCACCACCAAAGTAGCACCTTAATCCATAAAGAAGGCCTCAAGCCAATGTCCTGGCAAAACATACTTATACATCAAACGACGTGTCAGTTTCTCTGCCACAATAAATCATAACCAGAAAAATGATATTGCAATGTTTATTATTCGGATACAAGTATATACCTGCAGTGTTACTGAATTTAGGCACAAGATACATAAAGATAAACAAGGAAATAGGCTGCTCAGAGACAAACCGTGCTGAGTTAGGTAAATAACAATGTTTCAGCAGGGACAGTTATCAGAGGCAAATCTGTCTGAGAGGAGAAACCTGGGAATCCCTTAAAATAGGCCAATTTCCAGTCGGAATCTGCTTGGAACTGGGCGCCTTCTGGTGCGACATGTTGATAATTTTATTTGGTTGATTATCACATAAATGGAAGTGGTCACAGGCAAAATGGATTTACTAGCTCTTTTGTCTGATCCAGCATTTATTGGGCAATTCTGCTTACTGTACGTAGCCAAATTGGCCAATGAACAGGGTTGGACTGGCTTACCAGGATACTGGAAAAATCATGGTGGGCCCCAACCCTGTTGGGCCTTGCTACCTGCCCGCATACCAGCCACCACTGGTCCCTGCTCCACTGTGCTACTTACTTTCTTGTTAAAAATTTACGTTTGCCTGTGTGTTCCACAGGGCCATCACTGTGCATTCCAATACACTGACACCTTTAATTTTTAACAGCAAAATAAGCAGCGCATCAGGACAGGGTCCAGTGGTGGCTGGGGGTGGAGTGGGAGCGGTAGCTGGGGGTGGGTCCTTAAGTGGCTTGTTGGTGGGCCCTTGAGTCGGTTACCTGGTGGACCCCAGATAGCATAGTCTAACTTAGTTGTGTACCTAACCGATATAATTGAGCAGGGTTTCTTTAATGTTAATATATAGATACCCAGGGCATTTTTGAAATTCCTCCAGTTGATAATTGACCTGCTCTTGGAGGTAGCCTAGTTCAGTGAGGGCTTTGGAATAGCCAGTGCTGGATTATGTTCTAACCTTGACATAAAGGGTTATTTACAAACACCAATGCAATGTGTCGATGTTACGAAATATAACCCCTTGGTGGTTGTTATCCAAAGCAAGATTGTATGGATGACATTTTAAAACCCAGTGTGACCCACAAGATTAATGTTCCATGCTGGGGGACATGGGGCTGGTAAAATGGACTTGGGATGGCAGGAGAGCTTTCTGGACATCACTGCTGACTTCAGCCAATAACAATGATCCCTTCCAATTTAAACAGAACAGATCATTCTAATCAGAAGACTCATGAGCAATATAGAGCCCTTTTACTAGTAATTTAGTCTTTCATAGCTGTTGCACAAGATCCAGTAAGAAAGCAAATTAGAAAGACTAAAATGTTTTGTGTGGCTACCTGCCCACAGCGTTCCCTAGAGTGTGGGTTTAAGGGGGTTATGTTATGTCTTTGCTTTATGTCTCATGGGGAATCCAAAAATGTCTCCAAATGACATAACTCTTTGTCCTTCTTATATTCCAGCGATCACCATATTGTAACACAATCACATCTGATCATGCTATTGAGTGAAAAAGTGAAATTTTTACCAACGGGAATTAGAAAGTGTTGACTCCTTAATTTCTATTGCTAGCCGTCCAGTTAGTGATTTCAAGGTGGGTATGTATTCATATGCTTTTTAATCCTACACCACCAAATGAAAATTGATAACCCTGTATCTGGCACAGACATGTCTATTCCTTTCTTAAGGTCCCCATACACGGGCCGATTATAGCTGGCGATATTGGTCCTTTGGACCGACTCCAAACGATCGAATTCGCCTACATGCCTCCCCGATATAGCCCACCCGTAGGTGGGGATATTGGGTGAAGATCCGCTCGCTTGGCGACATCGCCAGGCAAGCGGATCTGCCAGTGTATGGCCAGCTTTACAGTTTTCTTACATTGTGTTGTGCTGTCTAATGAGCTTTGGCATTCATAATGTTTTTTTAGAGACTGGGGGAACCTGGGCCCACTTGAGAACGTGACTATAGGCCCCATTGCCTGCATGCTGCTTCCATCTCTGCATACCTTGACCAACACCCCCACTGTTAGAAAGGGCTGTTTGCAGGTAGCAGGGACTAAGCAGGATTTGGCCCATTAGGATTTCTCCCAGTAACCCCGGTGTGCCAGTCCGAACCTGCTGCAATCAAGGAACCTGTCATTTAATGCAGTATACAACATATGTGTGTCATATAACATCACATAACTGAATTGCTGTTGTTCTAGACTGAGTCCATGGAAAGTTCTAACTCCAAACAAATCCGCAGCATATTCAAAGAAGCCATCCAGCTGCTGCTAAAGGAAGGTTACATTTTCCAAAAGGACCAAAATCGGGAGGTTTATCAGGTGAGAAAATAAACTGCTGAAACCCTTCCAGTTTCTGTGATAGGGGTTATATTTAATGAGTTCATAGGGCAGTAATGGATTTAGGTTGGGATCTCCAGCCTGCAGTTTTTTTCTACCTGTTATATCCACAACTCCCTGCACCCCTTTAAAGCCAGCTAAAGAGACACTGTTTGAAGATATCAGGCTTATGGTATATTAATTGACTCACCGATTCCAGTGCCAACATTTGTCTGACATTCTTTAAATAAGATGGTCGCCTGGATTCCTTTAGACAGACACTACAATGGCCGAGGTGTCAGTGCAGCAAGGCTATGTTCCTGCTACTTTATATGTTTATATATAGTGTGTTCTGATTTCATAATGTGCTGCTTATATAGAGACTAATGTACCCTTTTTTGTAAAATATAAGGATTTTAGAAATCACAAGGTAGAACAAAGACCAGGTCATGGAATGCCCTGTAAAATATAACCTTATAAACAGTGATTAGTGATATCAGCAGTTATAATTTGCGCTCAGTGATGCAGGGCATGTCACATGACTCAAAGAAAATTGCATAGTAAAAAAAAAAATATTTGACTCACTGATGTAAAATATGGGAATATTTGAAGTCACCTTGGAGTTCCTTTATATAGTCATTTAATTCCTTGGTGACTTGTAATATCCTTCACCAATGGGGGGTACCCTTCCTTAAAGGAAAAACAGAATATATAGTGACATTCATGCGTTTGTGTCTCTTCCCCAGGCAGACACTGAGCCACTTTAGGGGCTTTTGCACAGTGGGTTCTGCGGTTTTTAGACTTCCTACAATTGATCACTCTTTTGTCTCTCCTGAATTAAACTTTATAGGTCGCTGATCAGGATAAAGATCTGCACAAACTTACCCTTAACATCATTAAAGAAGACTGCAGAAGGCAAAAGCGTAAGTGGTGTCTATTGTCCGTGTATCTTTAATCCTTGCCCTTTATTCCCTGTGCATTTTCACTGCCTATGCCAAACACTCCTCAGTGTGTGTATATACATACTGTACTGCGTGCTGCCCTCAGCCAACATGGAAGGAATATAGTATGCATACAGTAAGCTATGCCATCGGGCGTAATGCCTTAGTAAGCAAAAATTAAACTTTACTTCTATATAGGGCATCTTTCCCTTTAGTGTAATAAAACTCATCCATGTGCATGAGAATGTACAATCCATATGGCAAGTTAATAAGCCCAGAGTTATGGACCCTGAGCTCTAAGCACATATAATATATATATATACCCCCTTTTCTAAAATATAAGGATATTCGAAGTCACATAAGAGTCCCGTGACCATATAAAACAAGGCCTAAGGCCGAGTGCTTTTATACACATCATGTGATAGAGACTACATCACTAAGCACTGATTATAAGAATATAATTTACAGGTTGCTCATGGCTTTAGTGCATTATATAATATTATACACACATTATTAATATAGAATATTATGCATGCATAATAAAATGTTACTCAGCAGGCTCATATAATATAGGGGTTGCATTGTCACAATGTGTAAAAAGTTTGCATCTCTCCCTAATTCTGAAGCAAAAAATGATGATTACAGCAAGATCCATAATTACTACAAATAAAATTAAAAAATCTTTTATTTTTTTTCCCCATTACATTGTGATTTAAACCCTTTGTTTCATTTCTGTCCATCTTATTTGCATGTAACATGTCTTTCCTGCTCTGTGCTCTAAAACACAGCCACTAGGTGTCACTATTTGATAAAGTGCTTTTTTACTTTTTTCATTTTACATTTGGGAGCATTTAATTCACAATTACTTACATGACTTTTACGGGAACCTTACATTTTATGAGCCATGTCACTTGTCTTATTTGGCAGAATCGCCCCCACCCTAGCAATGTATAATAAAACAGACACAAAGCTTGTATTTTTATGCTCATGTATGATGTGGAAAATAGGAAAACAGGTTGTTTAGTAAGTAACACAGATACAATTTCTAGTCCAGTAACCCAAAATTATCCATTTGCTTGCTATGTGTTACAAAACTGCAAACCTTGCCTTTTTACATGAGCCACAAAGCACATTCACTTGAAGCAACCCTGTTATTGGACTGACACCCCCAAAACTAATACAGGTCAGTGCACTGCCATGCTGCTAACAGCGCAGTCTGACCTATAGACTGTAGGTGCCAAAGACTTCTGTATCCTTTAAAAGGTTAGTCTACTATTCTGCTACTATTACATCATGGGACGGGAGGATGAGGTCTAGTCATGCATAATGGATATGATCAAGGCTAATTATATACAGTTCTCTTAAGGTTTCTCTGGTCTTTTCTAAGCTCTCTGCAATTTTCCATTTATTTGAGGGGTTTACATTTGCTTTAATATTTAATTCAACCTTAGCAGTATGGCAGCTTCAGTTCAGTAATAAACACAAATTTATCAGTTTTACCAAAACATACCCAGGTGTGCAAGTATAATTTCTACAGAAAATGAATAATTAGCATATTAACCCCCGACGTGCCAGTATAATTACTACAGAAAAGGAATAATGATCATATTAACCCCAGATGTTTCAGTTTAATAACTTAATAAAATGGATAAAGGGTGTATTAACCAGACGTGTAATTACTACAGCAAATGCATAATCAGCATAGTAACCCCAGACATGCCAGTAAGATCACTGTATAAATGGCCAATGAGCACTCCATTAACTCCAGAAAAGCCAATAAGGTTCCTGAAAAATGGCCAATGAGCACTGCTTTAACTCCAGACATGCCAGTAAGATCAATACAGAATGTTGGAAGGAATGCTGCTGCAATAGTTTGTGTTACTAGAAGGAAATTAGAAGATGATGCAGGGGATATAAGACAAATCTGCAATTCATTTAAATGGCCTTTGTATCCTTTCCTTGTGTTATCAGCCTGGGGAAGGGGAGATTGGGCTGTAACTTTGCTATGGCTGCTATAGTGTTTGTGTGTTGTTCTGATATAATACACTGTGGGGATAAAAACCAAACCAAATATATCTGAGATCAGTTCCTTCTCTTCTTAGCTTCTTAGCCTGACAGTTTGGTTGGACCACCAAGTGTCATATAGAAAATCCCCTGATTTCCTGACTCCTATAAGATGATGGGAGAGGAAGTAAGGATTATGGGTATTGCTTCCATGCACTTTGGCAGCTTCCCTACATATTTCCTATTTATAAACTGAAATACCTGTCCATGTAGTACTGGCAGTTATTATTATTATTAACATTTATTTATAAAGCGCCAACATATTCTGCAGCACTGTACAATAATTGGGGTTCATACATTGGACATACAGAGTAACATATAAAGCAATCAATAACCGATACAAGAGGTGAAGAGAGCCCTTCCCAAAAGAGCTTACAATCTACAAGGTTTCATCAAAGCAGTCAAATGTTAGACATGCCCTGGTTTAATTGCATTTCGAATTCCTACATCCTTTTATATGAAACAGTGGGAGAATAAAGGACAAGAAAATGTCAAACCAAAGCAGAAATGTGCCGGAAATGAAAGATTTCTGTTCAAATAAAAGTTTATAAACACAATAAGTTTGGGAAATAGTTTGACCATTTGATCCTTGGTGGTTAAATGCCATGTTACCCTGTAGGAGAAGCCCCTTCAACAAAGTATATGCTAGTTTTGGTAAGCTATAATAAGTATTTCAAGTGACTGATTCCCATACAGAAGCTAATGAGATCCTGGGCTAATGAGTTTGTGCATAACAAAAGGCTTTGAGGCTATTCTAACCTAAAATGCGCCCACAGGGCCCAGCAGAGGGCACACTAAGCAGGGGGTAAAAATGGCCATGCATGGATAGACTGTATTACTGTTTTGCTGTCGTTGTTGTGTTTTGTTGCTGTTGTTTGACCATCCAAATGGGTAGAAATTATCTGTTTATTTGGGTATAAACATGGTACATTTTTCCTATTAACCCCTACCATGACAGTGGCCTTGGACCCTCTGGAACTAGCAACACATAGATCTAATTGGGAGAAAGAGGGTTAAAGCAAACAGACAGTGCATGGTTCTATTAGGTGTAGGGCATATGGTCCTAAATAGAAACAGGGCACCAACAGTAGAAGAACCTGATAAATAGGCGAGGAATGAGCTAGGGTGTTTGCCTTGGCACCCACATTATTTAAGTCAAATAGCTTATTAGTGATCCCACCCTGGGAATAAATACTACAATAAGAATACTGCTCAGTTCTGTGAACTGATATTCTCACACTCCATGCTGCACTCCATTATTTTACAAATCTGTGGGAAGCCAGCAGTGCACTTGGTATTTACATGCACATCTGTTGTACCCCAAGTGGATTCCTTATTTCCCAAACACTTCAGCAGCTGCTAGCCCTTTTGTCTGTGGCGCTGGTCCCCAACTCTGCAGCACCCCACAGCGGATTGGGATCCATGTCTAATTACTGTATTGATTCCCTGAAACTATAGAACAGAGTTGTTAATGTTTTAGTGAATGTTACATGTGTCTTCAGAGCCAAAGGGCACACACTATATTCTACCACAGCACCTACATCACAACATAAGGGCTGGGGTACCCGGGGCCCTCTGAGTGCCCGACTCAAGGGCCTATCACCCAGCCACTGAAGGGCCCACCCCCTATTCATGCTCCACCACTCGGCCACCATTGCTTTAAAAATGGGTGTGTGTTCCACAGTGGAACACACAACAGCGGAGCAGGAAATTGTGGGCAAGGTTGGGATTCACCAGTTAACTTTTAGTATGCTATAGAATGTCCTATTTCTAGCAGTTTTGCAACTTTTGTTTTCATTATTTATATATATTTTTTGTTTTTAAATTATTTGCCTTCCTCTTACTTTTGATTACCTGCCCTGCCTATTTAGGCCCTGTCCTATTCATATTCCTGTCTCTCATTCAAACCACTGCCTGGTAGCTAGGGAGAATGAGACCCTAGCAACCAGATATCTGCTGAGATACCAAACTGGAGAGCTGCTGAACAAAAAGCCAAATAACTGAAAAACCAAAAATAGAAGAGCAATTGCAAATTATCTCAGAAGCAAAAAATGAAAGGTGATCTACCCCTTTAATGGTTCTAGTTAGCATTTGTTAGTTAAGCCGTGCCGGCTTTGGTTCTGCTGGCTCCACTGGTCTGAATGTGCTGTTAATAACCGTTGTTGGCTGCGCTTCCCAGATGCAGAAAAAGGCTGCCACTTTCTCCATATCTTGACCTGTGTCCGGCTGAGCGTTGGCTCCAGCGTTAGTGAGGCCGTACCGCAGCGCGCCATTGACACCCTGGAAGGAAACAGCGATATTGTTAGCACCATGGAAAATTACTACACGGCTTTTTAGCAGAAGTGAGAACTCTCGGAGGATATCGGCTATCCAGGAAGCTGGGAAATCGCCGTGTTGGGACTTTTATAGACTTTTTTATGTCAATCTCATCAGTGTGGGTTTACACAGTTGGAATGGAGCAAACCATGTGCAGTTTTTGATGATTTTTTTATTTATAAATGAAAGCAATATTATTAAAGGAAATAATATATAATAATATGTTTCTGGTATATTCTATTGCTTTATGTGTTCATAACTGGACCTTAACCATGAGTATGTAAAGGGACAATATACTCAATTGATATCTCTCTCGTCCTCTCCTTCTCAAGTGCTCCTAGGAACCAGTCAGGCCTGGATTGTGATTCAAAATAGGCCCTGGCATTTTAAGGATACACTAAATAGTGACTGTGGCACCTTACAGCAGCCCCTCTGGCATTTGCCAGAACCCACAGATTGCCAGTCTGGGCCTGGAACCAATTAACAATAAAGCTGTGTATCTACAAAGGATAGAGAATTGTGCAAGCCAAGAATTCCTTCTGCAGAATACGACTTAAACATAGGACCCAGATTTTTTTTTTACGTTTTCCAGGGGGCTGTGTGCAATGGGTGTAAATTCCAAGAAAATGTAAAGTCCAGGAAAGAAAAAATGTAGTTTGCCTGTCAGTGTCAATTTAAAGAAAAAGTTAAATCCAGAAAAAAAATCAGGGTTCTACTGTATTTCCTTCTACCACATAAAGGACCAAGCACTTATCTGAATGGTACAGCCAGGCTAAACCATCCACTCTTGGGGAGAAATCCCTCATAGATATGGACATTACAGCTACAAAATCAGAATGTAAGAAGCCATGCACCCCATTCTCCAAGGCCCCCCCAGTTACAGCCAAATATGAACCTATTTGCTAGAAACAGAACAATTAAGGAAGATTGTATCGGTTATTGGTTGCTTTATATGTTACTCTGTATGTCCAATGTATGTAACCCACTTATTGTACAGCGCTGCGGAATATGTTGGCGCTTTATAAATAAATGTTAATAAGAAATAATAATATACTGTATACTCCATTCCTTTTAGGAGACCAACCAACATGGAGCCAAGTATAAGTTGTCTGTCTCCGACAGTCGGGGCCTGGGTTAAGTTTCGCCAATATGCTAGGAGCCATCAATATACCTGTAGCTGCCAATATGCCACTAGCTGCTGCATTCAACACCTACACTCGAATTCCGAAATCGGTAAAATTGGGATTAAATACAATAATTTCTGATGATCGGAAATGTCAAGAAAATGCTTACGAATACTCAATGGCACTCTGCAGCTCCAACCTGGCCCAAGGAAAGTCTCCCATAGGGCTCAATGGCACTCTGCAGCTCCAACCCGGCCCAAGGAAAGTCTCCCATAGGGCTCAATGGCACTCTGCAGCTCCAACCTGGCCCAAGGAAAGTCTCCCATAGGGCTCAATGGCACTCTGCAGCTCCAACCCGGCCCAAGGAAAGTCTCCCATAGGGCTCAATGGCACTCTGCAGCTCCAACCTGGCCCAAGGAAAGTCTCCCATAGGGCTCAATGGCACTCTGCAGCTCCAACCTGGCCCAAGGAAAGTCTCCCATAGGGCTCAATGGCACTCTGCAGCTCCAACCTGGCCCAAGGAAAGTCTCCCATAGGACTCAATGGCACTCTGCAGCTCCAACCTGGCCCAAGGAAAGTCTCCCATAGGGCTCAATGGCACTCTGCAGCTCCAACCTGGCCCAAGGAAAGTCTCCCATAGGGCTCAATGGCACTCTGCAGCTCCAACCCGGCCCAAGGAAAGTCACGATACCAAAGCTTGAATGAATCCAAAACTTTCGTACACTCCGCGACAATACGATTTTGTCACCTAAAATTTGTCACAATGTACGAAAAAGACGCGCATATTAAACGAAAAAATCACACGAAGAAAATACGCACAGTTCTATAAATTAGAAAAAATACAAATTTTGTTGTATTCGGATTTAATTGTAGATAAATGTGCCCCTTAAAATATAGTGGGGAGTAGCAAAATGCTGGTAAGTAAAGGGGACTATTTTAAAGGACATGTCATCCCCAAAACTCATTTTTTGCCTAATAAAAGAAAACATAATTCTAAGCAACTTTTCAATATTAATATATTATTTTAAGTGCTTTAAGTTATTTGCAAATGTAATTGCTATAGAAAGCAGCATTTGCTGGACTCCTGGTTGTTGCTGTTAAACAATGTTGCAAAGGTGAGTCTCCCCCAGCAACACAGGTCTGTCAGTCTGCTGCCTTCTGTTACATTGTTTCAATAGTCTGAGACTCCAGGGCAGAGACTAGAAAAGGACAGGCAAACGCTGCTTTTATTAGTATATATACAAATACCTCAAAAACCATTACACATTTATAATGAATGTATATTGCAAAGTTGCTTAAAATTTTATTTTCTTTTATGTGGCAAAAATTATATTTTGGGTTGACTTGTCCTTAAAGGGAAATGCACACCTAGCCAGCAAATAGACCTTGTGTTAAGAATGCATTCTGCCTTTTTGCAAAAACTATTGGGCTTTTTTATTGTAATTAATATAAATTAGCATTGCAAATAAGCCCTAAGGTTTATTTCTACATTTACTAAATCATCTTACAGTCGGTGCAAAGGCAGCTACGTTCCTTCCCCCCTTATTCTGCCTGTGTTTGGCTGAATAGATAAGGGTGAGTTTCTACCTGGACTAACATCCTGGGAAGAAGAGTCTTGCTAATTTATTATTATTAACATTTATGTATAAAGCGCCAGCATATTCCGCAGTGCTGTACAATAAGTGGGTTTATACATTAGACATACAGAGTAACATATAAAGCAACCAATAACCGATACAAGAGATAGAGAGAGCCCTGCTTAAATCCTTCCATGTTGGTTCTGAAGGTTGGGATTTGCCACTTGCTGAATAGCTGGTTCATTGTCCTGTGTATAAAGCACATTGATAAATGCAGCAGTGCAGTTAATCAACAGTAAAACTAGCGGGGTACAAGAGAGAGGGGCACGCGTTCTTCTCTGCTTCCTTTGGCATCTGGCACAAACCTAGTGGAGGCGCTAATCGGCCCCTGCTGTGCCCCCAGTTATGCCCAAGCTCAGAGCAAGCACTTTTGCTTGGAACCAAAAAAACATAAATATTTGTATCTCTCACTGTTACAAAGTGCATATGCTGAGGACTTCCCATACCAGGCAGTTAAACTGAAGAAGCTGCTCGGATGAGTAGTGAAATGTCTTCAATGACTACAGTCCAGTTGCTTTAGATTTATTAATACTAAATATACCATGAGCTGGATAAATGAAAATCTTCATAGTCATCTCTCACTGTATTTAGCACCAAAGTGACTTCCCTCACTGTTTTGGAGGAGTGCCTTCAGAATCCCCAAGGGTATTCTGGATAAGGGGTTTTTCCGTAATTTGGATCTTCATACCTCATCTACTAAAAAATCAATAAAACATTAATTTAACCCAATAGGATTATTTTGCATTCAGTAAGGATAAATTATATCTTAGTTGGGATCAAATACAAAGCACTGTTTTATTTTTACAGAGAAAAAGGAAATCAGTTTTAAAAATCTAAATTATTTGATTAAAATGGAGTCTATGGGAGACAGGCTTTCCGTAATTAGCAAGTGAGGGAATACACGGTTATGGGAGATAGCTCTTAGTACAAGTTGATACAGGGACTGGTCCGATTGCCATCTTGGAGTCAGGAAGGAATTTTTTCCCCTCTGAGGCAAATTAGAGAGGCTTCAGATGGGGTTTTTTGCCTTCCTCTGGATCAACTTGTAGTTAGGCAGGTTAGGTATAGGCATTATGGTTGAACTTGATGGACGTATGTCTTTTTTCAACCCAACTTACTATGAATAAATAAAAAATTCAGAGCTTTCTGGATATGGGGTTTCCGGATAACGGATCCCATACCTGTAACTGAAACCCCCGAGGTCTGAAGGCCTTTCCATGTGTTGGACTTTTCTGTTCCCCTGAACCATCTCATGAAATCAATTTGAGATTTTCTTTTTTTCGAGAATATAAACAAATTGAAGGTATTCAAGTTTTTTTTGTTTTTATTACCATAGAGCTCTGTATGGAATGTAACATGAAATGGTGCCTGACAGTTACTCCCTTGCAGTGTGAGTAAGACTACGGCGTCTTGTTAAGGTCAGTTTCAGGACAGTGAAGGCGGAGAAGTGTTTATTCTGTGTGACTGGGCTGCTACCAGCTACCAATTAGAAAAGAAAATCATATAAAGAGCGCTGTTCTGACAAATGAGCGTCATGGGGGCTACGAGGCTGTTGTGTTTCTATAGAGCAGTAATACGATCTCCCTCGGTTCATTCTTGGAAGTCCGACTTTAAGAGATTGTGAGAAATATTTTCTGTGACCAAAATTCTCATGTTATCAATGTATTTCCTCTTAGTCATCATTTGTGCGCTCCGTAGCGGCAGTCCTTATAGAGAGGCAGTGTTGGGCAAAGCAGAGAGATTGTGACTGCCTCGGAAATCATGGAGCCCACTTTAATTTAGATGGCAGGGTCCTTCCTCCATATGAGGGCCAGGTTACTAGTCCACTGTCTGCCCAAGTAGCATGGGGCCCCATGTCTTGCCTAAATAGCCAAGATCTGCCTGAAGCCTTCCCCTTTACATCCAAACATGCCCCTGATCTCCCCAAGCTATACCCAGTCATCTTCCCAATAGATTGTAACGTTTTCATGGCAAAGACCAACTGTGCACTGAAAGTTCTAGCACTAGCATGTGTTTCTCCTCACTGGCTAATTTCTAATAACTTTATTAACCTGCTTGTAAAGCACTGCGTACATTGGTGGTGCTATATAAATAAATGCAATAAATATAGTCCCAGGGAAGCTCCTTCTCTTTTGGGCCCACAAATCCTACAATCGTGCCTTTGCATTTTTTTACCCAGAATGCAGCATTTTTTCCACAATTCCTGTGTAATTGTGGGTGCAAGGAGAAATTGCATCTGAATCAATTACTTTTTCCATCCCCACACAGGGTTCCATTTCCACTGGTTTCCCTGTCAGTAGGCGTCCTTGTGTGTGATCTGAAACTGTAGGTGGCAGTGCCGGGCCAGGCTGGCCAGATGTTCTAGGCAACTAAGCTGGCCATCTCGGCTTCACCCCCAAGCATAAGTGCACATACACGGACACCATGATAACATTGGGGTATGGGTGGACAGACGAGCGAGTATGGGGGGGAGTGGAAACACAGGTGGGAAGGAATCATAAGTATTGGGGCACTTGGACTAGGGGCAGGCAGACAAGAGGTACGTGCCTAGTGCCCCCCCCACCCAAGCATTGTGCCCTAGCCAGGTGCCTCTTTTGCCTATTCCTAGTTCAGGTCCTGGAAGGTGGGACAGATCTACTGGCACCAAGGGCACATGTAGTAAAGTGCAAGGAGCAGCTCCTGTCTGTCCCCCTAAGGGACCTGATGCAAATGGGGCAGAATCGTTGCTTCACCAGCCGGATCATAGAAGACTTTAGTGAGTAGGGCAGGCGTCTGAGGGATGGAGAGGGTGCTGAGAGAGGGGACTTGGAGGCATGGCCGTGGTGGTAAATTTGTAATACCAGCTGGTAAATTTGTAATACCAGCCCCAGCCTTGGTGGGTATTTTACCGGCTAGCCAGGTGGCAACCTTAGCTACGGCCCTTGTTCCACCCAAAGCAAACTTTAATGCTACATTCCATGCTTTCTTCTGGGCAACAATTTGGAGAGGGCACTTTCCCCTTTCCACACAATACTGAGGTCCATACGGCCACATAAGGCTGTTTATGCGCAGGCCAAGAATAGGAATTAAATGAAGGTGGCACAAAAGGCTGATTTGTTGGATTACAGTTTTAAACATACACTTGTGCATATTTCTGACACCATAATATACTGGGAGAAGTCGATGTGCCAGTTTCAGTACAGACAGAGCAGAGTATTTGCCATAGGCTCCCAGTAGGGGGAGATCTCTGGAAAGAAACTGTTTTTGTTAAAGAAACAGGGACACAATATTAAAATATGATCTTGTCAGTAGTTTTAAAAGTATAGTTTATGGGAACACTGTGATATAAAACATCTTTCATTTTTATTTGCCATTCGCTGTTGAGTGCCATATTTTTGTCTGCCTGAAGATGCAACACCAAATTGCCATGTATATACCTAACAATTAGAGTTGCTGTGGAAGATGTTCTGCAGGCACTGCTGGAGGGCTGCAAGTTGCATGTCCATGTTTTCTATATTAGTTTCGCCGGGTCCTGCATTTCCTTAACTCCTGCACTGCAGTCCAAAGGGCCCATCTTAGACTCAATCCATTATTCAGAACTTTAAGTGCTAGAACATGTTTTAGACCTTTTTATGAAAAGTCCAAAGTGAGGAACATACCCTCTGTATTAGCCCCAGGCTTCTGGGATTGAGCCCAAGTGAGGGTGATTAGTAGGCTACACAGAAGTTGATGGGCCCCACTGAGCACAATATCTTAAATGTTGGGGGTGGTGGCATGTTTACATATAATGAAACGGGATATCTCTCAGGACCCCCAGCATGTACCTAGCAGCTGCTGTCTGTTTTATGCCCTTGAGAACCTACAGGATGATTGCATTTCCTCTCCCTCATTTATAAATATTATTTTTCTTCCTACCTACCTTATTTCTCTGTAAACTAAGGTGTTACTGCTTGCCATAATACCCATTTGGACCAGCTCTGTTACACACCTTGTTCTTCTTTCATTTCACCTTTCTATCAGGTAACAGGTCAGAGTAAACAAAGCCTCTTTAATATCTATGTAGTTATTCTTCACTGTGTTCAGCCCATCACACTTCAGATAATGTACATTTGTCATCATTCCATCATCCCCAGGATATGTTTATATCTATAGTTATGAAGGTTAGCAATGATTAATTGAGCCAAATAGCTGGATCACGCCATTTCTGGGGAAGGGGTGTAGTCGGGCTGACTACTGTTAATGAAGATGCAGTGGAGTAAGAACTAGTAGACTGTATGGAACCCTGTACACTTTATGCTCTTGAAAGCTTTTGACATAACAGTATGGTCTGACGTCATACCCTGAAAGGTAATTGTAATCATCAAACATGAACTAAAGGAAGCATTACTGTCTGTTTGCAATATTAATTACTTAATTTTCCTTTATTCTACATAGCTAGTATCTCCTAATGGCATCAATGCTCAGAGAAGGTTGCATGCATCTCCAAGAGCACGACTGATGGGCTACGTATCTGAGTATTGGAGTTAAAATGTACTTTCTAGATGACTGAGTGTGTGGTAACCTGATGTGGATGTATTTTGCTTATTTTAAACAGTTTATATTAATTGACACAATGCTACATATCAGTATCATTGTTTGGGAAGAATTAGGACTGTTCACCTTGCAATTAACTGTATATTGTAATATTTGTAAACAAATTTTAGTTGGTCTTCCTTTTGCCATTTTCTGAACTGGTTGCCTTCCAGTTCTTTTCTCCAGCCTAAACTACTGCTTTGTTGTTGGGGTCACTGACCCTGGCAACCGAAAAGCAGATCGTAATGATAGATTTATATTGTTATTTATATGTTTGATAACTTGTTAGGTTTCTGTTTAGAGCTTCTCTGCCTTTTAAATTATGGTAAGTGGGACCATAGCATCAATAATCTAACCGTTCCAACTCGAGAACCAAGTTAAATAATTCTAAAATCAGGTGGTCCCTATCACATTGACACACATACTACGGTCGGTTTTATCAGCAGCCAATTAACCTACCTGCCTGTTTTTGCTTGTGAGAGGAAACCCTTGCAAGCACTGGAGAACATAAAAACCCTTTTTAGTGCCATGGCTGGAATCAAGCAGTTTTGGGTCTGTTTCCCAATCTACTAACATAGGCAGAGGGTGATTATTGCATTCAAAAGTACAAGGCAGGATAAATGCAGGGCCAACTCCATAACTAATAACCCCAGAACAAATACAAGGAAACATATAGCAGTTTCAACCACTATAAACCCTGAATACACCAATGATTCCGTTTTATTTTCCAGCATATGTGGCAGGAAGAGCTGGTTCCATGTATAATACCTCCATCGTGTGTGGATTAGGAAATTCAATGGTGCTGGTTTGGGGAGGTTTAGTTATGGATGCCAAAACTTCTAAAATCTCCCTATGTCCTAAGTGTTATTCTGTAATAAATCCAAGCAGTCTACAGTCCACATATTGTGTTAATTTGACCATTGGGGTAATATTCATCAGTCTATGGATGATGTTCCAACTTGCTTTAACAGAACAAGCAGTAGGGCACCCCCATGCATGTTAATAAATACTGCTTTAATAGCTAACAGCTTTCCACAAGCTGTGGATGTTGCCTGTGAAATGGAGTGCGCCCACCTATTGGCTGCAATAAACTGACAATTTGTTAGCTCGGCAAGAACCTTGGAATGTGACTCCCACTGCCCTGAGCTTGGCACTGACCCCTACTTCATTATTATCCCCTTTATAATCCACAAAGACCCCCAATGCGCTGCTTCTTTATTAAATTATTAAACTGTTCTCCATTTTTATCCTATTTTGGAAACTTTGTTAATATGCCCAGTAATATATAATGATGTAATGAGGCCAAAAGGACTTCTTTTGCTTTGTCTGGACGGGTTCATGTTACAAGATCAGGCAGTCCCATATGTGATTGTCTTTGCACTATCACCTTGCACATGACTGAGTAGAATCCTATTAAAAGAGAGAATGACCATGGATTATTTTCATGTGGAGATTAAAGGGGTTTTTACTGGGTGGTCCTGTGGAGATGTCAGTCATACAAAAAGAACAAAGTTATGAGGATCAACTGACACTGCTGGTGTTAAACAGACTCCTGAGTCCAGCTCAGCAGATGTGCCTGGCACACCAGTATGGGGATTGAGAGCCAAAGAAAGAGCAGATAGTCTAGCCAGGGGCAGGCAACATTTTCAATGCTGGGAGGGGGTGGTGAGTGTAGTTCTGCAATAGCTGAAAGTTGTTTTATGGATAATGACTACCGAATTTCTCCTGATAAATTTTCTTTTTTTTGTGAACAGAAAGTGGCATTTGCTTGCCTTACATCAGAATATGTTTGCTAACATCAGTTTAATGGTTGTTGTAGGTTAATGCTAAAGGGCAAACTTGTACTATGGATTTCCACCAGCATTAGTGCATCTTTTCCATACTCGCCAGCCAGGGGTGAAGGCAGTTAGTGTAGGGCCTGGTACAGAAATAGTAGGCAAGACCCTGCTCTAAACTTCTAAACTTCTCATCATCTATCCAGATCAATTTGCCTCCCCCACATAAACATCTCCATGCTAGCTGGGTAATTGGCAGCCCATACTGGCAGAGAACTGTCCTAATTAGGAAGCAGTGGGTCAGTTAGATAGCGGCATTGGACCTCATTCATTGAAGGCCTCACTTGTGATAGTTTGATGATAACCACCTCTGGAATGATGGCCTGACAGCCATTCATTGTTGCCAATAAGGTGTTAGTGTTAGTATATGAAACTCAGTTGTTTTTTGCTGTTGAACATTAAGCAGGCACCCAAATTTGAGCTTGTAGTCTAAAGAACACAATTATTTGCTTAACATTGTAATAATGGTGGGAAAAGTAGTCTAACATGGACATACCTACCCTACTGCACCTGGCTCCTAAGTCTAACAGGCCCCAACCAAGTAATTGTATCTACTGTAGCAGATTGGTAGTGTATTCAGAAAGCATATGCTAAGGGCAAGTTGAGAGTAGATCATCTATCAATACAATTGATTGGAGCATTGGACATGGAGTGTGATTAATGGCAGATCCTTCTAATCTGTCATCAACCAGGTGTCACCAATCCATATGCTTTAATGCTGGTGAGACAGTATGCAGAGGTTAGGGAGGTACATGAAATAATGTATATTAATATGGACCCATTACAACCTTTGGTCTGTTAGTTTGTATCAGTGTTTCCCAGGTTCTGAACCCATGTGCAACACAGTTATGGCCCCAATATCCAAGGTATTTACATAATCCCAGGATGTCCATTTTGGACAGAATTTCATATGTACTCAGACACTGACACTACTAAATAGGCTCTCTCCCTGTGTTCATTAAACACCTATATTCAGGCCCAGATTTGTGGCGAAGCCGCCCAACCACATGTGGAATTTGCTCCCATACAGAGCACTGGGGACATAACGCACAGAAAACCTCAGCACGTCCTGTCCCCAGTGCTCCGTATGCGAGCTGCTATGATCCCGAGGGGGGGAGGGGCGGAGAAAGGAAATAGAAATCCAGGGCTGCCTATATTACAAATGACCACTAGTGCCTCCTTCTGTGAAACAGAAAGGCAAGCACGATCCATATGCATATATCCCTCTAAACAAAGCCACCCTTAACCGACGGTAATTCTACTACTGTCGCTTGCACCGGGGAGAGCAATGCCTGGTTCTTTATTGTTACTGGGGCACAACTGTATATTCGTTTTGTACGTGAGCAATTGCTGATAAATAGTATTTTGTAACCTTTAATAATTTCCCTCATTGGAATCTACAAAACATGGCAGATCTTGAGGGGCAGAGTTCCTTCTTATGCTTCATTTATTCTATTTTTTTTGCTGGTTGTTTTCCCTTTAAGATTTGTCTTTATGTTCATAATAGCCTTTCTTTTGTCTTCTTGTATATTACTCATTTCCAAAAAAGCCTTTTATTAATATTTATTTAAAAAGTTGGATATATTTAAATAAAAAGAGTATAGTTTATCTCTTGGATACATGTATTTGAAACCCCTTTGTTTCTACTTTTAGGAAAAAAGCAAAGATGCAAGGTGAGTTTAAAGGCCTGGTGAGAGCGGCACAAAGAGGGGCACAGAGTGGACTGAAAAAGAGAAAAGACAGGAGGCTTTAAGGTTTCACCTTCAAAGTGCAAGAATGTGTTTAATGCAGGGTGTGTAATGGGGAGCCAGCAACCTCTCTCTCGAGCCGCTCACCCCCTAGGAAGAAGTGCATTGCTCTGCCATTTACTCTGGGAAACTGCCTTTATAAGGATTACCTGGAAAACTAGGAGAACAAGTCATTCATTTCCCACTTAATCGTTGTGATATATAAGCTGCCATGGATTCTCTATACAAAATACAACCCATTTAAATGTCACTTGGTCATTTTTTGAGTGATGCAAGTGAAATTGTTTTCCCCTACCTCGGGAAATGTCATTTGTTTCACTCGGCATTAGAGCTCTCCATGCTACGGTGAGATCTGAATATTGAGAAATCTGTTATCAGCCTTATTTCCAACAGCACGGTGGCATGCAGGTCACACACAGAACAATGGGCAACTCTTAATGGATGAATTGGCGCTCCTCTCTTTACCTAACAGGTCAAACCATACAAGGCTGTATGTGGGTTTTGCCAGCAAAGATTCAATATTCACCTGCCTGAATGTCTTGCCAGCTCTGAAAAGGTTAATCGTCTGTCTGAATGTGGTCGGAATGGTAACAGCCCCCTTATACCCACTCAGCTGATGTTCTTCTTAAGTGAACAACTTAACATTTGTCATTGTAAGACATTTAGTAATCCTCAAGCGTGCTCCCTGAAGAGGATGTTCTGTATTCTGCAATAATGTCCGACCATTAAGCCTCCTATGAGCAACATTTAAATGTATAAAAAGTTGGGGAGCAATGCAAGCATGAAAACATTTGCTACGGGATGACCAATAAGAACTGTGATTGGTTATTTGATAGCCCAACTGATGACTGGCAGACTACTACTCCAAATCTTGTCTTCAAGTCAGAAATTCAAAATGAAAACCTGCATTGAGGACATTGGGAGCAACATCAGAGGGGTTGGTGAGCCACTGGTTGTGGATCACTGCATTAAGGTAAACCCATTCATTGCTATTGCCATGGAAGTTACATGCAAAAGGGTGGAATAAATGTCCCTCTCTGCTTGTGACTGTACCTGATGTTCATTAATGACAAGTGCCCTGGCTGATGCAAAGACCAACCTCCACACCATATTGCTTTCTTAAGCATGTTGAGCTGTTACCACTCTGCCCATGAACCAAGGTGCTTGTCATTTGACATTCAAAATGCCCCATGTAGCGCCAGTCTTGGAGCTATGGCACACAGGGCAGCTTCTCCTCTGACAAGATTTCAGTGGGACCCCCTGAAACTGCTAGTACAGGTAGTTCTCTGTTTGAAAAGTCTTTTGTTATTGGACCAAGAATTACCAAAACTGGCTTTGTCTGGTGGTTCCCATCCATGTTAATGAATTGCAGCAGGGATGCACTTGGGTGTTTATCTACACGCTCTGTGTGTCATCAGCATCAGCTGTATCAAAGATCAGTTTCTTTGGCCAGGTCAGAAAATGATCGGATTGAAAAAGAAAAAATCTGTGCCAAGGAATTGCGGTTAGTCACAGGCCGTACCCGGGGGCTTGCTTTTGTGCTTAGGTGTTACTGCCTTTTTAAAGGGTCAATTTATAAACGCTTGAATAGAATATTCTCCATTAAATCATTCCTAAAAGACTCCAACGCCTAAACAAGTAAATTGTGTACATAGTGATTATTCTAAAGAAAAATTTGTATTTTCATCCTTTGCTAAATATGCAGCAAATGTTTCCTATTTACATACTATGACTAAACAGCCACAGATTTCCCTAAACAGGGAAGATTTAGGAATATGTCACATGGCATCTCCCAGGCTTTGTTGCTTCTCGGACAGGAGATACAGTGTCTGAATCACTCCCTGTTGATTTAAACAGTGAGTTCCACAATGTGTGGTGTAATAAACTACATAATAACATATCCATTTCTATTAAATGTGCCCCTAAATGTTTACTTGGATGGGTTGGCGTTGCAACCTGGCAATGCATATGCCCCAGATATTGGATCTGTATATCCCCTATATACAAATATGATCTAAAAGGCATTTTAGATATACAAATATGATCTAAAAGGCATTTTCCTTGCCCCACCTGTATATAGGGAATATTGTAATGTGTTGTAAAATATAAGGTTAGAAGTCACCGAGACTATAAACAGATCAGTTACTGATCTTTCTTAGGGGTAAGGCACCTGATGCCCACGTGAATACTGCCCTAGACCCTGAATAAACAGAATAATACAAATGGTAAGCAGTATTACACATATATTGTTTATTTGATGCACAAAACAATCATGGATTTATCCAAAATTCAAAACATCACTCTTACTAGAAGGGCAGAGGAACCTCAGCGCTCCATGTAAGGAGGGAGGAGCTCAGGGACCATGGAGCACTGAGGTGTCTGTGTCCTTTCGGTGTGGCCGATTTTTTAATTAGAGACTATTAAGACAAAAGGCAACATGCTCAGTGCTTTTATACACACGGTTGGACTGGCCTGTACCACAATACCATGATATTCCCTGGTGGGCCCTTCCCTTTTTCTGTTTCACAACAGTAACTCCTTGTTACCTTTTCCAGGTGCTGCTTTTGCTTTTATTTATTCCCAGCTGTGTTCCCAGCTTATTTCACACTGAAAATATGTCACTTTCCCATATACTATATATTACTATAGATGTTGTGATGTTTTAGGAATCACTAGTGAATGGTGGGCCCTTGGTGTCCATGTCCAACACTTTATACATGTTGTGGAACGCGGAGGTGACTCTTAATATATTCATTCTATAATACATTTATTTAATTGAGTCTACTGACAAATTATATTGCTAAGCGACATTTATGTAGTGAATAAAGTACTGTTTATGTTTTGTAAAACACAAGGATATTATTATAAATTACAGAGAAGTTCGGTGGCAATAGAAATTTCAGGCTGGTGCTTTATACAGTTTCTACAGAGGTGACTTCTAAAATCTTCATATTTGCTTTTTAGCAGGGGGTGCATTACTCACTATAATACACACATTTTAATGAGCAATGTGACAGAAACAACATAACTAAGCCCCATTTATAAGGACATCATTTACAGGATATTCATGGCTTTTGTGTATTATAACAATATATTTGTGGCTCTGGTGTATTATATAGTAATTAATGTACTCTTATTGTAAAATATAAGGATATTATGGGTCATCAAGGAGCTCCATATTAAAGCACGAGGCTGAAAGCCATGAATATCCTGATTGTAATACCCTATAAATATAGGATTATCCTGTAAGGCTGGGGAAATTAGTGACAGCTCGATGGGTAAGTTTTGCCCATTAGCAGATGTGTTGGACATATAGCTCCTGTTTCTGACACTGTAATATTGCAATGCAGCGCCCATTGCCATAGCTATCTTAGCCCCTTTCCGAATACCTCAAGTCTTACTAGTATAGCTCCATAGATACACTGCCCATAAGGTGCCCCTGGCTACTCAGCAGCTGGTAGGGAAACAGTAGGCTTGAAGTCCTGTTGGAGAAACATGAAAACCTACCCAGAGATGCAGTAGTGATAACAATTCTCTAGCATAATAGAAATAATAATTTATGATGATATTAGCAGTTACCTTGGAGTTCTTTGATGCTGAGTAAATTTATAGATTACAGGGTACAGAATGAGAAGGTATAGGTGCCAAGCCAAGGGTGAACACCTCCCCCCTCTACATAGCCTGCTAGCTTGCCAGAAAAGCCTTGCTATCCCTCTTCCCCCCCCCCAACATATTTGCTCACCCACTCTTGATTGTGGTTGTGCAATACCCCCAGGGGTGGAGTTTTAGAAGGCAGTAGAGGCATGCGCCTAAGGCCCCAGCACCTTCCCCATTGCTTCCTAGGCACATGCCTATTCTGCCAAGTGCCTGCCTAGTTCTGGCCCTGGCAGGGGTACATTTGGTGCTCCCTTTGCTGCTATAACCAACTTGATAGAAGGGGACCTGTGACCTGTGTGGCAGCTTCTGAAAAGACTCAGGCCTAATGGCAGCTGTGCTCTCCTGAATTAGTCTTAATTTGCTAGTCCAAAGCTCAAAGACAATTTGTAGCTAAATAAATCTTTTCCTAAACAAAGAAAACCAAATTGTGCCGATGAAACACTTCACTCACAGTCGCACCATTGGTTGAATTAGCACATGTTTGTACATGTGAGCAGTAACGCCACGTCAAGGCTTCAACCCTGTTACCGGCATTCACTCACCTTTCCCTCCGGGTGTAACGCCTCAGAGGAGAGCCAATGTCAATAATTTGCCATTGGCCCCCCTCATAACACAAAACATGTCAACGTAACAAACAAGGACAACACGAGGCTTTAACTGCACGTGTCTATGAGTCCCACCCTTTGCTCATTTAACTTTAACCATAACTGATTTAACTAAATTTGCAGGCTAAGGTAAAAAAACCCTATCTGAAGCGGCTGGTAATTTGCCTCAGATAGGGAAAAAACCCTTAGCCTGGAAAAACTAGAGAACTTTAGAACTATATATATAACTAACAGGGTATGGGTTCTATAGACATGATGTGCAGGAAGGCAAAGCAGGCTGGGATCTTACTATCTGCTCGCCTTCTTGTTACACCCTTAGCTCACATTCTCTCACACATTCTCTCTTAGAAAGTAAATACCTACTTACCTTGCTAGATGTACCAGATAAGTGACTGCCTCTCATAATTCCAGGCCTGATGGTACCCAGCAGTCTCATACTCTGGAAGATGGTATCCCAGGTGAAGGTGGAGATGTTGGTGCAAACAGGAGTTGCGGAGGATGATCCGGCCTTTGTGCAGCAGCGAGAGCTGATCTTGAAGCCCACAGTAGTGCCAACTGCCCGCTGATGTTATTTACCTATGCTCAATTGAAATACCATGGTGTTATTATTGGCTGGCTTACACACATCCCAATATACTCACTTCAGCCAGCTGGAACTTAAGAATGAAAAGCCCGGAACGATGTTTCTGTCCCTTGGTGTAGCTTCATCTTCCTGGGCCCCAAGGAAAGACAGGGGCGGCTCTCCATTATGTGGCTGGAATAATTTTGCTGGTGGCTGCATGAAAGGGAAAAAATAATTATAGTGAATATGATACAAAATCTATTGTGAACAGTTGGCCATGTATTTTATACTATACAATAAAGCCTGCAACTTTTCATCATTTCTAATTTTGTATTCCCCACCCATATACTTACTGTTTGGGGCTGAAATGGGGGTTCTGCGCCTTCCTGTTCCAGCACCACCCAATCGATGGATTTATAGAACGGGTGGTGCCTGATGTTTCCTCGCAGTCCAAGGCGCCATTTCGGCTTCCTTTTAAGAAGCTAAAGGATGAATGGAAAATTGTTTTAATATCACTAATGGATGAGAAATATATTTGTTGCAATACTTCTATTGCACTGTTGCGACCCACCTTGCCCAGAAGATGTTTTAGATCTTCATCCAGCCATTTAGGTATTTGGGGTTCATGGTATTTGGTGGCATGAATGAGCTCCTTTTCATCGCTGTTGTCAAAGGGCAGTTTGCCAGTGGCCATATCGCAGATGGTGATGCCAAGTGACCACCAGTCTACTGCTGCACTATAGGGGCTTCTTTGTAGAATCTTAAAAAGAAATATAAATCACTTAGCAAGTTGCAAAATGGCATCTTTTAAGTATGTTTACTGGCTTAATATTGGCAACAGAGTTCCATGGGTTTAGTTGGCCAATGAGTGTTGGGAGTAATGCATGAGACCAGTTGGTTCCCTAGCTTGGGTCAGAACAGTCATATTTGCCAGGACCCAATAAATGCTGTAAGGGTATAACTACATCTGCAAATATGGGTGATGCCTGGCACAATCCAGTTGGCACTAAAGCTCTGTATAAGCCTGAGATAGTAATACAATGTTTATCATGTAAGTAGAACTGATGCAGTTAAGTTGGTTCTCTCCAATGACCCACTTGTACCAAAACCTACAGTATATTGCATCTTGGTATTTTAATGGGGCAAGTGTTGTGCCACCATCTTCTTAGTACCGTCCGAGCCTCCCTTGTGCACGCACAGTAAAGTAATATGAGAAAATGTAACTACTGTATGCAGAAGCCACAAGGGAGCCTTGGTGACTATCGGTAAGATGGCAACCTGGCACATATGGAGTATGCAATTATTTCCACTGGTCCAGGGAAAAAAGAGTTATTAAACTTGGGAGTGCTTATACCCCCCCAGTATATTACTCTTTCCTTGTCCTTTAATAATTATTTGTCTAACAGTTAAACCTTTACATCTTTGAAAGACATCAGCTGTATTGTATATTCTGTTCTGTTGTTCTGGGCACATTCTCCTATACTTCTTGCTTTTACTAGGTTTGTATATGCATATCTCACCTCCGGGGCCATGTATCCCACAGTTCCAGCCCAGCCAGTCGTGGTGTCGCCACGGAAGATGTTCTGCTTAGCCAGGCCGAAATCAGAGATCCTTACGTGCCCTCGATGGTCCAACAGAATGTTCAGGGGTTTAATGTCTCTGTAATATAACGATAAAAGGAATTAGATAAAAAAAAAGACAAGGGCTGCTGATTTGCAGCAATGTTACAGGAAAATTCTGTACTGACCGGTGGATAATCCCCTTGCTATGCAGGAACTGCAGGCCGCAGATCATCTCCGCTGAATGGAACCTTTTAAACAGGGAAATAATGGTTACCTCCATAAAGATTATCATGTCATATGTTGGCTTTTGTTTAAACAATAATAAAATAATTGACTACTAAATTGAAAGATGATGCTCCCTAGTGTCAAAATGTACTTATTGTATTATTCCATCCTTTCTGTAGGTACAATTTGTATTAATCTATTTATTAGTGATATTGTACCTGTACCAGTATAATACTTACCGTACTCTCTGTAGGTCTAGGCTGCCGTATCGATCCAGCTCATCTTCAAGGCTTCCCCCACTCAGGAATTCCATGACATAAAAGGCGTGCCGCTGGTTACACAGACAATTGCAAAGTCAAGAGGAGGAAGAAATGTCACAAGACTTACAACATAGGGTAGAACTTCATTTTATTAATTACACTATGGTGCAAATAAATGCAACAAGTTATAGATAGAGTAAGAAATCCTTATTTTTTCCAGTAACAAACATCCTATAAATGCTGCATGAATATAAGGCACACTGCATGTTGTTATTAATCTGTGCAGGCAGAAGGCAGTACAGGTATGGGATCCGTTATCCGGAAACCCGTTATCCAGAAAGTTCCGAATTACGGAAAGCCTGTCTCCCATAGGCTCCATTTTAATCAAATAAATCAGATTTTTAAAATTGATTTCCTTTTTCTTTGTAAAAATAAAACAGTGCTTTGTATTTGATCCCAACTAAGATATAATGAATCCTTACTGGATGCAAAATAATCCTATTGGGTTTAATTAATGTTTTATTGATTTTTTAGTAGACTTAAGGTATGGAGATCCAAGTTACGGAAAGACTCCTTATCTGGAATACACTTGGTCCCAAGCATTCTGGATAACAGGTCCTATACCTGTACTGGATATATAAATCCTGCATAAACATGTATGGGGAGTGCAAGGCAAGCAGGCCTTATATAATGTGTAGAATGGCATTAGGAAGGCATTTGTTTTATAAACGGTGCTGTATATTTTGTTTGCTTGTTATGTGGGGCCATGTCATTTGTAATGGCTATAATATATATAATATGTAGGGCATTATGTAAGGGGATCAGATGTATGACTATAGCAGTTGGTTGTACCTGCGTTTGAAAAGCGGCATAGCCTTGGCAAAGGAACCGGCAGTCTCTGGCGATGTTCAGTACACGGGCCTCAGTAAGAAGGCTGCTGTAATCCGTGTCTTTGGTTTTCCGGACGGATTTTACAGCCACATGTTTCTTTCTGCCTCCTAATGTAGCCAGTATAACCTGAGAAAGGCATGAAAAGAGTCAATATATGTAACTGTGTTATTAGAGCACAAAGAAATTATTCATATTTTTTTATTACACATGATTAAAAATAATCCCCAGATAATTCATTTATTTTACTTTCTACCCCATTTAGGATTAATAGACACCAAAATAGAGCTGAATGTAATGGGAAGCAATCACTCACTTTGCCGAATCCTCCTTTTCCCAGCTGAGAATAGAAATTGTAGCTGGAGATGCTGAGTGGGTTTGGCCTTGAAGGTTGAGCTTGGGATCTCACGGCTCCGGCTTCTCCTAGTGGGGAAAAGAGAGTTTATTTACAGCTTATGGAATAATAATAGTTATACAGCTCTACTGGACACAGTTACATTTTTGTTGAATTATATCTGTTCCCATACACCTGGGCAAAATGAGTGCCTTCTATTGCATATGGGGCATAGGTGCTTAATTGCACCAGTACAGTTACCCTTAGCGACCAATTAGATCTGTGCTTTCAAGGTGAATAACACCATTTCAAGCTTTGTGCTAATCGGTCGCTATAGGAAAATGCACTTGTGCTATTTAACTCCTGAATTAGTTACAGAGTCTTAAACAACTATCACACTATTTATTAAGGGGCATTTGGCAATCACATGGGCCAATCATTTTTGCAATTTAGCCATTTTTAAGTGATTTCTTATTACCTTCATCACTCTCCTTCCTTCTCCGTTTCTCCTCTCTGCAGCACTCATCTGGCGGCTGCTCCTCAGGACTCCTCTCTCTCTTCTTCTTTAACTTCTCTTCTTCCTCTTCTTTACTCTCTCGTCTTCTCTTCTTCTCCTCTGAGTGTCTGGGGCTCCTGTCGCTAAAATTTGGACGACTCCTCTTCATTTTGTTCTGTAAGATCTTGACAAACTCCCTGCTGCTTCTTCTCTGAAGTCTTCTCTCCAACTGTCATTTCCCAACGGTTGAGGTCTCTTGCCCTGATGACATGGTCACATGGGCGCAGGCTGCTATATACCATTGTATCCCAACCTGAGCACAGACTGCTAGATACCATTGTAGCACAGAGCCAGGTACATATCCCAACCTGGGCACAAGCTGTTAGATACCATTGCAATATATAGTATAGGCTCAAAAAAGGGTTTGAGGACAAATGTCCCTATAAACCATGGTTTAATTATAAAGCTTCCAATGCAGTACAGGTATGGCATCTGTTATCCAGAATGAGCAGAACCTGGCGTTTTCTGGATAAGAAGTTTTTCTGCAATTTGGATCTCCATACCTTAAAATTGAGTTTATAGGAGATGGTCTTTCTGTATTTCAGAGCTTTCTGGATAACGACTTTCCAGATAATGGATCCCATACCAGTATTACAATTGCTCACTATAACAAATACACAAAATGCTTATATTGTTTGATATCCTTTATTGACATATTTATTGTATATTCTTTACCACATCTGATACAAACTGGTGTTCCTTGAAATGTAAGGACCAATGGTTGGGTGAGCAGGAAGACCCTCTGACACCTGGGCCTACAAGGAGTTTCCCAAGCAGCCTGCTGGGCCAGTCCAACCCTGATATTCAGTTACCTTTACATCAAGAAAAGTCAGCACATTCAAATAATCAAATAAAAACCTTAACATATTTCCAAGGAGCATATAAGGCAAGAAACAAGAAATCTAGAGATAGAGATACTAATTCCAAGCACAGGCACAAGCAATAAGCAACCAGTTGTCAATTAATTTTGATCAGACTGCTCCAAGCTGACAGTCAAAGGCTGTATAGGGGATGTGATAGCAAGTATCTTTTAGAAATTGGGTATGTTAAAACAGTGCTTCATCATCACTGTGACAAATACCCCGTAGGTGGAGGTAACTTGTACTATGGATTTCCACCAGCATTAGTGCATCTTTTCCATACTTCCTCTTAAGCAACCTCTAACTCCGCCCAGTGTCCTCCACCTCGGCCGGGCCCCCTTTAATGGTAAAATCATCCGGGCCTGGGACGACTGTCCCCCCTGTGCCCCCCTGATGGCGGCCCTGCCCGAGCCACACAATGTATGAACCCAATACTGCCTCATCCACCCTTACCTTAAATAAATACAGAGCAGTACAGCAGGGATTGGTGGCTGACATCTTGAGCCTACTGACATTCTTTTCCCAGTTCTCTGATAGCGATCACTAAACAAAAGCTTGGGCATATCAAGTCAATATCAGATCAGCTACAACTGCTTATGTTCCTGGCCGTAAGAGAGAAGGGAAAAAGAAGTCAAGTAGGGAAACCCCCATGCTATTATGGGTTTTATTTACAGGTACTGGCAGAGGGGGGGGGGGTAGGGTCCTGTGTTATATAAATACATTTCATTATGCTTTAAGGGTCTTATTTCACTGGTTCTAGTTTCTAGAAGGGGTAACGTTGCTTGGTTGGGGCTGCTGACTAGTTCCGAGGGGGCTAGTAGTCTCTGTATTTAACTGTGCCCCTAAAAGTGAAATCTTCAATGAAGGGTTGTCAGGAGCATTGTGTAAGGTGGCAGTAAGCAGCTTGTTGCCTCCCTTCCGTATGGATGGTATAGCTCTGCCTCCATTGCATTCCGTTTTCTATCACTCAGTCGTTTGCTAGCCACATTCATAGCAAAAGGCCTTTGGAAATCTGTATTAGTGGATGTTATATTGTGTTTCTTCTTAACAGAAAGGCAAGCACGATCCATATGCATATATCCCTCTAAACAAAGCCACCCTTAACCGAAGGTAATTCTACTACTGTCGCTTGCACCGGGGAGAGCAATGCCTGGTTCTTTATTGTTAATGGGGCACAACTGTATATTCGTTTTGTATGTGAGTAATTGCTGATAAATAGTATTTTGTAACCTTTTATAATTTCACTCATTGGAATCTACAAAACATGGCAGATCTTGAGGGGCAGAGTTCCTTCTTATGCTTCATTTATTCTATTTTTTTTTGCTGTTTTTTTTCCCTTTAAGATTTGTCTTTATGTTCATAATAGCCTTTCTTTTGTCTTCTTGTATATTACTCATTTCCAAAAAAGCCTGTTATTAATATTTATTTAAAAAGTTGGATATATTTCAATAAAAAGAGTATAGTTTATCTCTTGGATACATGCATTTGAAACCACTTTGTTTCTACTTTTATGATAAAAGCAAAGATGCAAGGTGAGTTTAAAGGCCTGGTGAGAGCGGCACAAAGAGGGGCACAGAGTGGACTGAAAAAGAGAAAAGACAGGAGGCTTTAAGGTTTCACCTTCAAAGTGCAAGAATGTGTTTAATGCCGGGTGTGTAATGGGGAGCCAGCAACCTCTCTCTCGAGCCGCTCACCCCCTAGGAAGAAGTGCATTGCTCTGCCATTTACTCTGGGAAACTGCCTTTATAAGGATTACCTGGAAAACTAGGAGAACAAGTCATTCATTTCCCACTTAATCGTTGTGATATATAAGCTGCCATGGATTCTCTATACAAAATACAACCCATTTAAATGTCACTTTTTTGAGTGATGCAAGTGAAATTGTTTTCCCCTACCTCGGGAAATGTCATTTTTTGCACTCGGCATTAGAGCTCTCGATGCTACGGTGAGATCTGAATATTGAGAAATCTGTTATCAGCCTTATTTCCAACAGCACGGTGGCATGCAGGTCACACACAGAACAATGGGCAACTCTTAATGGATGAATTGGCGCTCCTCTCTTTACCTAACAGGTCAAACCATACAAGGCTGTATGTGGGTTTTGCCAGCAAAGATTCAATATTCACCTGCCTGAATCTCTTGCCAGCTCTGAAAAGGTTAATCGTCTGTCTGAATGTGGTCGGAATGGTAACAGCCCCCTTATACCCACTCAGCTGATGTTCTTCTTCTGTGAAAAACTTAACATTTGTCATTGTAAGACATTTAGTAATCATTTGCTACAGGGATGGCCAGTAAGAACTGTGATTGGTTATTTGATAGCCCAATGATGACTGGCAGACTACTACTCCAAATCTTGTCTTCAAGTCAGAAATTCAAAATGAAAACCTGCTTTGAGGACATTGGGAGCAACATCAGAGGGGTTGTTGAACCACTGGTTGTGGATCACTGCATTAAGGTAAACCCATTCATTGCTATTGACATGGAAGTTACATGCAAAAGGGTGGAATAAATGTCCCTCTCTGCTTTTGACTGTACCTGATGTTCATTAATGACAAGTGCCCTGGCTGATGCAAAGACCAACCTCCACACCATATTGCTTTCTTAAGCATGTTGAGCTGTTACCACTCTGCCCATGAACCAGGGTGCTTGTCATTTGACATTCAAAATGCCCCATGTAGCGCCAGTCTTGGAGCTATGGCACACAGGGCAGCTTCTCCTCTGACAAGATTTCAGTGGGACCCCCTGAAACTGCTAGTACAGGTAGTTCTCTGTTTGAAAAGTCTTTTGTTATTGGACCAAGAATTACCAAAACTGGCTTTGTCTGGTGGTTCCCATCCATGTTAATGAATTGCAGCAGGGATGCACTTGGGCGTTTATCTACACGCTCTGTGTGTCATCAGCATCAGCTGTATAAAAGATCAGTTTCTTTGGCCAGGTCAGAAAATAATCAGATTGAAAAAGAAAAAATCTGTGCCAAGGAAATGCGGTTAGTCACAGGCCGTACCCAGGGGCTTGCTTTGTGCTTAGCAAGTGGAGAGCCTAACATCTAGTCGTATATGGGGTATTTATATTTCTAGGTGTTACTGCCTTTTTAAAGGGTCAATTTATAAACGGTTGAATAGAAAATTCTCTATAAAATCATTCCTAAAAGACTCCAACGCCTAAACACAATGTACATGGTAATTATTCTAAAGAAAAATTTGTATTTTCATCCTTTGCTAAATATGCAGCAAATGTTTCCTATTTACATACTATGACTAAACAGCCACAGATTTCGCTAAACAGGGAAGATTTAGGAATATGTCACATGGCATCTCCCAGGCTTTGTTGCTTCTCAGGACAGGAGATACAGGGCCTGAATCACTCCCTGTTGATTTAAACAGTGAGTTCTACAATGTGTGGTGTAATAAACTACATAATAACATATCCATTTCTATTAAATGTGCCACTAAGTGTTTACTTGGATGGGTTGGCGTTGCAACCTGGCAATGCATATGCCCCAGATATTGCATCTGTATATCCCCTATTTACAAATATGATCTAAAAGGCATTTTCCTTGCCCCACCTGTATATAGGGAATATTGTAATGTGTTGTAAAATATAAGGAGGTTAGAAGTCACCGAGACTATAAACAGATCAGTTACTGATCTTTCTTAGGGGTAAGGCACCTGATGCCCACGTGAATACTGCCCTAGACCCTGAATAAACAGAATAACACAAATGGTAAGCAGTATTACACATATATCGTTTATTTGATGCACAAAACAATCATGGATTTATCCAAAATTCAAAACGTCACTCCTACTAGAAGGGTAGAGGAACCTCAGCGCTCCATGTAAGGAGGGAGGAGCTCAGGGACCATGGAGCACTGAGGTGTCTGTGTCCTTTCGGTGTGGCCAATATTTTATTTAGACAAAAGGCAACATGCTCAGTGCTTTTATACACACGGTTGGACTGGCCTGTACCACAATACCATGATATTCCCTGGTGGGCCCTTCCCTTTTTCTGTTTCACAACAGTAACTCCTTGCTACCTTTTCCAGGTGCTGCTTTTGCTTTTTATTTATTCCCAGCTGTGTTCCCAGCTTATTTCACACTGAAAATATGTCACTTTCCCATATACGTAATATATTACTATAGATGTTGTGATGTTTCAGGAATCACTAGTGAATGGTGGGCCCTTGGTGTCCATGTCCAACACTTTATACATGTTGTGGAACGCGGAGGTGACTCTTAATATATTCATTCTATAATACATTCATTTAATTGAGTCTACTGACAAATTATATTGCTAAGCGACATTTATGTAGTGAATAAAGTACTGTTTATGTTTTGTAAAACACAAGGATATTATTATAAATTACAGAGAAGTTCGGTGGCAATAGAAATTTCAGGCTGGTGCTTTATACAGTTTCTACAGAGGTGACTTCTAAAATCTTCATATTTGCTTTTTAGCAGGGGGTGCATTACTCACTATAATACACACATTTTAATGAGCAATGTGACAGAAACAACATAACTAAGCCCCATTTATAAGGACATCATTTACAGGATATTCATGGCTTTTGTGTATTATAACATTATATTTGTGGCTCTTGTGTATTATATAGTAATTAATGTACTCTTATTGTAAAATATAAGGATATTATGGGTCATCAAGGAGCTCCATATTAAAGCATGAGGCTGAAAGCCATGAATATCCTGATTGTAATACCCTATAAATATAGGATTATCCTGTAAGGCTGGGGAAATTAGTGACAGCTCGATGGGTAAGTTTTGCCCATTAGCAGATGTGTTGGACATATAGCTCCTGTTTCTGACACTGTAATATTGCAATGCAGCGCCCATTGCCATAGCTATCTTAGCCCCTTCCCGAATACCTCAAGCCTTACTAGTATAGCTCCATAGATACACTGCCCATAAGGTGCCCCTGGCTACTCAGCAGCTGGTAGGGAAGCAGTAGGCTTGAAGTCCTGTTGGAAAAACATGAAAACCTACCCAGAGATGCAGTAGTGATAACAATTCTCTAGCATAATAGAAATAATAATTTATGATGATATTAGCAGTTACCTTGGAGTTCTTTGATGCTGAGTAAGTTTATAGATTACAGGGTACAGAATGAGAAGGTATAGGTGCCAAGCCAAGGGTGACCGCTTGCCATCAACACCTCCCCCCTCTACATAGCCTGCTAGCTTGCCAGAAAAGCCTTGCTATCCCTCTTCCCCCCCCCCCCCCAACATATTTGCTCTGAAAAGACTTCTGAAAAGACTCGGGCCTAATGGCAGCTGTGCTCTCCTGAATTAGTCTTAATTTGCTAGTCCAAAGCTCAAAGACAATTTGTAGCTAAATAAATCTTTTCCTAAACAAAGAAAACCAAATTGTGCCGATGAAACACTTCACTCACAGTCGCACCATTGGTTGAATTAGCACATGTTTGTACATGTGAGCAGTAACGCCACGTCAAGGCTTCAACCCTGTTACCGGCATTCACTCACCTTTCCCTCCGGGTGTAACGCCTCAGAGGAGAGCCAATGTCAATTATTTGCCATTGGCCCCCCTCATAACACAAAACATGTCAACGTAACAAACAAGGACAACACGAGGCTTTAACTGCACGTGTCTATGAGTCCCACCCTTTGCTCATTTAACTTTAACCTTAACTTATTTAACTAAATTTGCAGGCTAAGGTAAAAAACCCTATCTGAAGCGGCTGCCAATTTGCCTCAGATAGGGAAAAAAACCCTTGTCCTGGAAAAACTACAGAACTTTAGAACTATATATATAACTAACAGGGTATGGGTTCTATAGACATGATGTGCAGGAAGGCAAAGCAGGCTGGGATCTTACTATCTGCTCGCCTTCTTGTTACACCCTTAGCTCACATTCTCTCACACATTCTCTCTTAGAAATAAATACCTACTTACCTTGCTTGATGTACCAGATAAGTGACTGCCTCTCATAATTCCAGGCCTGATGGTACCCAGCAGTCTCATACTCTGGAAGATGGTATCCCAGGTGAAGGTGGAGATGTTGGTGCAAACAGGAGTTGCGGAGGATGATCCGGCCTTTGTGCAGCAGCGAGAGCTGATCTTGAAGCCCACAGTAGTGCCAACTGCCCGCTGATGTTATTTACCTATGCTCAATTGAAATACCATGGTGTTATTATTGGCTGGCTTACACACATCCCAATATACTCACTTCAGCCAGCTGGAACTTAAGAATGAAAAGCCCGGAACGCTGTTTCTGTCCCTTGGTGTAGCTTCATCTTCCTGGGCCCCAAGGAAAGACAGGGGCGGCTCTCCATTATGTGGCTGGAATAATTTTGCTGGTGGCTGCATGAAAGGGAAAAAATAATTATAGTGAATATGATACAAAATCTATTGTGAACAGTTGGCCATGTATTTTACAATATACAATAAAGCCTGCAATGGAAATATGCAACTTTTTATCATTTCTAATTTTGTATTCCCCACCCATATACTTACTGTTTGGGGCTGAAAGGGGGGTTCTGCGCCTTCCTGTTCCAGCACCACCCAATCGATGGATTTATAGAACGGGTGGTGCCTGATGTTCCCTCGCAGTCCAAGGCGCCATTTCGGCTTCCTTTTAAGAAGCTAAAGGATGAATGGAAAATTGTTTTAATATCACTAATGGATGAGAAATATGTTTGTTGCAATACTTCTATTGCACTGTTGCGACCCACCTTGCCCAGAAGATGTTTTAGATCTTCATCCAGCCATTTAGGTATTTCGGGTTCATGGTATTTGGTGGCATGAATGAGCTCCTTTTCATCGCTGTTGTCAAAGGGCAGTTTGCCAGTGGCCATATCGCAGATGGTGATGCCAAGTGACCACCAGTCTACTGCTGCACTATAGGGGCTTCTTTGTAGAATCTTAAAAAGAAATATAAATCACTTAGCAAGTTGCAAAATGGCATCTTTTAAGTATGTTTACTGGCTTAATATTGGCAACAGAGTTCCATGGGTTTAGTTGGCCAATGAGTGTTGGGAGTAATGCATGAGACCAGTTGGTTCCCTAGCTTGGGTCAGAACAGTCATATTTGCCAGGACCCAATAAATGCTGTAAGGGTATAACTACATCTGAAAATATGGGTGATGCCTGGCACAATCCAGTTGGCACTAAAGCTCTGTATAAGCCTGAGATAGTAATACAATGTTTATCATGTAAGTAGAACTGATGCAGTTAAGCTGGTTCTCTCCAATGACCCACTTGTACCAATACCTACAGTATATTGCATCTTGGTACAGGTATAAGACCCGTTATCCAGAATGCTCGGGACCAAGGGTATTCCGGATAAGGGGTCTTTCCGTAATTTGGATCTCCATACCTTAAGTCTACTAAAAAATCAATAAAACATTAAATAAACCCAATAGGATTGTTTTGCCTTCAATAAGGATTAATTATATCTTAGTTGGACTTAACTACAAGTTACTGTTTTATTACTACAGAGAAAAAGGAAATCAGTTTTAAAATTCTGAATTATTGGATTATAATGGAGTCTATGGGAGGTAGGCTTTCCGTAATTCGGAGCTTTCTGGATAACGGGTTTCCGGATAAGGGATCCCATACCTGTATTTTAATGGGGCAAGTGTTGTGCCACCATCTTCTTAGTACCTTCCGAGCCTCCCTTGTGCACGCACAGTAAAGTAATATGAGAAAATGTAACTACTGTATGCAGAAGCCACAAGGGAGCCTTGGTGACTATCGGTAAGATGGCAACCTGGCACATGTGGAGTATGCAATTATTTCCACTGGTCCAGGAAAAAAAGAGTTATTAAACTTGGGAGTGCCTATACCCCCCCAGTATATTACTCTTTCCTTGTCCTTTAATAATTATTTGTCTAACAGTTAAACCTTTACATCTTTGAAAGACATCAGCTGTATTATATATTCTGTTCTGTTGTTCTGGGCACATTCTCCTATACTTCTTGCTTTTACTAGGTTTGTATATGCATATCTCACCTCCGGGGCCATGTATCCCACAGTTCCAGCCCAGCCAGTCGTGGTGTCGCCACGGAAGATGTTCTGCTTAGCCAGGCCGAAATCAGAGATCCTTACGTGCCCTCGATGGTCCAACAGAATGTTCAGGGGTTTAATGTCTCTGTAATATAACGATAAAAGGAATTAGATTAAAAAAAGGCAAGGGCTGCTGATTTGCAGCAATGTTACAGGAAAATTCTGTACTGACCGGTGGATAATCCCCTTGCTATGCAGGAACTGCAGGCCGCAGATCATCTCCGCTGAATGGAACCTTTTAAACAGGGAAATAATGGTTACCTCCATAAAGATTATCATGTCATATGTTGGCTTTTGTTTAAACAATAAGAAAATAATTGACTACTAAATTTAAAGATGATGCTCCCTAGTGTCAAAATGTACTTATTGTATTATTCCATCCTTTCTGTAGGTACAATTTGTATAAATCTATTTATTAGTGATATTGTACCTGTACCAGTATAATACTTACCGTACTCTCTGTATGTCTAGGCTGCCGTATCGATCCAGCTCATCTTCAAGGCTTCCCCCACTCAGGAATTCCATGACATAAAAGGCGTGCCGCTGGTTACACAGACAATTGCAAAGTCAAGAGGAGGAAGAAATGGCACAAGACTTACAACATAGGGTAGTACTTCATTTTATTAATTACACTATGGTGCAAATAAATGGAACAAGATATAGATAGAGTAAGAAATCCTTATTTTTTCAGTAACAAATATCCTGTAAATGCTGCACAAAAAGAATACAATATATATATTATATGAATATAAGGCACGCTGCATGTTGTTATTAATATGTGCAGGCAGAAGGCAATACAGGTATGGGATCCGTTATCCGGAAAGCTCTGAATTATGGAAAGCCTGTCTCCCATAGGCTCCATTTTAATCAAATAATTCAGATTTTTAAAATTGATTTCCTTTTTTCTGTAAAAATAAAACAGTGCTTTGTATTTGATCCCAACTAAGATATAATTAATCCTTACTGGATGCAAAATAATCCTATTGGGTTTAATTAATGATTTTTTAGTAGACTTAAGGTACGGAGATCCAAATTACGGAAAGACCCCTTATCTGGAATACACTTGGTCCCAAGCATTCTGGATAACAGGTCCTATACCTGTACTGGATATATAACTCCTGCATAAACGTGTATGGGGAGTGCAAGGCAAGCAGGCCTTATATAATGTGTAGAATGGCATTAGGAAGGCATTTGTTTTATAAACGGTGCTGTATATTTTGTTTGCTTGTTATGTGGGGCCATGTCATTTGTAATGGCTATAATATATATAATATGTAGGGCATTATGTAAGGGGATCAGATGTATGACTATAGCAGTTGGTTGTACCTGCGTTTGAAAAGCGGCATAGCCTTGGCAAAGGAACCGGCAGTCTCTGGCGATGTTCAGTACACGGGCCTCAGTAAGAAGGCTGCTGTAATCCGTGTCTTTGGTTTTCCGGACGGATTTTACAGCCACATGTTTCTTTCTGCCTCCTAATGTAGCCAGTATAACCTGAGAAAGGCATGAAAAGAGTCAATATATGTAACTGTGTTATTAGAGCACAAAGAAATTATTCATATTTTTTTATTACACATGATTAAAAATAATCCCCAGATAATTAAATTGTTTTACTTTCTACCCCATTTAGGATTTATAGACAACAAAATAGAGCTGAATGTAATGGGAAGCAATCACTCACTTTGCCGAATCCTCCTTTTCCCAGCTGAGAATAGAAATTGTAGCTGGAGATGCTGAGTGGGTTTGGCCTTGAAGGTTGAGCTTGGGATCTCACGGCTCCGGCTCCTCCTAGTGGGGAAAAGAGAGTTTATTTACATCTTATGGAATAATAATAGTTAATACAGCTCTACTGGACACAGTTACATTTTTGTTGAATTATATCTGTTCCCATACACCTGGGCAAAATGAGTGCCTTTCATTACATTGGGGGAGTTGATGTTAAGTTTTACCATTAAAGTTCCCCACAGCAACCAAACAGACCGTTGCTTTTCATTTCTAAGCTGAAGTACACTGTTCACGCCTGCTAATTGGGTGCTTTTGGCATCTGCCCCTGTGCAATCAAGCACCTACGTTAGCAAGTGAAACTACTGTAACAGTTATTTGCTGCTTTGTATGTAAATGTGTATGTTCGTTGTTTTTCACCCATTAATTGTAAAAGTTGGTGCTTTACAAATACCTGTTATTAATAAATATGATTAATAATAGTAATAAAATATTTATTTTTACTTTACCTTCATTACTCTCTTCCCTTCTCCGTTTCTCCTCTCTGCAGCACTCATCAGGCTGCTGCTCCTCAGAACTCCTCTCTCTCTTCTTCTTGAACTTCTCTTCTCCATCCTCTTCATGTTCTTTTCTTCTTTTCTTGTCCCTCGATGGCCCGGGGTCCAAATCTCCAAATTTCGAACGATTCCGCTTCATTTTCTCTTGCGTGGATCTCTCTTCTCTTTTCTGCTTCTTCCCTCTCTGAAGTCTCCTCACACCAACTGTCACTTTCCAACGGTTGAGGTCTCTTGCTCTGTGGCTGGTGCAACCTTATGACATCATCACTGGACACAGGCTGCTAGATACCATTGTAGCACAGAGCCGGGTACATATCCCAACCTGGGCACAGGCTGTTAGATACCATTGTAGCACAGAGCCAAGTGCATATCCCAACCTGGGCACAGGCTGCTAGATACCATTGTAGCACAGGGCCAAGTGCATATCCCAACCTGGGCACAGGCTGCTAGATACCATTGTAGCACAGGGCCAAGTGCATATCCCAACCTGGGCACAGGCTGCTAGATACCAATGTAGCACAGGGCCAAGTGCATATCCCAACCTGGGCACAGGCTGCTAGATACCATTGTAGCACAGGGCCAAGTACATATCCCAACCTGGGCACAGGCTGCTAGATACCATTGTAGCACAGAGCCAAGTACATATCCCAACCTGGGCACAGGCTGCTAGATACCATTGTAGCACAGAGCCAAGTACATATCCCAACCTGGGCACCAGCTGATAGATACCATTGTAGCACAGAGCTGGGATTTGACAGACATCTTGACCAAAAAGTTGAGATCAAAAGCAACCTATTGAACAACCATGTGCTTTGCTACAAACCAACTGGCCAAATGTTCTTGTGGGACATTAGCCCTTTCTTAAAATTTTCCAAATGTTTAGAAGAGAAAATTTGTTTTTGGGAATGGGGGATACCAATAAGGAACCAGTGATTCAATGCAGGAAGGCCTATCTTAGGCAATATTACATAATTCAGCAATGTCCAAGATGCATTCTCCCAGAAATTGACAAACTGCGAGTCTGCATACCACTGACAGCTTTAGGCGGGATGCTTGCAGTTTCAGATCAACAATTGCAGGTTGGATGATGTATACACTTAAAATAACTAACAGTTATTACATTGGAATTGTACATTTGTATATGATCCCACCCATAAAGGGCCCATTCTGATACTGAGGACCCACTGCAAAATCCACCTCTGCTAAGCCTTAACTTGTGTGTTATGAGCCTTGAACTGACCCTGACGCAGGAAATTATGTTGTTTTTTTTGTTGTTTTCTGTAAATGCGAAGTCCATGGGGCCCATATATTGTCTCTGTTGAAATAGTAAATCCTTAGGACCCCACATCAGTAACGTCTGGGCAGTCATGAAGTAAAATAACCCTAAAGGCCCAGGTAGGGGCAGAACCGAGGTGCCTGGCGACCGATATCTGGCCTGAAATTGGCCAGATATCGATCAGCCAGGTTAGAAAATCCAGTCGAATCGGGGACCGTATCAAGGAGCCGATTCGGTCCCCGATTCAACTGGATTTTCTAACCTGAACCGACTGCCCCATTGCCACGTGTAAAATTCGATCGTTTGGCCCCAGGGCCAAACAATCGAATTTGCCTACATGCCTTCCCGATATCACCCACCCGTAGGGGGGATATCGGGTGAAGATCTGCTCGCTTGGCGATGTCGCCCGTGTATGGCCAGCTTAAGGCAACTTTTTTTATTCATAAGCCACACTGAGATGTAAAAAGTGTTGGGGAGCCATACAAGCATGAAAAAAGTTATTTGTCTCTGTTCTTCCAAAACACGTCTTCAAGATTCAAACATGGGCGCCTGCTTTATGGCCACTGGGAGCAACTGGTTGGGGATCACTGCTATAAGGTGTAGTGGGAAAGGTCTCAAGGAGACATATGTAAAGCCTAAATAAATAAAGCAATAATGTGTCAGTGTATGTGATCTACATTCTGAGAAAATTCATCTTCACGCCACATTATACCAGGGGTGCTCAGTGCTGAGGGGTGTGTCTAATTGGCAAACCATGACTAAGTTTGTCAGTTCAGCTCTGGAAACCGTACAAAATACATATCTACAAAGGAGCAACTGCAGAACCACAGTAGGTTAGACTGTGATTACAGTTCTATTTAGTGTGTTCCCTGTGGAACGTAAAATGCTGCCTGGGAAGCTTAAGGCATTTAATTTAATTCTGGTTTTTCCAATTCATGTTTGCAGTGGCCTGTCATCTTGTCTCCCACAGCATCAACCATTGCTTCTTCCAAAGGGAATTAAGGACTAGGTTTCAAATGACATTAAAGGGGAAACTACAGCTGCACTTCATGTACATCTGGAAGAGAGAAGAGCAATTTGTAAACTATACAAATCTCTTGGCATCTTATATGAGTTGGCAGTACCATTAAAACATAGATAATGGTGTATGTCGGTGTATAATGCCTTTTTAGTGTGTATTATGAGTGCTATTCTCTATTATTTGCAGCATATCCGTCACCTCCACAAAAGGATGAACCTAATCATAATAAAGATTATAGAAGATATTTCCATCAGGAAGAGAATCTTAAAGGTTTGTAGTCCAACATCCTGGAGAATGCATCTTTCTGATCATATGTCTGGCCAACATCTTAAATACATTTTTAGGTTTATCACCTGTGCCAAAGATGCTGAACAATTTAGTTACTCCTCAACAGGGAACCCCAGCCTTTTTATTTGTGAGCGACACTCAGATGTAAAAAGTGTTGCTGAGCCACACAAGCATGAAAAAGGTTCTTTGGGGATGCTAAATAAGGGCTGTGGGGCCCCATTTGGACTGCTGGCCTGCAGGAGGCTCTGCTTGGAGTAAAACTGTGTCTCTGTGCTTCCAAAACTTGCCTCCAAGCCAGAGACTTAAAAATAGGCAACTACTTTGAGGCCACTGGGAACCACATCAACACCCCCAACATCAAAAGCAGTGGTGAGCATCATGTTGCTCACGAGCCAATGGTTAGGAATCACTGCTCTACAATATCTCTCCAAATATGTACCCATTATAAATATCTCAGCCATGTCAGAATTCTTCAGCTGATCCCAACACCCTATCCAGTTTCATAGTTCAAAGCAAATGTGATAGGCTCACCCTGGAGACCAGTTTTGGTATGATTTGGCACAACTAGTAATCTAGTTATCCCTAAGAATAAAGTACAGCTTTTTTTTTAACTTTGTTTATGTGAATCCTTATTGTGAGCTAAGGGGGTCCTGACCAAACGCTGAACTACAAAGCGGGCGCCCAAACACAAAATTCATTCCCTAAAGCCTTGGTAGACAGACACACTTCTTATTACTGAATTACAAGAGAACACAGAGAGGCGTACACACCTTACTAGAACTATCTAGGATGTGTTAGCATACATGTTGGAACATACCTTGAAGAAAATACACACAGGTTAAGATACACAGGCCAGGCAGTCATTGGCTCCTATGAGCCTCACTTTTTTCAAACAAATTACTAAAGTCAAGTTAGTGACCCAGTAGTGACAATATAAAATATACACCCAATGCATTTCATTAGCTTTAGAGTTACTCTGGCATAGGACTCTAAACACTTTTAAGCACTATTTGCCACCTGATAACAATTGAGTGAGGACATCTCCCCCTCCTAAATTTCTTTAACAATCCATGTATCCATTTCAAGCAACTCACTAATGGAGCTTTGCCTTTGTGCATTAGCCAAACCCACCTACACAGTTATGGATAACAGAAATGCATTCATCAAGGGAAGAATAGGTAACATCAGAGCCACAACCACTCACTGGCAGTGCTTCAGATACGGAGGAGGTTTTCAGCAGCCAGTGAGGGAAATTAGATGTGAAAGGTTAAGTTGCACATTCTGGGATATGTCATGGATGGAACAAAATACATTAGTTCCGTCCTAAGGGAAGCAGAATCAGGCAAGCATGCAGTCATTATGCTTACATATCTCACAAAGTACAAAATACTAGTCAAACATGAATTATTACAGCCTCTCACCCACTCTACATACCTGGAATACAACTGATGCCACGGCTAGCTTTCATTGTTTTAGATGCCTAATTGAATTACTATGGACAGAGCACAAATGTAACTCTCCCCTAACCATGGGAAATGACTCCAAATGTGACTGCCTGCTCCTTAGGGTGAGATACATAATGATGATAATAATTGGCAGCTTTCTAGGTCCCACTACATTGTTTAATACCCCTGTGATATAGAACATAGCCTGCTCGCTTCTTACCATAGACCCACTACTTTTTTTCTACTCCGATAAATCCGAAGTAGGTATAGGAGCCTATGAGCCCTGAGAGTTACATATGTGTTATAGCTATCTCAGGACCATAAGAGATGACTTCTGCTTCAACTCTGGCAACTGGCCAGATAGACCAAACAACTAAAGCTGGTCATACACTTAAAGATCTGCTTGTTCGGCAAGGTCACCAAGTGAGTGGCAACCTCGAAAGCCCACATTGCCCCTTGGAACGTAGATTTTATGTTGCATTCAGTGTGTTATTGCACAAGGCAGGTCGGCTGTGGCTAAGTGTAATACCCCTGCAGAGAGTGAACTAGGGGCAAAGTGTAGCAGAGGTAGGACACTGGGATAGATATTAACCAGGGTAATTTGCAGCTCAGGTCCTTCAGGCAACGGTCTGACCATTAGTGTAATTAGGCGATGCTGGGCCCACTACACTGCAACTCCTACCCAGTCCCCACCTGCCCACTCCCCCTGCCTGTAGGTAGTAGAGCGGCTTGGGAGGGGGTATTTCTTTACAACTATAGAGGAAGCAGAACCCATGGTTGGGACCACCTCTTTGCATCTATAGTTACGCCAGTGGGTCTGACCGGGCTGTTTCTTGGCCTGTGGGTAAACACAAGCTGAGAAACAACCTGACCACTCACCTCCATTCCATGTTGTATCTGCATCTGCACATGCTCAGTGTGCTCTGGGCTGCTGTCAAGAAGCTAAGCTTTGAGGATGTGGTAAATGGCCAGAAAGCTATGTCTGTCATAAAAGCTGATGCAAAATCCATGGGTTTTTACATTAGATTTCTCTGCCACCCTGTAATTGTATTGTGAGATAGTCCCCAAGCTAAGTAATTAACAGCAGCCCAGATCATGTGCAGTGAATCAGCAGAAAGTGGATTTGAGGGCTAATGGTGGCACCTTGGGATCTTTACTCCTTGACCTGGTACAAAAGCTTGCAGTGCCTTGCAACACTGGGGTCTTAAGTTCAATCTATCTACAAGAAGATTGTGTGTTCTTTCTTTATCTATAAGATGTTCCTCCAATTCAGGCCAACTGGCTGCTGATAAAATTAACTATAGCAAATTTGATATTTAGATTGTAAGCCTTACAGGGGAAGGATGTATAATCTTTATAAAGTGCTACAGAATATGTTGCCACTCTATAAATAAAGCCCAATTATAGTTGCAGAACGATTCAGCCAATCCCAGTGACACTGTTAGGCATTTGGCTCTGTAGATCTAACAGATACAATGTCCTTTGCTCACTACTGGCTTTACTCAGGTTCCCCTCCTTTATTTACTTTCATACAAAGCCAGGGCTTCCTATCTGTTTGTAGCACAGAACTGCCTTCATGGCAACTCATCTCTTACTTGGCCCATATTCTCATAACATCACAGGGGAATCTGGGTTTAACACAGTGAAGGACATGGAACAGGATAAGCTTAAGTTTCTCCATAATGAAGTGTTGATTGGATGTTGCCAAATGTACAAAACTTTGTTTTATGAATTTTATACATGGCACGGTTAACTTTTCCTCTGTTTCTTGAGAGACTTAGAATGTGAAAGAGAAAAGAAAAAGGGCTCTTTGTATATTCAAGTTTTTACTATTTGTAAACATAAATCTTTTGTGTCTAAATAGTTACAGAGTTAATTTTGGTTGAAAAAAGACCAAAGTCCATCGAGTTCAACCCCTCCAAATAACCAACAGTTTGCATATAAATATATACTTATATATATATATATATATATATATATATATATATATATATATATATCTCAATACCCATAATGACTAACTGTAGACTTAAGATCACAATAGCCTTGGATATTATGATAGCAAATTTTCTTTAATGGCCACTGAATGACACTGCCTAGAGTTACAGTGTAGAAAAGAATCACCAGCACACCCTGGCCTCTCAAAGCAATAAACCTGGTGCATGGTGTGGGGGATCAGCACCCCCTAAAATCACAAGACTTTAAAGAAAATCATTGGCACAACAGGTCATGGTGAAATCAAGATTAACCTTTGTTGTTTATTCCAAATGTGACAAGTAATATACTAAGCCTAAATCTTCAGTATTATGGTTCCTTCACTTTAGGCCAATTATACCTAAGGAGACCTACCTTAGTACATGTAGTGGGTCAATTAATTCTCATACAGAATCTTTGAGGGCCAGATTATATTAAAATGATGATGCCATACAGTCAAGTCTATATATGGGAGTCCATAAAAATACTTTAAGGCAACATCAGGCCCATGGCCCTGCTTTAAGGCATAAATTAAACAAAAACAATAAAGGATCTCATCTTTAAAGTATTAAATGAGCACGGGTCGTGGTTTCGGTTCACCAGATAGTACGTGCTTAAACAAGCAATGGCCTAAATCCTTAAGATCTTCCAGTAAAAGTGCTATCCAGCCCACAGCCCCTGTCTTCCCTTGTGTGTTGCCTAAACTCAGCTAATGCTATTTAATTTCAGGTCAATAAGGTCGCCCTTTTCCCTTGCACTACACAGGCCCACAGTATTGACCTACAGAACATACTAATATGTTTCTTGGCCTTGAAATGACCTACTGTAGATATGAGCCGAGTTGTGCAGAGACTTGCTCAGCCTTATTGCCCTCCCTGTGATCCTACCCCCCATATACAGGGCTCTCCTGCATTAAAACCCACAATATAGCCCAAAATAGGAAACAACATGGCAAAGTATGATATATGGGTCCACTAGCTCATTATTAACCCTTAAATTAACCTTAAACTTTCAGTTTAATGCAAAATGCAGGCCTAACATTTTAACTACTGCCTGGTTGCTAGGGCCTACTTAACCAAGCAACAAGAGGGTAAAATCAGAGTAGAAGAGGGCCTTAAGACAATGAGATATGAATATAAAATGGTAGTCTCACACTTGCTGAGACCTCCCTGCTGAGTTGCATTATCTTGGGAAAGGACCGCCTAATTAGGTTTACAGTGACCTAGTAGGGTACCTTGCCACATTTATGATCACAAACGTTAAACTAAAATACCTTTTTTTAAAAATGATAATAGTAACACCCAGTGCAATAGGACTGATCAATTGCTTTTTTTGTATATTTGTTTTGTACATTTGAAACATACATGTACATGCATTGTATTGTGAATGCTGAATTTTGTTTCCAACCACCCACCGGTGGGTAAGTGATGAAAGCTTTGCCTTAAAATCTACACCCCCACTTAAATCTCATTAGTGCTTACCCATTAATAATGTTGTTTTTATGTAGGAATTTCAAATCTAACACGATACAACCAGCAGAAAATCTGTAAAAACAAAAACATCCTTGTATTAGTAATTTATAAACATAGACTTATGTATGTACAAATACAACACACTGTAGCTATTCTTGAACCTAGTGGTGGATGGATAAGACCACATGGAAGTGTTGGTGCTTGAATGTGCATATTCAGTGAGTCCTGGCTTTCTATTTATTATGGCCTTCGTGCAGAGCAAAACTGATGACCCCATTCTAACAGGACTGAAACTGGATATAAAACTCTTACCCATGAGACCCTCTCAAAAGCTTCAATGTAACTTACACAGCTTTCTTTTGTGGAAGGGCGCCCTTTCAATATATGAAATATATATATGCAATAGTCCATTGCCATGGAAATGAGGTGAATAAGCCGACAAGGAAAGAGTTTTTCTACCTTCCTACTAATTCGAGGACTCTTTTCTCTGCTTTAATTCTAAAAAATAAAAATACAGAAATGAGCAGGTAACCTTCTACATATTCACTATTGCTATTAAAATGGGCAAATTGCACAATGTCCAGTTAACGTACCAAATGACTGGATCACAGTAGGGTCACATTACAGTAGGGTCACATTAAATATAAGGAGATTAGAAACAGAATAAGAATAATCATTGTCATTGCCTCTTTACTTACCCATTAACATCCCAATTTGAAGCTATTTCTTCCTTTTTCAAAGCCTTTATGGCAACTTTTTCTCTTGAATATTTGTGTTTTGCGAGGTATACCTTGAGAGATAGACACAGAATGAATAAGGTTACAATATATACAGTATGCTCATATAGGGTAATTATTTAAGCAGTGAACAACTTACTTTCCCAAAACCTTGTGCACCTAGTACCGACTTAGCTTATAGTCCTTAACAGTCCAAGAGTTCCGCTGCACAATGAAACCAAATTTAAAAGTTGAAACATTATATCTATTTTGTAACAGTGGTGTACCAACAGAATAAGCAGACGTCACGGCCTAGGTTTAGGGTGAGGTCAGACAAAGCGTATTGGCAGGCCCGGATTTGTGGAGAGACCACAAAGGCCCGGGCCTAGGGCGGCACAAATTTGGGGGCGGCATGTCGCCCCGCCGCACCAAAATCTTAAAATTTTGCTCCCATATGGAGCAATGGGAACTTCTCACCACTGCTCCGTATGCAAGTGTGGCCTTCCGCGCATGCGCACGGTGACCTGCTGTTCGCGCATGCGCACTCGCGGGGGGAGGTGGGGCGCAACTTGCGGGGGCGGCCTTCGGGGCGCCAAGACTGGAAGTCCGGCCCTGCGTATTGGAGGTCGGCCTGAAAAACTTTCGCTTTGGCATTTTCCAGGCTAACCTCCGATCCGCTCTGTGGGCTCACACTCGCGCTGTAGCCATAGCTTGTCGTGCAGCCAAACAGAGCGGCATACGGAAGCGAATCTGCTTCTCTCAGCCAGGCAGAAAAGCGCAGGGATGAGAGAAGCGGATATACACTTCGTCTGACCTCACCTTTATAGTAAAGCATGTAAAGAAAGCAGCTTACAAAACTTGTAGAATTGGGACATGTTTTCTGAACTTTAGAATAAGCTTTCCATAAAAGGAAGGAGTGCTGGTATGTTTGGTTATGTTATAATTGGTTATGTTCCTGTGGAACCCTCTTGTTCCATTGCTATGTAATTAACCAATACGTTCCTGCCAAAAAAAGTCTTTTCACTCTGCAATAAATATGAAGGGGTCACAACCACACTGAAAACGTATTGAGCTACTGTAGGCTACACTTACTATAAGTTTCAAATGAAACCAGAATATAGACACAGTTTGTAACTTATCTAGTCTCCGTAACCCTTGGACTAGGGAAGGAAATGGAACACAATTAGTTTAAATTTTTATAGAAATAGAAAGATTCTTGTCCATGGTTCCATATAATTCATGAGTGTGTTAATTTTTGTATAATAGTTCATAAAACATTCTATTTATATTGTATTAAGTGGACACTGAGCTTCATGATTCATGTTAAGACATTCCTGAGGCTAAATTTTGTAAGTACAGGTATGGGATCCGCTATCCAGAAACCCGTTTTTCAGAAAGCTCGAATTACAGGAAGGCCATCTTCCATAGACTCCATTTTAATCAAATAATTCACATTTTTGAAAAAGATTTCCTTTTTCTCTATAATAATAAAACAGTACCTTGTACTTGATCCCAACTTATATATAATTAATCCTTATTGGAGGCAAAACAATCCTATTGGGTTTAATTAGTGTTTAAATTATCTTTTACTAGATTTAAGATAGGGTGATCCAAATTATGGTAAGATCCCTTTTCCGGAAAATCCCAGGTCCCAAAGCATTTTGGATAATGGTCCCATACTTGTATATATAACATGGTTTATCAATATAAAGGCCTCTAGCTGTTGTTGAATTACAACTTTCTGAGCCAAACCTATATGTTATAATTGCCGATGAAAGTAGTGATTTATAAGTGTACATGCCAATATACTAACAGGGTCTCATAGCACAGGCTCAGTGGTATAGAAGATGTGTGTTGGGACATACAGTATTTGATTTTCTGGTATCTGTGTACTCAGTAAATTGACTCTTGGCTGGTTCTAATATATTTATAATGTACAACAGTGGGTATAAAATCTGTTCAAAGGGAATTTATAATTATTAATTATGTTTGTACAATGGTAGCAACTTCACCAAGTTCATTAACTCTGCTGTGTGTTATACATGGCTCCCCTGATCCTTTACACAGTATTTTGTAATTACAAATATTTATAAAAGTACACACCCTTTTATAAAATATGCAAGAAGAGAAAGCCCATGCTTGGAAGGTTCTGTCCTGAAGGAAATAAGATTATGGGGCCATCAAGAACAGTATAATAATAACTTAAACTCAATACAAAACTGAAGAATTATTTTTTAAAAACTGTACCTAGCAGGACTTCACCTAGTCTTTCCCTAAGAGACTCAGTGACCTCACAGGAGTAGCTTTAGGGCTGTGGCAGACGGGGAGACTAATCGCTTGCAACAAATCTCCCTTGTCGGGGGCGACTAATCTCCCCGAAATAGCATCCCACCGGCGAGTATGTAAATCGGCGGTGGGATGGCATACGCAGCGCCGCAATTTCCCCGAAATCGCGGAAGTTGCCTTGAGAGGAAACTTCCCTGTGATTTCGGGGAAATTGCGGTGCCACGTATGCCATCCCACCGGCGATTTACATTTTGTTGCGGGCAACTCCCTGTATGCCACAGCGCTTACTGCTACTGCAGTCCTAAAAAGATGCAAAAATGCATATAAAAAATACTACTTGCACACGAATACATGCAATTCCACTGCCCACTATCTTATTGTTTGTCGTGACCTTCCATTGATGTGAAAAAAATAAATGTACATTTTTATATAATAAATCAGTAATTGCTGTGATTGGTGAATGCGTCCATTTTCTATGGCTGGAACAGCTACATATATTGCATCAATTGGACAATCTGAAAGAGTAAAAGAAAATGTTTTCATCCTCATGTATGGGGTAGAAAGACAGCAAAGGTCCTGCAAGTGGTTATGGCTAAATGATATACTGTACAATATTATCACAGGTGTCAACTGTTTTAGTTAAAAACACACTTCTGTAGGCAACCAATTGGAGTGTACAATGCTATTTAAAATACTGTCTGTCCATTCCTTCAAGGAATTAAACTAATTTTTGAGACTATGTAATGGTGGGCAACCTGCAGCCCTAGAGATACTGATCTACCACTGCCAGTGGAATGCTGGTAGGGTTGCCTCCTGTTCTTGGAAAAAATTCCAGTTATATCAGTTAGTTTCTAGTAATTCTAGAATTAGGAGTATTGCTTTTATAGCAGGACCTGTACAATATCAGCCAGTAGACAACCTAGATGCTAGGAATAGTATTTCTACAATCTGACTGGTAAATCATGCAGCTATAACATAAATAATCAGATCTGTCTAGGATAGCCTCAGCTGCAGATTTTTTGACAAATTATCTTGGAAAACCAGAGAGCAACTTCATGCTCAAATTTAATTTAAAGTGGAATTTCCATCTCAAGCTGTGACATAGTGCAGCCCCATACTAACCATTACTAACATCTCCAAGAGCAAATACGCTGTTGAGACACTATGAACTGGTGATGATCATTTCTCATATATTTCCTTATATGTATTGCCTGTTTGAAATTCTTTTTATCACATCTTTCTACTGCACTTTAAGGATTTGCTCACATACATTTCAGTGGGTGTCACTATACTTTATGGTTCTTTTGGTTATTATAAGTTGGTAATTACAATAATTACAATAAGGGAGCTAACTTTCACTATTTTCATTTTTATGCAGGGCTGATTCATTAAAGCTAATGCTTAATGCACTGGTTACTATGCTGGCATGGAACGGAATCTTAATTATTAAATTAATAATGTACTTAATTACTAAATTGGGAGTTGATGCCTAAACTCAGGTAAGTGATAGCAGCCCAGAACATGTGCTGTGAATCAGTAGAAAAGAGGATGGGGGGGTACTGGTGGCAACTTTGGTTCTTCACTCACTTGAATTGGTACAAAAGCCTGCAGTTCCTTGTAGGACTGAGGTCCTAGGTTTAAATCCAGCCAGGGCGCTATCTACGAGAAAACTGTATGTATCTGTATGACATTCCTCCAAACTGGCTGATAAAATTGATTATACTGGATGAAATAGGTACATAAGATTGAAAGCCTTACAGGGGAAGGATATTTAATCTTTATAAAGTGCTACAGAATATGTTGCCACTCTATAAATAAAGCCTAATTATAGTTGCAGAACGATTCAGCCAATCCCAGTGACATTGTTAGGCATTTGGCTCTGTAGATCTAACAGATACAATGTCCTATGCTCACTACTGGCTTTACTCAGGTTCCCCTCCTTTATTTACTTTCATACAAAGCCAGGGCTTCCTATCTGTTTGTAGCACAGAACTGCCTTCATGGCAACTCATCTCTTACTTGGCCCATATTCCCATAACATCACAGGGGAATCTGGGTTTAACACAGTGAAGGACATGGAACAGGATAAGCTTAAGTTTCTCCATAATGAAGTGCAGAAAATGTTTTTTTGTGTGTGTTGATTGGATATGAACTTTTTCTTTGTTTTTTGAGGGATTTAAAATGTGAAAGAGAAAAGACAAAGGGCTCTTTGTATATTCAAGTTTTTACTATTTGTAAACATAAATATTGGTGTCTAATAGTTACAGAGTTAATCTGGATTGAAAAAAGACCAAAATCCATCAGGTTCAACCTCTCCAGGAACCCCAAGTGCGCATGTATACACATACACTGACCTAGCTATATACTCACATATACAAACTATATCTATACTAATTGTAGATTTTAATATGAAAAGGGGTTTTGGGAAGGCAGGTTGTCTAGTGTGCCAGATCCCACTACTTCTCACTGTATATATTCTAATTTATTTGGGGTGCCATTATGTGCACTAAAATACCAAGAAATGCCCTTCCCTTTAAACAAAACAGGGATTGTTTCACCATATATTGCAATATATTCAAGCTGGCCAACTACGTTAAATCCATCCCCAATCTGGCCAGTCCTACACTCACTTTCATCTCATTCATTAAGAATTCTACTGCTTCAATATACATTTTTCACAGGAAATAAGTTTTGCTTGCTTGTTTGTAAGGTAACAACTCCCAAATGGTTCCCATATGTATTGGACACCGCTGGGATTACCTGACTGTGGCTGGGAATAATAGGAACTACAAAATGGACCTGGCCACTGCTTTTGTATAAACTATAACAAAAAAGGGAAAGTTGTGCTCACCAATGAATTTTAAACCATTAGGAGGGGATGCAATGAGGCACTGACCACAAAATTCATACAGACAAAGACAAGAAGTCCTCTGCACTCACCCATTATCAATATATATATAGGTCATTAAGACATTCTGTACACTAAGCTACTAGGAAATGCCCTTTCCTTTAAACAAGTCCATATATTGCAATGTATTCCAGCTGGCCAGCTACATCAAAGACATCCCCAGTCTGGCCAGTCCTGTTTTGTTTAAAGTGAACAATAATGGGTGAGTGTAGAGAACCTCTTGTTTCTGTTTATAATAAAATGGGAGATGTCCTGAATACAAGTGTTCTCTAGGGACACAATGAAGTTTATTTGTAGATAAATGTCCTCTAGGATGCTGGATGCAGCTGTCTAGGGCAGTGATCCCCAACCAGTGGCTTGTGAGCAACATGTTGCTCACCAACCCCTTGGATGTTGCTCCCAGTGTCCCCAAAGCAGGTAGTTAGTCAATCTTAGCCCATTTGGCACCTCCATGAACTTATATGATGCTATTGTTGCTCCCCAAGCCTTTTTACATTTGACTGTGGCTCACGAGTAAGAAAGGTTGGGGACCCCTGGTCTAGGGAGTTCTAGATGCACCAATCATTGGGGGAGTCCAAAACAAATAACTCTCAATAACTTTCTTTTTTTTTGGAACTATGTTTTTACAAGTTAAAACCTTACAAAGTCAATGTAAAGGTACAGTATTCATTTTTAAGGTTAAATAATAACTCTCTTTTTTTAAAACTCAAATGGGAGTGAGTCCAGATCATAACACATAAAGTTCTAAGACCATGGGTTCCTAAACCTTGGGTGCCTAAGGAGGCATAAAAGTTCCTTAAGTTTTCCTTTAATCTTGTAAGTGCAGCCTTGCAAATAGAGAATGTAAAGATATGAATTTGCATTGAAGTCAGAAAAGGGGTAAAGCATTGCTGTTCCTTGGGCATCAATTAAACAAAAACAATAAAGGATCATCTCTCAGTTTCAGGTTAAACAAAGTATTAAATGAGCACGGGTCATCGTTTCGGTTCACCAGATAGTACGTGCTTAAACAAGCAATGGCCTAAATCCTTAAGATCTTCCAGTAAAAGTGCTATCCAGCCCACAGCCCCTGTCTTCCCTTGTGTGTTGCCTAAACTCAGCTAATGCTATTTAATTTCAGGTCAATAAGGTCGCCCTTTTCCCTTGCACTACACAGGCCCACAGTATTGACCTACAGAACATGCTAATATGTTTCTTGGCCTTGAAATGACCTACTGGAGATATGAGCCGACTTGTGCAGAGACTTGCTCAGCCTTATTGCCCTCCCTGTCATCCTGCCCCCCATATACAGGGCTCTCCTGCATTAAAACCCACAATATAGCCCAAAATGGGAAACAACATGGCAAAGTATGATATATTGTTTCACTAGCTCAGCATTATCTTACATTTAAGATGTTGAATTACTTTTTAAAATAATTTAAGCTTTATGTTCTAAGCCAATCAAGTTTAACATTTTAACTGCTGCCTGGTTGCTAAGGCCTACTTAACCAAGCAACAATTGGCTAAAATCAGAGTAGGAGAGGGCCTGAAGGTAATGATATACATGAGAAAAAAATAGTAGCCTTGCACTCGCAGAACATTTTAAACCTCAGGCTGGAGACTGAATGAAGTATAAAATGTTATCATAAAGTAGCCAAGCCGTTGTACAACATCAAGATACCCCCTATTTTTTTCCATAAGCTGATACCTTCCTGCTAAGTTGCATTCTTGGGAAATGGTTTTTACCATGACCTAGTATGGTAGCTTGGCACATTTATCATCATTAACTTTTAAACAAAATATTCTTGTTTTTGCTTACCTAGGCAATGGGATTAATCAATCCCCTTTTTTGTAAATTTAAAAAATACATGTACATGCATTGCATTATGAATGAGTTTTGTGTCTCCTGGGGAAAAGATGCTGCCATTATTGTTGGTTAGATCTACAACACTCACTCTATTATTTACTAACTCAGGATCATATCACATATGGGAATGTTTTATTACAATGTCAGCTTTCTTATTCAGTTAATTACTCTACTGGCCAGTCATTTGGATATTTAGGCAATATGGCACTTTTGACTAGAAATAAAAGTAAATCTCAAAAGAACGAGTTGTCAACTGACATAAAATGTAAACACTGTGCAAATGAATAGGGATTGAGCTGAACATACTTGCCTGTTGTTTTAATCATAAAAATTCTTGGTTTCTTACAATACACAGGACACACAGGGAAAATACATGGTAGATAATTCGATTATAGAGAACAGATAATCTCCCTTCCTAATAAACTCCTGCTAACGAAACAGTCACAACAAAGGGGGAAGGGAAGGGGTAGAGTTACAGGGATATCCTGATACAAATGCAATAATTCAATTATTTTATTTGTTTTGATTTCTAAAAAAGGAAACCTGTAATCACTGGGGGGGGGGGGTAACATAATGTCAGCCCCCCCCCCCCCCACAGTGATTATAATTGCTTACCCAAGCTCCAGGGTCAGTGCTCCTATTGACTAAAAACTGCTGCTGTAGGAGCACCACACCACCATCTTTTTGATGGTTCTTCTATGCAGGCCAGTCGAGGTGCATATGTGGTGCAGAGAGAAAAGCACCCACAATAAAGGTTGCAAAATAGGAAGTAGATGGTTACATGGTTCTTCTACAGAAGTACCCCAGGCCGGTGCAGTTTTCAGCAAACTGGAAGGTCTTAGGTAAGAGATTATAATCACTGGGGAGTGGATAATATTTGCCTGCCCCCTTTCCTCCAGTGCTTATGTTGAGGGCCTAAGCTTCCTAAAAATTATTTGTGGATGAATATATGTTGTTTTGTAATGAGGGGGGAAAGCTACACTTCAGCTTTTGTGCTTGTACAGGGGAATTACTGACTGACTTGGCCAGGGCTGCTCTCGAAGGCCATATACTACTTAACTGTTA